>NW_027492693.1:0-503513 GCF_021521415.1 Bidens hawaiensis | reverse complement strand
CAAGAATGGGCAAGCACTTCCCAGCCTTCACGCCTCCAACTACCAGGAGGCGGAATGGTTCTCGAAGATATCCCGAGTCCAATCTCCGGTTTACCGGTTTGCGAAGTCCGGGATGGTGATGCTCGGGATGAGCCGGGTGTGGAAGGATGCGGATGCGCAAAAGATCCCAATCGTCCTTGAATACGGTTCGAACTCTGTTCCTTACAGTATGCTCTGTTTCTTTTTGTTGATTTAAAATTTCTTCTAACTTCTTTCCTGTTTATTTCAGAGGGGAACGACTTGCAGTCGCTCCTGTATCCGCGGGAGGCTGACAGTCCCGCTCGGATGGGTACTCGTGCTCTAGATGAGAACGAGTTTCCCATCCTAGAACAAACGGCGGATCGGTTCGTGGAGGTCTACCCGCTAGGCCACGAGTTCCTGAGCGCCAGGTGGCCAGGTAAGGCGCTATTCAACCCTCGACCCCTCAATGTTGAAACCTCTGCTGGAATTCCTCTAATCTTATGTTCTGATGAGGAATCCGCAGATGGTCCTCCGTTGGTGCGGAAGAAGAAGGCTGCCGGCGGGAAGGGGAAGGAGAAGGTGGCCTCCACTGCCGATCCGGTGCCTCGGTCTGACTCAGAGGCCGAGAGCGAGGAAGTGGCGGGGAACCCCGGTGGTGATAAGATCACCGCTCCGGATGCTGCGACGACTGTCACCATCCGGAGAGCCCAGGATGACAATGGTGAGCGGCGTGAAGAGGCCGGCTCCATCGGGTTCATCCCCGCCTGTCTGCACTTTTAGGCCCAAGAAAACCCGTAAGTACAAACTTCCTTTATCTTTAACTTCATAGCTTTTCATCATTAACACTTTATCTTCTTTGTGCAGGCGTGGATGTTGACGCATTCCAGGGTGGAGCGCAGAGGAGTACCCCTCCGCCCATGACGGTAGGCTTGGTCAGCCTACCTGAGGCGACGACCCAGGCGGCTGCGCCTGCGCCTGCGTCCGCTGGTTCAGTTGCTCACTCCGTTGAGCCGACTGTTCCAGCTGTGATGACATCACCCGCCGGTTGTGAGTGCCATTTTTACCGCATCTTTCACTGAGCCGGCGGTTACTTTTGCAGCGGCGACCGCGGCGGCTTTTACCATGCCTCCGTCATCGGCAACGACGGCCGATCCTTCAGGTATGCATGGGGCTTATCGCCAACCTCTGCCTCCTTCCCATCTGCCTGACCTCTTGGATGGATTTCCCTTGGGTTCAGGTGATGGGTTCGGCGGCTATCGGCCTGTTGTTGACCCTACAGGTGCGTAGGGTTCTTTTGGCCTTTTTATATTTTTATCATCTTTTCCTAACTGCTTTTTGTTTTTTGCAGTGTCGGATTCCAATGAAGTGTATGTTCCAAGATGGAACATTCGCCGAGGAACAACCCTTCGCACGCCTGTGGAGTGCGTGGACTGGGCTCGTCACGCAGCTCCCAGTGGTGCGTTGGGGGAAGCCATGGCTAGCTACCAGGAGGGTAGGCTAACCAATGAGCTTCGGGTTCTCCTGGCCCGGATGCAGCCGCGCGTCGAGCTGCTTTGTCGTGAAAACGACAAGTTAAAAGCAGCTCGCATCCAAGAAGTAGCTCAGGCGCGGGCTGTCCGGGAGGAGAACCAAAGGCTTACCGCAGTGGCTGCGGAAAAGGAGAAGGCCTTCAAGGCCCTCGAGGTTGAAGTTCAGGCCTGGCTCGAGGCCCGTTCCAAGGCTGCCCAAGCTGTTAATGAACAGCTTCGGCTGGCTAAGGAAACTGCACGGAACGCAACCGAGAGGGCCACCAAGGCTGAAGCTGTTGCTGAGCCTCTACGCGTGGAGAATGAGGAGCTTAAGGCCAAATTAGAGGCTCTCCAGCAGGCTCATGATGCCTTGGCGATGGAAGACGCCAAAAAGCTCCAGGAAATCTTGGACCAGAGGGGGGTGCTTGACCATACTGAGCGGAAGCTAAAGGGCGTCGAAGAGGCTGCAGCTAAAGAAGTGTTGCTTGCCAACCTCAATAAAAGTGAAGCCGAACGCGCCCGTAACGAAGCTCAAGCTGCTCTCCAGGAGGCTCTGGTTGCCAAGGAATGGCTTCTTCGAGAAGCGTTGTCTCAGGTATGTTTAGCTTCATGTCTTCACGCTTTTCTTTGTAAATAGAAAAGGTTTTGATACTTGTACTCTTTTTGTAGGTTGTGCATCGAGTCTTCACGGAGACGTCTTATGACGATGCTATGAGCGCAGCCCTCAACGCTTCTCATGAGGATGGGGAAAAGGCCGGCTTCCTGCTTGGTCTAGGGTTCGTTGAGAAAGGCATCCCGCCTTCCAACTTCCCTTTGTATAATGTTGATACTGAAGCTGTTTACGACCAAGCAGTGAATCAGTATGCCGCCTTCCCGCATCCGGTGGTGGAGAAGGTGAACCAAGTTGCTGCTGCTGATGATGGGCTAGCTATCCTTAAAGCTTTCCTTGAACCGCCACGTTCTACTGATGGTGCGGGTCCAAGTGGAAGTGGCCCTGAAGCCTGATCCTGAAGATCCCTTCCCACTGTTAGGATAGGTTTAGCTTGTATAGATTTATATTCTTGTAGGCGGGTAGTTACCCGGCCATTCTTGTAATGAATATTATGAAATATAAATCTTTGTGCGGGTAAGACCGCTATTTTTACTGGATTCCTTGCTTTATAAACGTTATATGACTTGCATACTTTAGTTTAAATTAGCAATTTTCCAAGTGTTTAGAATAAGTTAACATTTGAACGTGGTAGATAATAGGTTGAAGTTTTGCTTCCTCTTTCGTGATTATGCGGGTAGGACCGTCACTTGCACTTAGTAGGATGGCTAAACTTTACCTACATCTGACCTGCGTGGAGGTTTTCCTCATCTTTTTTGAAATTTCTAAGTGTTTAGGATAAGTTAACCTTTGAACGTGGTAGATAATAGGTTAAAGTATTGCTTCCTCTTTCGTGATTATGCGGGTAGGACCGTCACTTGCACTTAGTAGGATGGCTAAACTTTACCTACATCTGACCTGCGTGTAGGTTTTCCTCATCCTTTTGTTAGAAATTCTCTGTTTTGAATAAGTTATCCGTTCGACGCGCGGTTGTCAATAGGTTCGGTTTCCTCTCATGATTTGTGCGGTTAGGACCGGCACTTTCATTTAGTTGGATGACCAAAGTTTACCTATGACTGACCTGCGTGAAGGTTTGCCGTTTTTTGGGTTTATGCGGGTTTTACCGCCTTCCCCATGCAACGACTTTCACACATGATTATGCGGTGAAAACCGGCATATCCGTGTTGAATAAATTAACCGTTCGACGCGCGGTTGTTAATATGTTAGTGTTCAGTTTCCTCTATCATGATTCATGCGGATAGACCGGCACTTTCATTTAGTGGGATGACTGAACTTTACCTTTAACTGACCTGCGTGAAGGTTTGTCGTTTTTTGGGTTTATGCGGGTTTTGCCGCCTTCCCCATGCAACGACTCACACTTATGTATGCGGTGAAAACCGGCGTCAGTGTTGAAAGTTCATAAAGTATAAATGTAAAATCATCAGCGTCGATGTTCTAAGGAGAATCATTTCCATTAGAAGTGGCTCTGGGCCTTTTCTTTACAAATTTGGAATTGATCTACATGCAAACTGTGTAATTGAGCTCCCATCCATGTTGTTGGGATGGGAGTGCCATCGAGCCGATATGCACCTGGTTCGGGATCTCATTGTTTGCGCAGTATGTAGTCTCCAACATTGAAGCTGCAATATTATTCGTGTTTTCCCCAACTGGGGTTCTACACGCATCAGCCTGCTCAGCGTTCATTGCGCCACGATGTGCGCGAGCGTCCCATCTCTGACAAATGCTTCGACCATGTCCTTTACGTCTATGCATTCTTCAGTGTTGTGGCCTTTTGTCCTGTGAAAATCACAGTATTTGCTCCGATCAGCATTGTGACGATGTCGGATTATTGGAGCCTTTGGCCATGGGAGCTCCTCAGTGGCGAATATCTCGGTGACGCTTTTGGTGAGTGGCGTCCATCTGGAGTTCTTGTTTGACTGTACGTTATCCCTTCCGCCTAACCGATGTTGCAAGCCGGATGAGGTGTCAAAGTTTACCCTTGACTGCCAAATGCCTAGCTTCCGCTTTTTGTTTAGTCGGGCGGTAAGGACGTTGTCTTCTCTTGTTTTCTGGGTGTAGAGGTTTGTGCTCTGGGGGAGATCTCTGCCCAGTTGCTTCTCCGTTTCCGCAAAGCGTTTAGCTGCTGTCATGATGGCATCCCATGTGGATGGCATGCCATCTTTACCCGTTAAGGTGCGGATGAGCTCTGGGTCGTTCGCGCCCTGAATAAAAGCAGCGCGAACAAGATCTTCGCTAATGTTACCCAGACTTAGCTTCTTTGAGTTGAAGCGAGTGATGAAGTCTGGCAAAGATTCATCTTCCTCTCGAATGCATTTGAGGATTGTCCATTGCTCTTCGGTATACTTTCGTTGTTGGCTGAAGTGTTGGCTAAACTTCTGTTGGAAGTCTGCCCAGTCATAGATGTGGTTGACCGGTAGACGATCGAACCACGCTCTAGCTGGCCCAACAAGCGTCATTTGGAACATGTAACACCACGTAGGTTCCGTCCAATTGCTGACGGTTGCCCCCGCTATGAATCTGTTCAAATGATCGTCTGGGTCAGATATACCATCATATGTGCCTATGTTGGACATTTGTTTGGCACTTTTTGGGGCAATTGCTTCCGCAATGTCCCTTGCAAATTTGGACGTTCCCGCATTTGCAACAGTTGGTCTAAATGTTTTGGAGAAGTCACGTGGGCTTCCACCTGGGTTTTTTGGTTTGAAGGCTTCCCCAAAACGCCTTCTCGGTTGGGAGTCCGTTTCTTTACGCTTCCCTTTCGCCTTATGACGAGGGTTTGCGTCTCTATCGGATTCCTCCGAATCATCGTCCAAGTATTCTTCGAATTCGTCAGCCTGTTGGACGGAACGCAAGCGTTCGTCCAACTCAGCTTGGAATTCCTTCTGACGTGCCTCCGCCCATGCCTTAACTTCATCGAGTGTTTGGCGGGGGAGCCTTCGTTTCTCTAGCTGGGTATCGGTGAATCCCAGTGAGCGATTATTTACTGCACTTGCCCCAGCTTGGGTAACTGGGGTAGTGTTCGTAAAATTTACTTCACTTGCCCCGGCTTGGGTAACCGGGGTAGTGTTTGTAAAGACTGTGTAGCCGGTATTCCCCCCAGTAGCTGGAGTTGTGGTTACCGGAGTTTCTTTAACCATCTTTCCAGAAGTTTGAAAAAACTGAAAAGAAATGAAGTTCTAGCTTTTATGCACGGATGGCGCCAATGAAGAAACACTAATCGGACCCCGGGCAGATTACAGATAACCTGGGGGTTAGATAGATGTTTCCCACGAGGGGTTAGACCCGGCAAAGATGGTTCTTCTGATGACCTGCAAAACAGACACCGTGAGCTCGTCACTGAGAAGGGGGGGTTCCTCCTTGTGACCACCCTCCGGCGTGAGAATCAGACTAGATTGCTCTTTAAATATAAATGTATATTAAGAGATTGCTATAGCAGATATCAGGTATAATATGTAATACGAGATAGTATATGATAAGATGATAAGATGAGATGATCATACCATTTGGGGTATTTATAGCCGAAGGTAGGTTTCCAAGGAGGTGTGGCCGGCTGAATAGTATTCCTGTTCTACCAACTGTGGCCTACGCACGTGCCCTGCTGGTAGTTAGTGGGTAGGCAGCGGCTGACAGTGACCAGGCCTGCTGTGTACTATTCCTTTTCCACCAACTGCCGGCTATGCACGTGGTATGACAGGAGTTGGTGAGTAGGCAGCGGCTAATAGTGACATACAGTACAAGAGCATGCTGCTCGCCATACTGTTGTCAATAAGCTGTCGTATCTTTAGTCAGATCTTTTGCCCATACCTCGTCAGGTACAGTACAGAAGATCTTCCCGTATCGTACGGACTGGCTTAGTTGGGCGGGAGTATTCCCCCTCCCGCCTTTGTGCGGGATTGTTCCCGGCTTTGCTCATTCCTTCAGGTGACAACTGAATGAGAGCTAAGTGCCTTGTGCGTGTAGCCTTGCTGCGCGGGTGGCCTTCCCTGATGGCTTGTATCCGCAGCTGCGGGAACAGGCAGAGTACTTCACCATTGGGAGGCATTTCCTGCGGGAACAGCTTGCGTACTGCGCGTAAGGACGTCATGTCTCTGAGCATGGTGGGTCCTGCGTATCCAGTTGGTTTCTGCGCAGACGTCTCTTTTGAAGGTGAGTCTTGCGGGTCAAACTGGGCTCTGCTGGGACCTACCTCTTCAACCATGATATTAATGAAATCATTCGTGAAGAAACATACATTGTATCAAAGAGATCAATTTGAAGTTTTTGTGTTCTTTAATCTTCTTCATTGTTGTCTTGAAATCGTTCACCTATGATCTTCGTATTCGGCTTTCAAAAATTGACGAAATCATGAACCATAATGAAATCCAAAAATCAAATAGAACATTGAGAAATTAAAAAAAAAATCAAATAAAATATGATCATAGCCATGGAAATTTACATATATCTATAAAAATCCAAATAATAATGATAAAAAGAAATTTGATAGATTGACTGAAATTATTTTGATTACTTAGTATATATCAAATATTACCTAATCAATTATCAACCTGGATCCCTGCTTACTACAGACCAATTAATCAACGGCCATGATAACCATGATATAGTTTCTCATATTGGAGATTTGCCATATGCGAATGGATATCTGTCATAAATATCACTATGTGAGAGTCTTTTATCGTTCAAAATTTTACAGGTATATATTTATCCAGAAAGAGTTGAACTTAAGAAAAAAACCACTAGCCGGCTTAAATTTTGAATTTGAAAACCATCAACTTAAACATATTCATATAGAAAGGAAGTAGTAACTCAAATTGTCAAAACAAAATATTACTCGTCTTCAAATCATAAACTTTTTGAAACATCAGGTCTACAAATACTCATGACTAACCAAGTAATAAAACCATACCACGAAGGAAGCAGGAAACAAGCATTCATTTATATTATTTCTCTTCAAACGAAAGGGTAAAGGAAAAGAAAACCACCATATCCTTCTCATTTGGTATGCACTTAAAGCACCAACACGTTAATAATCATTGGCGGCAGTTTGGTTTGGATTTCTCCCGCCATGGCCCCTTCCTACATAACCATATCCTCCTCCTCTTCCATAATAACCACCGCCTCGAGACCGCCCTCCACGGTAGGGACCACGCCCACCTCTACCACCACCTCTGTACCTAGAAAATTCTCCAAACGTCTGCAAGAGCACCATAACACATCAACTTACCTAAATATAGAAGAGAAAACCCAAAGCCTATCACTAAAGTCAAAAATCTTGAGCAGAACTAACCTCTGTATCAAGTTTCATCTGTTCAGAAAATCTAGTCCGTCCATAATTTGATTGACGATCAGATGTGTTGCTAGATAATGTGTCAAAAAAGTCGTCCTTACTGTAAACAGGCTGTAGATGATTGCAGGTTGTATTTTAGTACAGAGAACGAACTTATTTATGATAATGATAATAGTCAATAAAGTCACCTTAGCATCAACTTTGGGTAAGTTGGGAACATTTTCCTCTTCATATTCATCCTCATCAGTAGCATTTTCACCCTTTTCCTTTAAATTACTTTTTCCCAAAGTACCCCACACTTCATCCTTGTTGAATTTCTCATTCATTGCATTAAAATCGAACTCCTCGGTAAATTTCATCACTGGTCGTGACCCCTAAATAGTTTAATGAGTAAAAAACAAATACATACAGTCAGATCACAGTACAGAACAAAATGATAAACAAGGCATCTTAAATTTTTAAAGAAAACTTTACCCCAGATCCTCTGCCTCTTTCGCGCCCTCTGTAACTGTAATTTGGGCGATTCTGGTAAGTAGCACCATTTGGCTAAAAACAAGAAAAAAATAACACATCAACGAATAAGTTAAACACCTATAAGTAAAGAAAAAAGTAACTTAAATGCTGATCATTAGATCAAATGTGAGTAGTCATGTACCTTTTGAGCAATTTGTGTTTGAGGTGGCAGCGGCAATATCGGCGGCTGAGCTTCTGTAGCCACCGGCGCAGAAACAGGAACAGATGGTGGTGATGAAGGTGCTGGTGGCACTTGAACCACTTCCACATCATTCTGAACAGCTAGGGGCGGTTGTATGGCTTGGGTTGAAACAACACTACTTGGCACAGACTGCAGCAGCTGACCTGGAGTTATAAGCAATGGTGTGGGTGGTTCAGTAGGGACCACCGGTGCAGCACCACCGCCAACAGCCTGGGTTGTGTAAGGAAACCGTGCACCAGAAAACGCATTAGGGTTAATTGGAGGGATGCTGGCATTTACATCAGTAGTGGTGACAGCCGTAGACTGTGGTTGCAAGTTGCTGCTTGGCGGTGCGGTTGGCAAAGAAGGCAGTGAGGGTCCTAGTAAAGAGTTAGATGTTAAAGTAGCTGTGGCAGATGTAGTTATTGGACCAGTTGGTAACGCAGCATTGAAACCAGGGTACTGCTGCTGCGTAGGTTGTTGTAATGAAGGTGGCATTCCCAACCCTTGTGGCGGTCGAGGCAATGACTGTTGAAGTGCATTTGGTGGGGGAGCATAATATCCAGGCCAATACACAGGCATTGAAAGCCCACTAGGGTTTGGATTTGCATTTGAAGAAGGTGGTGATGGGCCCCATGGCCCAATGTTTCCACCAGGTTGATATAAAGGCAGCCCCCCTTGAAAAGTTGACCCAGGTTGACCAAGATGTGGGTTGTAGGTGCTAGGAGTGGACAAAGAGTCACTAACAGCAGGAGATAAGGTTGAAGATGCTGTAGGTGGTGGCCGAGGATAATGCGACTGCAATAAAATGGAGTGTTCAAATTGATACACAATGAAAGTTGTTGTAAATACCTCACTGGTTTTATCTTAATTACCTGTATTATGGCAGGATCACTGTTTACGGGTTGTGTGGGTTGAACAGGCTGAGAAGATTTCACCTGAAGATCCTGCAAAATAGAAAAGTAACAGTAACATCTTCGTTGTCTGAAAGTTAAAATATACACAAAATATAAAACATTTTATCATTTTGTTTAAAAATGTTAAAGGCTGTATGGTTTGATTTGATAACTCAAATCAATGTCACCAAAAAATGCATATCTTCCTTGCAACTCATACGTATCTCCTAAAAATAATATATAAACTGCTTATCTAATAACATTTATTATGCATAAGCAACAATAGTTTAAATGTATGATTTTAGTTATAAGCCATCTAAAGTCTTAACATAATATGGCCATAAGCTGATAAGCATATATTCACATCACTTCTTACTTTTTTTTCTTCTAAACAAGATATTAAGCCCCATAACTAGATGCTTCCCCAGCAAAATATCAAATTCAATACACATCTCACAAGTATTAATTTCGGGAAATAGAAAGCTATTAAACCAACCAGAATCCCATGCAGTGATCATGACATGTGACCTCCTAAACACAAGCCAGCAACTAAAGAAACAAAAATTAAAAAAACTTTAGAATTAGGCACCTTGATATCACTTCCACGAAATAATATGTACTCGTAAACTTTGTCGCTGAGTGGGAGTTGTGGGCCATCTTTTTTTCTCCCTTCAGTTCCAAAAGATCTTACTGCAGAGTTTCAGTTATAAGTTAATTGTTCAATATAGGAAGTCTGAAAAGGATTACTGAACAAACACAAAACAAGTATATAACAGAAGCATAACTATCGATGCAGACAAGAGTAATTTTGATATTCACTACTTATCTACAAAAATGTTAACCTTGATGCTTGCAACTAGCCTTACTCACTTTATGTATGATATCTTAAATATGTTTCCAAACATTCTACAAGAGCAGGCCTACAAGTATAGTAGGGGTTACATAAAACATATCTCAGAGGTTAAAAGTGAAATTTACTAATTGAACGAACAACTACTCTCAGAATATCCTATAATAATACCATCAATTACACAACAACTAGTTGAATTGAGTGGTACCGTTAGTCAGTCCGATGGAGGATTCTTCGGTGTTAATATTATACAGAATGCCTTCGTATCTAATTTCACTCTTGGAAGTCAAGCTAATTAAGCTTCCAATGTAGGGATCCACGGATGAATTGGAAGATCTAGAACCACCTTCAGTCGCCATGAACAAGAACCTAACAGATTGATTGATTGTGTGAGTATTGATGGATGGATCGATTGATTGATTGATGGATTAGGGTTGGTTTGTTTCTTTGTATCAGTTTGTTTGTATGTATGTATGTATGTAAACTCTGAATTGGGGATCCTTCTATACACAATTCCAAACCCTATTTCAATTTACCATCCACATTTCGCCAAATTACTAAATAACCACTTCTTTATTATTTTATTTATAACTAAAATCATTTTAATTGTTTGGTTTCTTTTTTTTAATAAAATTATTATCTACCAAAGAGTAATCACTAGGTTTTAATGTGAGATAAGTTTAAGGATGGGAACGATAAATCAAGAATTACATGGATAATTATGGTTATATTATGGATTTGATATCTAGAAAAAGTTAAGTGTTATTCACTCAAATGTAGCATGTTTGGTACATGACACTAACTATTGTTAGTTTTCTCTATTTAAGTTTTAAAAAAAAAAAGTTATCATTATACCTCTTTATTAAATAAAATTAATCCAAAAGGCCCACCTATCCTGCTTTGTTTATCTTCTTGACCTACTATCTTAAACGAGTGTCCTCAAAACCACCACCCATCATAATTCTTCTTCTTATTCATGATTTGTATAATCACTCTACATATATTAAATGTTTGTATAATCATACTGCCATGAAAATCCAGGCATCCAGACTTCGTGAAATCAAACCTCGATTTAGGGTAGATTAAATTTAGGCATAACAATCGACTTGTGAATATTACAATCAAAATAGACATTGTCTTTCAAAAACATTCTGGTCAGACATGCAAGAAATCTGGAAGTGTTCTGTAAGTTGTATCGATGTATTTGTTCTGCTATGTTGGGGATTTATTTTACTAATATTGAGATGTTATTTGTAACATAGTAACAATTATAAATTTCCAAATATAAAATTAGAAAAGATTACCTTTATACCCTTATGCATAATTAAATTAAAGAATAAAAAGAAAATTTATGATTGATCATAATCACTTCTCGCATTAATAATTCTTCTGAAATGAACCAATACCTCTCTCTCTCATATATATATATATATATATATATATATATATATATATATATATATATATATATATATATCTTCATTTGTCATCACCACCAACCAGCCCTCGGGTTGACTTAAACTAATTTAACAATCTCAAGAAAACCAAATCACAACTAGAGATTCGTCAAATACTCACCTCCATAATGCAATTTGTCAGCACCTCTTGGTTGCTCTTAATGTTGAATCATGTCATGACCAATTGTTGTTCAATTTTGTTGGTCTAAAACTTAGATATTAACCATAATACACATGTTAGCGATGTGAGAATGTTATCATGTGGTGGCAGTTGGTAAACAGAATGTGGGTGATGGTCGAGTATAAGTTTGGTATTTTATTATATCATTTTATTAGTTTTAATTAGTTTATTGTGTGAACTATGAAGTATGGTACTTCACACATGCTTTGTGTTTTAGATCGTTGATTGTTAAAGATGCTAAATTGAAGTCTTGTACAAACATGGAATGAAATCTTGGGAAGATAGGAGCATGCTTTGGAGTGTCAGGATGTGCTAGAAGGCTTCGGGAAGAGTCGGATGAGAAACCTTATGCCAATGCTAAAACTAAACAAGATGGGTTGTCAAGAAACCGTCTGGGAGTAAAACGAGCATATCATGGGCTAAAATTAGTTACGAGACCCATAATATATAACTTTTGGGTTTCTTGATGAGACGAATCCAAAAATGATGTTTTATTTTACGAATGAACGCAAAATAAATGGGGGAAAATGGGGGAAATCGGGGGGAAAGGGTTTTAACCTATATGTTTTATTTTACGATTACCCTAATTAGATATCTCCACTTCCAGCCATATGGGGGACGGATAAGGGCGATTCCAGAAGCTTTGGATCACCTCCAATCACCTCGGGGTTCATAGCTCATCATCCCAAGTCAATAATCGAAGCATTATCGAAGATAATGTACAGCTGATTCATCTCGAGTTATTCCCGAGTGTAGGGATTGTATTATTTCAATTCTTGTTCATGTTCATTTCATGTATTGAATTATATTTAATTGTTAATGGATAATCTATACTCCTTGATGTTTAGTATTGTTAAACAAACATTTGGTTTGGGTTTATTTTAATTTGGGCGTCTAGTTTGTCAACTATAGTAATACTTGTTTGCAAAGTTGTTGATTGTTATTGGTTTAATGAAGCATACAATTGTCCTTAACCGAGTCATGTTGTGAAGGAAACTCTGGTTACCAGTCACGTATGTGTTACGATTGTTGATGCCTACTATTAGAATTTATTGGTAAACCATATTTGTCCATTAATAATTATCATTTAATGACATGATTAGGCTGAATGATTGCATGCTTGAACCTTGGATTTGATTCTGTTTTGGCAAACTGCTAAAATCGTTAAGTGTTACTTGAGTGCATTGCCATTAAAACCTGCTAGTGCGATCAACACTTACCCAACACAACTTCATAATTGTTTTCTTGTATATTTGTGTAAATAGTTTAAATAAACAAACAAATATGTGATGTTGACAACATGCTCCTCCGGATTCGATACTGACTTGCCATGCCTACAGATTGATTAGGTTTTTGTATGATCGGTATGGCACTTCATCGGCGAGTCGAGGCGAACCTATTTAGTTTTTTTTATATTTACATGTTTTCCATTTCTAAAACTATCAATTACATATACCCCCAAGCAAAAAACTCCAATTGCACATTTCTTATTTGTAAAACATGTATATCACATATTTATCCATTTCGTAAAAATTAACTTATTAAATGACTATTTTTACCTTTATTTTTACTTATTTCCAGCTCGACGACACTTACATCGATAATGCGTCTCGTGTCAATTTCGCGTTAGGTGTCAATTACATGTATGTTGTCGGTTTCATGTTAGGTGCTAGTTTCGATTCATATTATGGTTTCAAGTTGGGCGTCGGTTACGCAGATGACATATATGAAGCCGTAAACACGTTTGATTTCGATTACTTTGGTAAAACGTCTTGACACTAGCTATGCGTCAAATTTCAGTTACGCGTCCGACACTAGTAACCAGCTATGTGTTTAACGATGGTCAATGTGTATAGCGTTGATTGTTGATGTGGTCTAAATTATACATAAATAATATAAATATTTCCTATACTTTGAATAATATTTTGGGCTTATTTTAGTTGAATTACATTATATATTTGAATTATATAGGTTACTAATAAAAAATAGTTAAAATAATAATCAATATGAAAAGAATTGAGGTTTGAATAAAAAAACCCCATCAACTTTTATTTGATTTTTTTATATAATATATTGAAAAAAAATCAATTATGAAGTTAACTTATTGTTGCATCCATGTTTAAAATTATACAGTGGTCACGAGTTTGGTAGCCTTTTAACAGCTATTAAGAGGCTATCTTTTAATAGTTAAGAGGTAGTATTAAGTCTGAATGGTTAAGAGGCTACCTCTGGTAGCATTAAGCTGTTTGGTTCATTCGGATCTGAATGAGCCAGATCTGAATAAGCCTCTGTCCCATCCAGCAACATCATGAGTCTGAATGATTCAAATCCAATTTTAACTATTCAGATGTCTTTTTGTCTGGAACCAAACAGTCTGAAGTTTGAATGAAACAGATGCTTTCACTGAATGGTTCCATTCAGATGTAAACAAACAGCCTCTTAAGGGTTATGAGCTATTAAGAGGTAGCCTCTTAATAACTGTTAAAAGGCTACCAAACAAAGAGTGAAAATAAATAAATGGGTTTGGGCTTGGAATTTCATGTAGTCGTTCATCAAACGCAAGAAGTCCATATTGAGGAATGGTGCGCAAGATTGGAGTTGACATATTAATTAATATGGCTTTATGATAGAAAAGGAATCAAGGATATTTGACGGCGAATTAGTCGTTCAATATATATATATAGGATTAGTATCATTTAAGAACTACTGTTTATTGTGAGAACTTAAAGAACTTATTTGAACCAATGATTATGATCAATGATTTAAAACTATAATGACAAATATATAAATAAATTAAAAATTGAGGAGATTAAACTAAAATGATTTGGGTAGTATAGTAATTTTTAAACTAATCGTTTCCATAACCTCTCCTATAATCTCTCGTCACCTGTCTCCTAAATCTTCTAAGATTCTAAATCAACTCCATTATATATTGCGAATTTTTTTGTCTCAACCAAAATAAAGATGACTGTATTTACTTTTTAATGGTTTAAATGTGCACATGTGTAACAATCTTTTTTTTTCTTTCTTTCTTTTTTTTACATACGCATGGTTTAAACATTTATTTTTGTTTACATATATGTAAATATAGTAGATTTACGCATATGTAAAATATTTCATACCATATACAGTTAGTTTGGAAATTGGAATATCAGCATGAAGATTCACATGTATAAATGGACGCTCATTTAGTAAATTGGATGAATAGTATATGGGTATTTAATATCTTTAATATACAATAAATTTAAAATAGATAATTAGTATGAATATTACATATATGTAAATTGTTAACAGACGTACACCTTTGAAAGATCTGATAATAAACTTTAAGACATATATTAATGTAATTATTAGATTTTAAAGGATTCCACCAAACTACTCAAGTAGAGGTGCACAAATCGGGTATTAAAAAACCGGGTTCGGGTATAGAATCGGGTACGGGTATGATCGGGTATTGGAAAATTGGGTATTAGTAATAATCGATTAACCGGTTCGGGTTTGGGTCCGGGTAATAGCATGAAAAACCATACCCTACGTATCGGGTCCAGGTCGGGTATTGAACCGGGTTTTCAATACCCGGGTATTTGAATACCCTATTTTCGGGTATTGAAAAAACCCATTTTCTGGGTATTTGAATACCCTATTTCTTGATATTAAAAAACCAATTTTCTGCAGCATTCTTCTGTTAATTGGCCTACTTTATTTTTGTATTATAACTCCATTTTTTGCATACAAACTTCAAAGTTCATTCAAACATATGCAAATAACTAAACAGTGACATAAAAAAACATATATTTTATGTGTTTTAAATTGTTGTTTAATATATCAAAAGACGTTGCTCTAAAAAAATATTTATATCAAATATGTGCTTCAAAAAAGATCCGTTGAAGAACGGCTGTAGATCTGTGGGTAGCCACACAACCATTGTCAAGTGCCACACAGACACATGTGCACAAACACTAATATCAGGTATGCAAAAAAATCCAGTTCGGGTATGCAAAAAACCCGGTTCGGGTATGCAAAAAACCCGGGTTTCGGGTATAACTAAAACCGGGTTCGGTTTTCGGGTATAACTAGAACCGGGTTTCGGGTATTATCGGGTTTATATCGGGTACGGGTTCGGGTTTAGGTTTCAGCATTGAAAGTTATACCCTATCCGTACCCTACGGGTAGGGTCGGGTTCGGGTATAAAAAACCCGGGTTTAAAAAAACCGGTTCCGGGTTTTTTTTTCGGGTCCGGTTCCGAGTTTGGGTTTTTTGTGCACCTCTATACTCAAGATCATTCTATCCTTGGTATAAATGTAAATACCGTGAAATTGTAAATGGAGCAAAAGTAGGAGAAATATAATTAACTAATTAGCTAAATAGAAAGAGAAATAATTCATATTTTACCATTATACCCTTTTTATTTAGTTTTTAATTTTTAAAATTAAAAAATAATGATTAGCCTGGATTGGTTCTTAGAGTTTCTAAGACCATCCTCATTCACAAACCAATCAAACCCAATATTTATTATAATATTAATTTCTCTCACTTTTGCCTTCCGAATCCAAACAAACCAAACTCTTCACACTCATTAACAACCCAACCTACACTATTTTTTATTAAATAAATATTATTAATTATTATTGTTTTTGTTATTAAAAGTGACTAGAAATATAAAAAATAATTCTTTATTTAAAATTTAACAATATATTTAATTTAAAAATATTTAAAAAATAAAAGGATAATTATATTCATCAAACATACTTAATATTTATTTTATATTTAAAAATTTATTTTTTTACAAATTCTGTTTTAAAAAAATTTATACCGATGTGTTCACGAAAAAAAGCTGAACAAGACTATATTTTTAGATTTTTTTAAAAACTTAATTTTTGAAAGTTAATAGATAAAAACAATATTACAGTTAAAATTAATAAGTATGAAAGAAAAAACAAGAAATTAAAAGAGATCCATTAAAATGTTGACAAGTGGCAGTGAATGGGTTGGCAAATTGGTTTGCTACATCAAACCGGTTTGGCCAATTTCATCTCTTTTTTAATTTTCTTTTTTTACAAATAGTGTAACAAACCATTAATGGTTTGTTGATGGGAGTGGTTTAAAAAAATAGGGTTCTCTATAGATACCAATCCTATATAGAAGTTCGATATGGAAGGTATATAGTTGATAGATCGGTATTGAAGTGAGATATTCAATCCCTACTTCCCTCGAAAAACCTCATCACTGAAATTCAAGCGCAAACACATTTCTTAGTCACCGGGCTGAGCGCACCTTTGGTACTTTAGTGTGTGTGTGTATATATATATATATATAGGGGAAAGTTAACGTACAAATGAAATTAACGTGCTAAACGTGAGAATCAAGTAGAGTAATTATGTAATTACATCATAGAGTTATTACGTAATTACTCTATGATGTAATTACATAATTACTCTACTTGTATTTATAATTACTCTACTTGATTCTCACGTTTAGTAAGTTAATTTTATTTGTATTTGATCCAAACCTTATATAGGGGAGATTTCAAATGAGAACCCCTTTGAGTTTTAAAAACTCGAAAGAACTCCGTGTAACGATTTTTTTTACACATGCGTAATATATGTAGGTTACATACACGTAAAAAAATTACAGAATTTTTTACACATGTGTAACGGACGTAAAAGTTAGTGTAACCATTTACATATATATATATATATATATAGATATATATATATATATATATATAGGGTGGAGAACCATGGTGAGTTTTAAGAACTTAAGAACTCAATTCTAGGCCACACATTTAATTAATTGGATTGGATTGTGTGGTTGAGATTAAATCTGACTAAAAAGTCAAAGTAGGAGAGAGAATAAAGTTGTAAGTGGTTACACTAACTTTTACGTCCGTTACACATGTGTAAAAAGTCGACTCGGCGCGTAAAAAAATTCTGTAATTTTTTTACGTGTATGTAACGTACACATATTACGCATGTGTAAAAAAAATTTTGAAAAAAAAAATCGTTACACTGAGTTCTTTCGAGTTCTTAAAACTCAAAGAGGTTGTCATTTGAAATCTCACCTATATATATATATATATATTCACCAAAAGCCCTAGTGAGAATTAATACATTATTTTCTTTGACTGTTGCTTAGAGAAAACCGGAAGAGAAAAGAAGGTGGTCGATACATATTTTCACAACAAAAGTTTAGACACCACTGGAGGTTTTGTGGGGGCAATTAGATTTCATGCAAGTTAAGGAAAAAGAAACAATCACTTGTTCATCAAATTAGAAATCGCTGGGGTTTAATCTCTACTCATTCAAACACGGGTTCTTTTGGTTTGATTTATTTCTTTTATTATGAACTCAAATAATTTTACTTTTTTTTTAACATGATTATTGGCTAAACTCTCCTATGTAACTAGGTTTTGAATGATATTCATTGAGTTTTAGATTGTTTATCGGCTTCTTGGTAACTTGTGTTGGACTAATATTATTGTTACCAACTTATTGATATTTGAAAATATTAATATGCATGTTTAATATTAATTTACTTTTATTCAATCGTTCCATATGTGTTTTTGTGAATGCCTTTCATGCGTAGATGCATATAGGCTATCTATTGTGTGGTCGTAACTAGTTTATGGTTTATAGTTGACATAATCCATAGAAATTATTGTTTGAGGGTTTAGAGAAATTAAGTGTTCTACCTATCTTGAGACTAAGATGTAATAGATAATTGGGGTTGTCTTGGTCATTAGATGGTTTGGGTATAGATTGCATGAGAGTGGATTTCTCTCGTATGGTCTTTTGATTTTTGTTATCTCAAGTCTTTTTGGGCATCTTTAGATTACTCCTTATGTCCCTTACACACCTGGATGTATTGTGATTAGCGATTCTGAGAGGTGATCTAGTCATACATCCCTTAGAGTTTCCTTTTAGGTCACACCCAGAGAATGATCAGGAATCCACTAAGATGTCTAGGGTGTCGTATCTTTAGATCCCGGTTCAATCACAGTTTTCATAGTCGATAAGCGTCTAAGATTCACAAATAGGATTTCAAACCTAGGTAACGTCTTTCTCGTTATTGATTTTGTCTAAGTCGTAGAGTTTTAATTTGTTTTTCCTAGTTTAATTAACTAATTAGTCTAAATAATAATTTGTTTTAAATAAAATATATAAAAATCCAAAATTAATCTTTTTCCTAACTATTAATTTATTAGCTTTTACATCTAGTTTCGCCAATTCAATAAGTGTCTTTCTAGGGTTCGATACTTCCTGACTTCTTTAGCTATACTACACCTGATAGGTACACTTACCTGTTGTTAGTGGTCTGATTTAGGGTTATCTAGGTTTTTATTACTAGGTGTGCCTAGTCCAGTTTTTAGTAAAAATCCATAGACTACTTTGTGCACATAAATTATGTGTTCAACGCCAGTTATGCGGTCAACATAGGTAAACACTTGGGTATTTTATGTCGGTTACGTGTCCGACTTGGCAAAGCGTCCGACGCTGATGACGCATTTGGCACTGGTATCGCATCAACGTAGGTCGTTTATTACGCATTCGACGCTGGTAATGTGTCTAACGTCGGTTAATGGCGCTTTGCGCCTGTAATGCTTCTAACGTCTGTTAACGCGTATGCAGCTGGAAACGTACCCAACGTCGCCTGACACATCAGGTGTCGCTTACACTTTCGATGCATTACAAGCATAACCGACATTGAATGCATATATGACATCAGGCGGGTTACCAACGTAACCCGCATCAACCTCGAAACTGTCATCTGAATCGAAAGTGGTACCTGAGCGAAACAGACACCTAGCACACAGAATCAATGTTAGGCGTGTAACTAGCATCCGACACGAAATCTGTGCCAGACATGCTATCAACGAAACTGTTATTAAACAGGAAAATATGGAAAAAAAATCATTTAGTAAAAACGAGGGTAAAATTGACATTTAATAAGTTAATTTAAATGAAATAGATAAATATACAATATATGTGTTTTAGAAGACTTATGAAATTGAGTATTTTGCTTAGTAATATGGGTCAAATTATTATACAAAGGGAGACAAAAATGAGAATTATGAGAATGATTTATAGCCACACAAAAAATCCCTTTCAAAAAAATTAAAAATAAATAAATACAAAATCATAACTCAAAATTTAATAAAGACAAAATGGCAAAAGACGTCATTTACGTTTGATCGTTTTTTCAGTAGACGTCCTTTAGCAAAAAAAAAAGCAGAAAACATACTTATGTATCAAATCCTTTTCACGTTAAGTCCTTAGGCTCTAACCCAGTTAATTTTTCTTGTTAAATCTAGACATGTGCAAGGCATGTGAGGGTACTATTGTAATTTTACAATTTATTTAATACTTAAAAGTAAAATGGTATATTTATAGATAAAAATATAATTCTCCCAAACTCTCTCTCTCTCTCTAGTCCCTTTCCTTCTCTAAACCACAGATTCCACCGGACCACCACCACCACTTCACCACCACACCTGCAAACATCTACGACGGTGGTTCCCGAAACCCTACTGATTTACTGGAGGATGAAACTAGATTTCCGGCAACACAGATCCCACCACCGCCACCACCTCGTTCTGCCACCAACCAACCTCCAGCAACCACTACCATCTACGCCTATCACAACCACCCTATAGATCCAAATCCGTGAAGATTCAATTTGTTTGTTTGTGCCTTGCCGTGAAGATTCACGGCCTCCCCTGCAATTCAATCAGATCTAGGGTTTGTCTTCTTGTTGTATGACGACTCAAAACAAATGATTTGTGAGATGGAATTGGGGGGTTTAAGTAAAAATCGAGCCATAGTACCATTGAAGGTGAAGGATTAGGAGTGTTGTTAAGAGTGGACAATGCTTTGAATGAGATAAGTTTGTGTTTGTGTTGCAGATGAGGGATGAAATCTAGAGGTGATACGAGACACCATTTATTGGAATTGATTTAAATAGGGAGAGGTTGTGTAGGAGCTGATAGGATTGGTCACTGTTATTGCAGAGATGGTGGTGATAGGCGGAGGCATTGGTGGTTTGCGGGAGACGGTGGTAATAGGCGGAGGCGCCGGTGGTTTGCCAGAGACGGTGGGGGTTTCCAGAGACAAGGATGGTTGGTGAAAGTGAGTTTGAGAGAGAGATATATATATACATTTTTATTATTTTACTTTTAAGTATTAAATAAATTGTAAATTTACAATAGTACCCTCACATGACTTGCACATGTCTAGATTTAACGAGAAAAATTAACCAAGTTAGTGTCAAAGGGCGTAACGTGAAAGGGATTTGAAACATGAAGTATGTTTTCTGAAATTTCTTTTGCTAAAGGACGACCACTGAAAAAACGATCAAACGTAAAGGACGTCTTTTGCTATTTTGTCTTTAATAAAAAAACAAAAAAAGTAAAAAACACAAAAATGTTTCCACCGTCTTCCTCGTTCTTAAAAAAAAGAAAAAAAAAACTCGAAAAAGACACAATGTTGAGTGAAAAAGACCAGTGTGTCTTTTTGTTTATCATTGTGTTTTATGTTTAATTTCGTTATTGATTGTTTCTTTTTTCCTTGAGATTGTGTTATATTAGTCAACATTGTGCTATATTTTGTTCGTCCTTGTGTTATATTTTGCGAGTTATTGTGTCTTTTTTAGTTATAATTGTGTCTTTTGTTAATTTTCGTCATTGTGTCTTTTGTCTCTGCATTGTGTCTTTTCAGTTATTTTATTTTATTATTATTTTTCTTTGGAACTAGAAGGGTGAGGGAAACATTTTTGTTTTTTTTATTTTTAAATTTTTTATTTATATTTTGAGTTATGATTTTTTTTATTAATTTTTTGGAATTTTTTTTATGGGTTTTTTGTATGGCCACAAATCCGTCTCTCTCTTCTTATTTTTGTCCCCCTTTGTATTTTAACCTTTCCCTAGTAATATAAAGTAATTAATGAACTCTGGAATGAAACATATGTAAATGATTTTTTGGTTTGGGGATATAACTAATGAACTTAGGAATGTGAAATACGTTTTTTAACGGCAATTTGAATAATTGACGAGCTATTGATGCACCCGATCATCTCCATTCTAGCCATAGGTCGAAACTCACCATTGGTAAGAAAATTTCATGGTCCAACCTAAAATAGGGATGAGTTCGGGATGGAACCGGTAACAATCCCGAAAATTTAAAATATTTGGTACCAGTACCGAAATGTTCGGTTCGATACCGGTATTTCGTGCAAATTCGGGAAATAGCGGTACTGTACCGAACCAAACCGAACCGTACAGCTACCGTACCAATACTGAAAACTAAAAACTTGGTACCGATGATACCAAATCAGTACTGAAAACGCTCATCCCTAACCTGAAACTCCCTAATTGTTTTTTCTTTTCTTTTCTTTTTTAAATCAAAAGTGAGGCTTAAACGTAATGACAACCATTTTGCCACGAGATATATGTAAATATGTCCATTGCTGTTTTTTTCCTCCCACACAACATGACATTTTTTCCTTCTCGAACGACCCAAGAAATTATGAAACCATACATCATAAAATTTTAACACAAACCTTAAGAAATTTTGATATGGACACAAGAGAAAATAGTGTAACATTATAAAAGTTTACGAATATAATACCATTATTAATAAATATAAAAGTATATATTACAAACTAAATAACATACTAGTTATTACTTAATTGAGCAATATTTACTAGTTATTTATTGAGCAATAACTTACTAGTTATTCATATTTACTACTTATAAACATATTAACCAATTTAAACAATTAAAATCATAGCATGCGCTTAAATGAGTCGACACGATATAACACGAATAAGTTTATGAGTTAGGTTATGATCGAAGAATCTTAACACATCAACCGGCCAACCTAAAACTTATCAATCTGACACAATTAACGCCACTATAAATTTTCTATGTCATAAATCAAGCAAGGGATGATAGGATATTATAGACTTAGTGGGCCCGTTAAACAAGTCAAGTATATTGACCGCCAGAAATCGTGGCTATTTTCTACCATTTAAATGTATTTTGTGAACTTAATTTAATTGCGTCACAAAAGATTAAGACTTTTAAGAGGTCTAACTGGCCCTTGTCTTTAATTGGTATAAAATTCTAATTTGAGTCTAGCTAAAATAATTAATTTTGTTTTATTAAAAATATTGCTAGATTATTCTTTTGGTAATTATACTTGTCTGTGTGCATGGGTGATGGGTGTTTATATTGTGTTATGTCGAATTACCGATCATCCCAAAAGTTAAGCTGATAAAACAAAGGACTTTATTCAATTCTTTTATTTTGGTAGTCGGTTTAAATTCATATTAGATTGTTTAGTTCAAGTCTAATATAAATAAATAAAAACAGAATGTCATGAAAATGTTCAGTAGTGGAAATACTCCTTTTTTTTGTATAAATAAAAAAAGAATATCATGAAAATGATGATCGCTAACATCATGTATGCTGCTTATTATCGGGTATACCCATAAATTTAATAGAAAAATACGTGTTGGGATTTTCAAATTCATTTTTTTACCACTCTTTTTTTATACAATTTTATGTTTTCACAACGACAATAAATAGCATAGCCCATCATTATCACTATATAAAGTTGAAATATCTGAAGCATGTAAAAGAAGGGTTATGTTCAAATAAGAAGTTTAACTTTCCTTAAAAGATTAGGAAAAAGGGTATTTTTGTCCTAACAAATTAAACCCTACATCTCTTTAAAAAAACCCACTTTACCTCACCACCCTCACAATCGTCCAGCCCCCACCGTCACTATCACCACCACAACCTCCTACTCCTGCAACGACTCGCCAGAGATACATCACCAACATCGTCGCCGCATCGATGCCTTTGAACTCCATGGCGTGAAGCTCAAGTGAATCGTCAACTACCGTTCAAACTCAAATGACAGAGATTCAAACGCCACGGCATATGCCAGTCACGGCGGCGGTCGTTTTCTCCGGTCAATTCACAAAAACACACATCGGACATTCCTTTATAGGAAGCCTAATCAGCGTTCTCGTAAATAGTCATTGCAATATTAGCCACGTTGTGCTCTCTTTCCCGGTGATCGGCCGATGTAGACGGCGGAGAGCGCCGGAGTTCCAATAACGGAGCCGGTTTTTGGAAGAGGTTAATGTATTTGCTGCAACTTTATAACATAATTACATATGTAGTGGAATGGGTAAAGTGGGATTTGTAACACACAATTTATTTAATCGAATTTCAATGGATGGCCTGTGTTGATGAGGTAACAGTGGCCGGAAATTTGAGAGCTGGAAAAGGGTTTTAGGATTAGAACATGTTAGGGGGTGTTTGGTACAGAGAATGGAATTGTAGAGAAATGGAATAGAGAAATGTAATTGCAGAGAAAGGGAATTGGTCTGGAGAATGAGAATTGACTGTTCTGTTTGGTAGTACAGAGATTTCAGTAGAGAAATATAGCTGAGAATCATTTCTCTTGTTTGGTACATAGAAAATAAACAGAGAATTATATCAACTTTATCATTAGCACAAGTATTTTTTTCATAACAAATATTTATTAAAAAATAAAAAAACATATAAAAAGATGCATAAATTCCAACCAAAATATGCATTGATCAAACCAATTCACATACAAAACATAGTTTTTAAGCAAAAAACATCAACCATAGTTAAAACCAATTCACATACAAAACATACTTCAACTATACACAACTATCCCATTGAACCATCGGTATACAACTCGACCATCTCAATTTTCTCTTCTATTGTCAACGCAATTGGTGATAGTTTTGTAGGCCTAGTCCCCATATAGGCCTTTGCCAGCTCAGCAGGTGAAGCCACATCATCTTCAAAGGCCTGTGATGATCCAATTACAGATGAATTTCAAAACTAAAACAAATAACCACAAGCAAAATAATACAACTTACTCTTGCAATGACAACAGGTGTAGAAATTGCAGCATCAAAGTTCACAGTCTCCCTCTCTACTACATGTTTGATCAATGTCCCACTTGTAAATGCATCAGTTTTCGAAGCATTATATGATGAAAAGGGTATCTATTAACAACAAAGCAAAAGTATCTTTTGGGGGAAAAAATGTGATATGGAAAATAATAAACTTACATTTACAGCGGCTTCCTGAGACACATTCCTTGGGTCTTCATTAGTCCCTGATCACAGTAAAGCCTTAGTAAGGAACATAGAAAGAATTAAAAAACCATAAATATATTTTAAAAAACAGGTAGCAGCAAGGTAAAAATAAAAACTTGATTGGTTGTCCATAATAAATATAACTAACACTATAATTAATATTTGTCTAATCTTATTGGCTGATACATACTTTATGATTCGTAGTAATACATAATTTAAAAACTTTTGCAATGTGAATGAAATTAATGTCAGCTTTTTGAACAATAACCCTGCTATGTTTCAGTTAAAATTTTAAGCAACAATGAAGTCCATATAACTTAGATTTTATATCCCCCAACGATGTTGTAACCTCTACTGTGGGTTATGAACTTATTGGCTTAGCCATTACCAAATCAATGGCAATGATATCAACATTTTATTTCTAGTCAACACAAGACAGTCACATTCATAAACAGTCCTATAAGCTAGATACTTAATTACAGGCTCTTAACAAAAGTGAAACAAAAAAAAAAGGTTTTTCATGACGATAGTCAAGCATGGTTTGGCTAGAATACATACATAATTACAGATGCCTTTTCTTATAACCAAACTTACTGAAAACCTATATTTCTATGTCAACTTAATTTACCCGTCTGTCGCTTTTGACTCAATGGCAAGCTTACAAAGCTGAACATAATGAACACAAAAGACAACCAGACAATCATCATTTATGCTGTGAGATATAATACATAAGTGAAACAAAATCTACGCAATATGATGTATGATTGTATGGGACACATTCCATTATCACATCTACAGAAACCTACAAAGTACATACCCCTGGTGATTTTAAAGAACATTCACAAACATAACAACAAACTTAGTATTAACAGAAAAAATTTTCCCAATTCTCATCTATGAAACAAATCCCCTCTTAAATCTAACCAACTGAAGATTTCATCTAATAGCAGCTCCTTAACTATAGCAAAACTACGCCCACTCAAATCAAATCTAAACGTATACCCCTACAGTTAAAACAACACTTTCTTTCTAAAACCAAAACAAACATAAGCCAATGTAAACATACAATAACAAAACAATCCACCATGATGATAGAATTACTATAAAGTGGCACCAAAAATATGCTCTTTTACAAGGTAACAAATACAGTCAGATGAACCCTAAGCATATCAACATAAACAACCAATAAACCATACAAGACCACATCTAATTCCAACAACAGTCGCACACAAAAATCAATTAACCAAATTCCTCCACATAATAAATTAACCCTATTAATCGAAAAAAGCTTTTAACCTGGCACACGTTGTGAAGATTTCAAATGTAAATGTATACCCTATATGATTAAAAACACACCTTTTCTTAAAACCTAACCAAATATAAGCCATTGTAATAAACAATAACAAATCAATCCACCATAATATTATAACTATTATCAACTGGCACTAAAAATAAGCCCTTTCACAATATATTAACAAATACAGTCAAATAAACCCTAACTTCTTAAGCAAATAAACATAATCAGCATTCAGCAATCAACATAAACAGCCACATCTAATCCAGCACAATCATACACAAAATCAATTAACTTAATTCCACATCCAAATTCAATTAACCCTAACCTAAATACCTAATCGAGAAAAGCTTTTAACCTGTCAAACGTTGTGCAGGTTGAGAATTAAGCCGCTTACGAAACACGCCAAACAA
This sequence comes from Bidens hawaiensis, assembly GCF_021521415.1. Taxonomy (NCBI): domain Eukaryota; kingdom Viridiplantae; phylum Streptophyta; class Magnoliopsida; order Asterales; family Asteraceae; genus Bidens; species Bidens hawaiensis. The sequence goes on along the minus strand of NW_027492693.1, from coordinate 477,183 downwards.
CCTATCAGCACCAGCGTATAACAGTCTAGACGCAGGGTCCACAAGCTTCGCTAATAGGCTAGAGTAATTATTATTATTGTTATTATTATTATTATTGTTTCTGATTGCGGTTGGAGGCCGATCGTACGGCGTGGCGTGAGAACTACGGCGGCTAGGTTTCTTCCGGAACTTGCCGCCGGCTCCGCCGCTCTGGTAGGTGCTTACGCCGTCGGCCATTGGAGCTGTGGACAGAGGATTTGATTAGAGAGAGAGAAAGAGAAAGAGAGAGGTAGTTGGAAAATGGGAGAAATGAAACCCAGAGAAATCCAATTCTCCGCTTTTGTTAGAGAAACAAAATCAGAGAAATGGAAATGGTTTATTTCCATTTCTCACCTCTTTCTTTCATAAACAAACAAGAGAATTCTTTCCAATTCCATTTCTCACCCCTCAATTCCCTCTACCAAACACCCCCTTAGAGTTTTAGGTGAGATAGAAAACTAAAGAAAAAACACAATATAAACCCAAAAAAAAACGCAATGGAAAAATATAATAATAAAACACAATAAAAAAACTATATTAAAAAACAATTTGTAAAACACAATTTATAAAACAAAAACATTATGGACCGTTATACCCATCACACTTCCTTTTCACGTTGAATGATGTGTTGTGGTTCAAATTCGTGACGGGAAAACTCAATGAAAAAATAAAATATTAACACACAATTGTATGACACGATTTGGTAATAACACAATTATATAATACAATATGTAAAACACAATAAAGAAAAAACACAATCGACCATATGATATAACACTATGTTAAACACAATTGTGTTTTCCACAATTTTGGTAAAACACAATGAAGAAAAAACATAACGATCAAACCTATAACACAATGTATGAAAAAACCCCATAATTTTTTTTATTTTTATATAACAATATGGTACTCATATTAAAGATAAAAAAACGCTCGTTATTATTGTGATTTTTTTCCTTTTTAAAAATGTCGTATAAAAAAATTATGGACGCTTTAAGATGATATGGGGAATTGACATGTGCATTGCATGTGGAGAGAGAAAATCAACACATGTGTTATACCCTTTATGCCCTTGATTTTATTTCCCACTTGATTTTTCACCTAAACTAATCTCAACCATCCAAGTTCAAAACCAATTGACAAGATTATTTTTTATCCTTCCTACAAAAATAATACTTTTTATTATAACCTAACCCTGTAAAAGAATACAACTTTATGTTTTTAAAATTACTAATCTTATATCTAGTGTCATACACGAACCCTTTGGGTAATTTGCCAGTGAGATTTTGGTTCGTTTGTCAAACTTTAGCCGCCGCTATGTTAAACAATTGCTAATTAAAAACCTAAGAAATATGATGCAAGTTTGATACGACATAAGTATTAAACTCTTTTTATAGACTACCAGACTTGCACCTTTAAAAATTGAAAAGTAAGTAATATACAAATTGAAGTCAACCGAACCTGTTTCTTTTTTCTTTTTCTAATAAAACTTTGGTTTGAGTATTTTTAAATTTGGATTTAAACATAATTTTTGAAAAGAAATATACAGGTAAAACGTAATACATAGAAAAATATAAACTATGTACGTTATAACGTAAGTATGTATAGAATTTGATGATTATAGAAGTTATTTACACTTCTTGAATGTTAAAGTTGTAAGAAAGAAAACTTTAAATGTAATTTAAATTATTAATATCATGTGTTATTATTTAAAATCCTGTTATACTAAGTATAGCTTAGCTAACAAATATGTTACTATGGTTTATTATGTATTGCATTATTACTCAACTATTGAATATAAACTAAAACTGTACTAACAATATGAAGAATATACGTATATAAGTAAGTAATAGACAATTATATATATATATATATATATATATATATATATATATATATATATATATATATATATATATAAATTAAGAAAAGGCCAGGAAAAGGATAATGCAATGCATGACTTGAAGAAGCAAAGAAATAAGACACTAGTTGACATTGAATTAAACGGCATACATATATAGTCATAGTCATTGGCGTGCCATTCACTTCTCTCCTTCTTTGCCTTCTGGTTTCCAATCCTTAATTACAATTCATATATATAAATATTACCACCTTCATTTCATGTGTGTATTCTGAATTAATGTGATAATTATAGTTCAAAAGCACCAAACCTAGCAATTCTCATGGCCTTGATCACATGTACAAAAACTCCATGGAAGAAGCTCTTCTTTATTCTCTTACTGGCAACCCTTGCTGTCAACCCATGTTTTTCGATCAGTCGGTCTGCAATGACGACATTAATGACACAGGAGCACCACACGAGAAAGCTCTATGTTACCGGTGATCATGAGCTCGGATTACTGTTTAGTATGTTGCCTAAAGGTGAACCAGTGCCTCCTTCTGCTCCTTCAAAGAGACACAACTCATTTACCAGCTTTGCACCTCACAACTGATCAATAATCATTTTTCGGTTAATCTGTTATTTTGATATGTTTATCTTTTTGTGGACATATATATATATATATATATATATATATATATATATTGGTTAGTTAAGATGGGTTAAAGCTAAAGGGTATACAAATTTTGACAACTAATTCATGAAATTCGAGTTTATTGTCGTGAAAGTAGGAACAACAAATACACATACGTTGGTTTTTTTTTATTTATGTTGAGTAATTATACATACGCATATTAATCCTCTTGTTTAAAGTATGCATACTCATGTATCCTTATTACTTTGTATGAGAAAAAGACTTCGTACAAGAAGCGGCCTATATATATGTGTGTAACATACGAGACATCCTTTGAGATCTTAAAAACTATAAAAACCAGATCCTCATACACATTTATGTTATTTCATTTCTAGTTTCTCCAAATGTTAACCAGCATTAATATAATTAATTTATAGCTATTTTTAAATATTTCATTTTATTCGAAAAGTAAGTATATTTTGTGTGGATGGATCAAACTTCCCGCTATGGACGGTATGGGGGCTTTATTATGGTTGTTCTGGAAGTGAACACCGTCGAGGGGCGGTATTGTAGGGGCGCAGGGGGGGGGGGGGGTCACGAAGACCGGCGGTATGGGGTTTTTTTGTGGGCATCTCTACTTTTTACTCTCTCTTTTTCTCATACAAGCATACATATATATGTGTGTATATAATGAGACGGTAAATGGGCTTTAAACCACAGCGGCTACTGTGAAGAAGGGTTTCGAAACCCCATTTCATACATGATGATGATATGGAGGGGATTTAAAGCCTATGAACAGCTTCATAGATGAAATTCAACGAATTACAAGTCACTGAATCACTGATAGACTTGACCAACCTATGAACTTTCAACATTCAAAGGAGTATACCAAAACTACTAATTTTGGCCTTTTTGGGAACTTTTCTCATACTAGTTATCAACCACCGTTTAAATTACTTTTATATCAAATTTTGTTTTGTTGGAAGGCCAATTTTTATTAAAAAAAATAAAATAAAGAAGACCGCTTATAAAACGCAAGAAGCCTAAAGTTTCAAAGAATAAAGATGCAACTGAAAAATAACAACCCATGGAACAAACTATAATGGAAACTATAAAACTTGAACCAGCACCACTTCTCCCACTCTAGTCTCAATCGCTTGTTCCGATTACACTCCCAGATAGTGGTGCACAAATCGGGTTCAACTGGAAAACCCGAACCGGTTCGAAACCGGTTTTTTCACACCGGGTTGTAAAATGGCACCGGTTCCAATCAAGAACCGTGATGCCCAGATATGCTAACTTTTAAGAACCGGGTAGGGTATGAACCGGAACCGGTTTTTACGTAAAAACCGGTTCCACCGGTTTTTTTTGAAATTTAAATATTATAGCCGTTAGGAACCGGTTCCAACGGCTATATAGCCGTTTTTGACCGTTGGAACCGGTTTTTTAACTATAAATAGGTTATTTTTTTACTATAAATAGCAAGGTTTGTTTGTGTACTTGTTAAACCACTTCCAAAACTATAAAACACACTCCAAACCACAATTAACCTTAAACCGACAACAAATGGCAACTAATGATGACGTTGTTATGGTGATCGAAACAACAAGATGCCCCGATGTTTGGGTTCATTATGATTTGTGTCTCATGACCGACTCACATGAGTTGGCAAGTTGCAAATATTGCTCGAAGTTTCTTAAAGCAGGGTCCAACTCGACATTACGAAAACACACGAATAAGTATTGTCGAGAGAAAAGAAGTTTGGAAGCTAAAAAAAAGGAAGTGGGAGAGTCGTCCGGCTCTACAACCCAAAAATAAGTATTCCCGGATTAAAACGACGGGTTTGCTAAAGGAGTAGTATTTTAGTTTGTTTTTGAGTTTGGTGGTAAAATTAGTGGTGGAAAACAAGTTACATATATGTTTGGGCATCAAAAACCGGTTCCAACGGCTATATTACCGTTGGAACCGGTTCCAACGGATCTATTGTCTCTCAAAAACCGGTTCCAACGGCTATATTACCGTTGGAACGGTGGCTAAAAAACCGGTTCCAACGGCTACTTTGACTTTTGTTTGACTCTTCAAAAAAACCCGCCGGAACCGGTTTTTCCGGGTACGAACCGAACCGGTTACAATTAAGAACCGGGTAGGAACCGGGTTGGAACTGATACTAACATACAAATATGAGAACCGGGTACGATTTTCGGGTACAAAAATACCCTAACCGGGTATTGTACCAACCGGGTTGAAACTGGAACCGGTTCCGGTTCGGTTCCACCAGTTAGGTTCCGGAACCGGTTTTTTTGTGCACGTCTACTCCCAGATGAATGACATGGCCTTAATGTCATTAATTACATTCGCTATAGAAAATGCCTTATTATTGAAGATCTTTTCATTCCTTGTTAACCAAATCATCCAACAAATTATCATTGATCACAATAACTTAAATCACTTCACATTTAATTATCAAGAATTACACAAATCCAGTTATTGATAATGTCATGGACAAGCCCTTAATTCTTACGCTATAACACCTAATACGAAAAATAACATATCAATTACCTAACCACCTACAAAACATAAAACTGACCTAGGTTTAATACTTATATATTAGTATTCCACAAGTTAAAAGATTGACTTAAAAAAGGTTTTAACTCAAGATTAATCCATATCCAAAAAGAGATGTTTGGTTCTACCATTGTCCGCACAAACATTTAAAATACAGGTGATATAATTTAACAATTTTTAATGTAATGATATTTATAACTAGTAAGTGATAACTCTTTATTAGCTGATGGTGTAAGCAACTAAGCATGCCCCTTGACCAAGGTAATTCCGGTTGATGGAAGGTCTATGTCATTCCGGTGGCTATTAATAAGTCACATTCGCCGGCTAACATATATATTTTACCATTAACTATATATATTAATCCAAAATATATAATACATATCATATTATTTCATACTTAATATATGTACGTAATTCGTAAATTCATGTGTTGTTTGGTTTTATTAATTGGACATCAACTTAGTTTCTAGGATAACTGATATTTAGTAACAGTTTAAAAAAGTGGCAAAAAGGTTTAATTTTTCTCATACTTGTGAAACATACATTTGTTACAAAAGGTTGAAATATGTTACACTGCATTTTTCTGTGTGTATAATGAAGTTTCACCTAATCGAGCTTTACAACCTTTGTAATTTTTTTTTGGGTGTTCCTTGTAGATATATTCACCATTTTTCCGGGGATACTTTTAACTTGTAGTCATTTTTAAGGTGCTTGTTTCTCATTGCTGATTTCTAGCTAGTAGTTTATTTTCCTGTTTTAATAAAATTTATGTCATTAACAAAAATATAAATTATGAAAAGAAATAAAAAAAATATAACTACTACCAATACCAAATACCACAATAATAGTTAATAGTATTGAGTTGTGTTAGGCTTAAACCCGACCAAAGAAGAAAGCCCAATAGTCTGTTTTTTAGGCTTGGGTTAGCATGGCCGATTGGCCTCAATGCAGAAGACAAAATAGTCATTTCTAAAGTAAAACATTATTTTTTTAGGATCTGGTGTTTACTAACCCCAAAAGTGGCTGTTACTCCAAAAATGGTTTAAAATATTGTTATTTTTTAATTAATAGCCCACAATTTAACGACTTGGTGTTAGTTGAAGCTCAAGACCAAAGGGTTGTAGCCCAATGCTTCCATGAAGTTAGATAAGGTGAAGCCTATCTTAAATGATAAATGTTCAACTCGATAAAAGTGTGCAGATTGGGTGTGAGTTTGTCCTAAAACAAATAAAGTTGAAGGCTTAGAAATTAATTTTATTTTCCTTTTAATTTTAATTTTTAAAGAATATGCATTGTGCCAATAAGTTTAGCTCAACCAACATTAGAGGGTAATAAAAGATTTTGGATTGGATCTCAAGTTTGAATCTGATCCCAATTAGGTTTCACCATAGTGAGCTTTTGGGTGGCGGGTTTTAACCGGAACATGAGACGGTGGGTTTGGGCTATCCAGTGGGCTCTCTGTGATCGTGGACGTATGAGATTATCTGATAGGTTACTTGATAGTCAGACTTAATTCGTGGATCGTTAAGAGAAAAAATAATTTGCATTGCAATTATAAAAGGGATGTGATCCCCATACGCCACCCCCACTCGTATAGGCCTATACGGGCCGTATAGGTTACGCGTGACTAACAGGGGAAAACAACTTTTTACAACCTATACGACCGTATAGACCTATACGACCCCTATAGATGTTTAATGGCTCGTATTGCTCTCTGACACACCATAAAACCTATACGGTCGTATAAGGCTATACGACCGTATATAAAACTTTTTCAGAAAAAGTCAGCATGCCTTTGACCGCTGTTAAGCGCTGCCATAAAACGACTATATGAAATGTTTATCAGTATGTTTTGGCCAAATGTTTTCTTGTTTGCTTAATCATTGATTGATTATTGTGTATAGACTATTATAAAGTGTAGCATAATATAATCTTAAACGAATGTTATCGGGGTACAACTACAAATTATTTAGCCAAGTATGTTATGTAAATGTTAATAGACAATTTATTCTATTTTAAAATATCATATTTAGCCAAACATGTTATGTACTTAATACATAAAATGTAAGATATCAACATGTTAGTACTTAAAATTGTGTTCAAAAAATTGTCTATACTGCCCGTATAGGCCTATATGGACCGCATAGGGCTATACGAGGCACTACAAATAATGACCAACAAGCATCCGATACAAACTAACACGATTTAGGTGCTATACGACCGCATAGTACTATACGAGCCATATAAAAATAAAATGATGTGTGAGGATCTCTATTGGTGTGAGAGAATACCAAACCTTATAAAATAATGAAAAGAATCTTTTTATGTTGTGTCGTTTTTTATATTTTATGTCAGCAACGGTTCCCTAAAACTTGTCCTCCTTTTATCTTTTGCTTGCCGTGAGGATTTGTGAGAATGTCTATTCACCAACACCTCACAATTTTATTCTTTAAGCTGGTATTCACAAAATAATAATAATAATGAAGTTAGAATATATGTTTTTACTATGTGCAGTGGAGGGGATACGAAATAATGGTGGTGTGTGTGTGTGGGGGGGGGGGGGGGGGTTGATACGTGGCCAAGAGGGACGATATGTAACCCTGAGACGATGTTTTAGCCTAAAAATCTCCCCTCCCGGCTATAGTTAATCGCCACATCAACATTTCCACAAACACAACCGGGACAAATATATGCCCCCCTCCCCCCACTTATCGCCTCTTTGTCACCTAGGGGGCTCCGGGGCGGTGGTCACCTGACGCCCCACTACACCTTATCTTACTATTTCGTTTTCTAACTTTTTTTTGTTATATTGCTTTAAAAAATATGTGCCTTTTAAAACCATGTTAAAACGATAACTTTAACAACTTTAATATAGCAAACAAACCCTCCCAAGGGGAGGGCGACGGACCCCTCTCCCAAAAGGCCTATAATCGTTAAAAAATAAAATTTATATTTTATATATAATTTTGTTTAAACACAAAAGCCTGCAAAATAACTATTTAGTTGAATGGAAAGTGAATAAGACTATGAAAATAAAGGTCATGGATTCAATTCCCACAATTAGTGTTCTTGCTTTTTTAAGAGAAAAACTTTCATTTATGTTTTATATAAGTCATTTTAGTAACATGTTTATTATTATTTGTTTGTTTTGGGCTTTTGAAAGGTAACTTATTAGTAAAATTGTTAAATTATCTATTATATAATTCAATACGCGATTTTAGAAGCCCGGTTTTTACTCGTCTCAGATCCCAAAATTTTAAAAAATTTTCGGAGACAGCCCTAATAGCAAATACCAAAATAAGTTGATTACGAAAAATAGTATATGATTAGAAAAATAGCTATATGTAAGGGTAACTGAAATAACAAAATATCATATCATAACATGGGTATGTATACATACACGTGCACACTTTAAAATATGCATAACACCTCATCATTCATTATTAGAGCAATTAAATGTGTGTTTTTACCGCTATTATTTAATTAGTATATTTAAAAAGTTTGGTGTTAAAAATAATTTTTTAATATTTTATTAGTTTAGTTTTATTTTTATGTAAATTATTTTGATACTTTATCATTTATTAATTGTGATAACTAGGTATGGTGGGTTTTTTATATATTAGTTAGAGCTTAGAAAAGGAGATTGAGAAAAAGAGTATGCAAGTTCAAGTCCCACCTTTTAACTATTTTTGTCACAATGGTCCTTTGTTAAAAAAATACTTAACGTCGTCAAGTTTTTTCCTAGTTTCAAATCGATGTTTTAGGGCTTTTGATTGGAAGAAGGATACGAGTCGACCGATGTAAAACTTATTTCGAAATGGTGATCTAAACGACGAAACAATGTTTCAATCCGGGTGCTTGAATTTCCAATTAACAAAAATCAAGTCATTTGAATCACCGTTTCGATATAAGTTTTATATCAGTCGACTCATATCGTTCTTTCGATCAAAAGCCCTAAAACATCTGTTTGAAACTAGGGAAAAAACATAACGACGTTAAGTATTTTTTACCGGGAGACCAGTGAGACAAAAATAGTTAAAAGATTGGACCGTTGCTAGTGATTTTTAAAGGTGGGATTATTATCGGCCAATACACAAAAGATGAGATTATTTATTTCTAATTTTCCTTTTTTTTTTGTCATGTGGAGAGTTTCTTTGAATATCATTTTGGTTTTTTATATTATTATTCTATTTGTTTTTTTGGTTTGAAAATGTTAAATGTGTCAAAATTATTGTTTAGGTTTATTTTCGATACTGTAACAAACCTATTCGATACCCATCGAATTCGCGTCTTTTTTCTGTCGCAGCGTCCATGTTTTACCGATCACATAAATGTCGTTTTAAATATGTTATTTTTCGTATCATAAGCTATACGAGGGTCGCTAATATACCATATTCATGTTGGTTCTCTGTCTTAACATGTGTTTTTTTTTTTGCTTTAAATATGTTAATTTGATGTATCTGGGTGTTGACGAATTAATTTTATTTTGCTTAGTTCCGGTTACATAACCTGATGCCGACCGAATTTGTGTTGGCATATAAACAGCTAAACATCACTAACCCAGCACGTTGTGCCAGGTAAGTCACCTAGTTCCAAATAACATATGTTAGACCTCTTTTTCCCTCGTAAAACTTATCAAAATATGTATCTTCTATCAACATTTTATCAAAATAACAAATAAACAGGTATTAATCAAAATAGGCATAGCCAATGAAGCAATGATACATGACACTCATGGCACCCCCCAGACACTATTTATTTGTAGTCCAATTAAATGTAACAAAAAACCGTGTCAAATAGACATTTTTCTTGGAAATCTATTAAGAATCAAAAAATAAGAATGCAAAGAAATATATCTTAACTAAACAAAATACTGACACATAACCTCCTTTTTGATATTTCTAAAATACTTTTTAAATAAATTTGTTAATTAGTAAGTGCCCGATTTGACTTTAGTAAGAAAGGCCTCATGATTACGAATCCAATAAACGTTGTATTGAGCTTTCTACCTGAAAACCATTATAAATTTGTTCCAAAAAAATCAAGACAAGGAAACAAAGATGGCCCATACGATGTCCAACCAAAAACTCAATGATGTGTTGGCCGTCTTACCGTTTTCGGATCATTTGAGCCATTTCATCAAATGAGTTAATTCTAAACAAGATCCCTAATTTTGTTTGATTTCCTGTATTTTATTCATACAATTTGAGACAAGTTTATAGGCTTTTAACAGAAAAATAAAATGGAATAAAAATAATAAAATTATATTAATGAATTGAATAGAGCTAGATATAAAGAATGATATGTGAAAGTCTCTTAAAAGATAAACTAAATTTATTGATTAAAGCGGGTTTAAGGTAAATTATGTGGATTTATGTAGATAATGAATTCAATGCGAATACTGTAATTAATAATAACTAACATCCTTTGTTAATTGAAATACGAAACATGATCAAATACATTTTATTTTTAATATGAAAATAGTGAGAACCAATTTGCTATTATTATTATGTTTATTTCTTATAGGTTTTTGTTGTTATTTTTTATTCATATTTGCTAATTTTCGATTATGAGACGTTATAAGTATTTGTTGATTTATATTTTGTTGTTATTATTGGATTTTTTCTTTTGCTGTTATATGTATTTGCTGTTATTATTTATTATTTTGTTCTTGATTTTGATTCTTTTATTGTAGTTTTTAGGTTTTTTTCTTTATTATTATAAATAATTGTTTATGTAGATTGACATTGTAGTTGGTATTGCTTTTTTACTTTCTCATTTTTTTTTATAAATTGTTATTATTTCCTACGTTCTCGTGTTAAGATTAAAATGAACCTTTCCCATTGAAATACAACTAGTTGGTGTACCTGTGCTTCGCGACGGGGTCGTGGAATTGCTCAGCAGTTTAAAAAATAATGTTACAAATATCAAACTTCATTAAAACAACACCAACAATGTCAAATAGTAGTTGGTTTGAGTTGTTACGTATGATGGTACTAACTCGTAGTTTGGGGAATATGTACGTCATGTCATTGCTGTGTGCATTAAGTTGTACCATTTCTTTACAGTTTTGAACTAATTTTCTAATTCAGCAAACATGTTCGGTCTTCGTGAGGACGTTCTGGCTTTCTGTTATGATTGAAGGCTTTAACAACATATGTGTAGCTAAGTTTTCGCTCACCGATTAGTGTTTATGCTTATTTTCTTGAAATTTTGGATATGTCCTCACTCAAAATCATCACATCTAGCATGCTGCCAAAAAGAATGAACAGAGGAGAATATTTTAAAGAATCTATTAACAAATGAGTCAGTTATGGTTGTCCTATCTCAAATGGGTCAAACTTGTTTAAAAGTCACCCAAAGTTTATTAAACTTTCTTTTAAATATCGTAAAGAAAGTCTTAGCGTGAAGGCATAAGAAAGAATACCTTCAAAACCTCTTATGCCAAAGTCATGGCAGGAGCTTCTCTTGTTTCCTTGCCCGGAAATCTGTCACACCACCATGCAAAGTAGCACACCCTATGTAATCGGCAACGTTTATCAGTTGTTGTAAATCGTACAAACAACCAGGAAAAACATAAGTAAGAGTTGTTGGGCTTCCCTAAGGTCGCCGGTAGGCCGATTCGAATTTCCCTGTTATCATACACAACCAAAATCATTAATAATTCGTTCCATCACCTATGTTTTTAATTGGACCTGCCCTCCGTATGTCCATTTCACATTTTGCATTTCTTTGGGCCTTTCTCTGTTCGGATTTTACCTTTACTAAAAAGTTCTGAATATTTGAATCTGTCACTGCATCAATTACATAATAACTCATCAGATCATGACACTAAAAAAAGGATATATTAACTGATGAAAACAAATTATACCTTGAGAGTTGGAGTGCCTCTTAGTGCACATGCAGAAATGCAAGTAAGATGTTGAAGCATAATCTACTGATTCCTAATTTCATGCAATGCAATATTACGAGCTATAGTTTAACTTTTAAGGTCAAATCAAATTATGTAGGATCATAAAATAATTGACACGTAGTTAGGGACATAAGCATAATTCAATTTAATCAACAATTGTAGGAGGCTTAGATTTTCATATAATAGAACAAATGAGAATAAATCCACCTTGGTTGCAAAATCTTTTGGTTGTAGTGTGAATGAATCAATAGTTCCACTCATATAACCCTCCAGATTGCCACACCAAGATGCAGATAAATTCACACTTAAGTTCATCATCATAGCATTAGCCCAGACGTAGTTAATCATCATAGCCTCTCAGTTTAAACCACAGGACAATCAGTGGAGAGATTGAGAAAGAAAAGTTCGTGGAAAGGTGGAGTAATCAGAAGCACCGCCAAAACAAACAACTAGAAGCTTCCAACATTATCGCGTTTATAAGTTGTACCACACACTTAAAAACTTGTCAGCCTAGCACAGTAACATTTTGTGAGTAACTAAGACTTTCAAATATATATATATATACATATAATGATCGCATAGCCTCTGTTTGGTACATATAACGCTTTGTCAGATGCATTTGTTGGCGTCGGGAGACTCGCAAGCTGAAAATAACCCACAAAATATATCAATTCGTAATAAAATGCAGCTTCATCTAATAATATTTGACATGAAATGTATAAAGCTATAAAAGTTGCTGACTTTATTAAACATCAAACTGCCACTCTTAAATTAGAAACCATCTTATAATCTTATCATGTAAAGCAAAAACTAATTCGTTCTAATTATTCAAAAAAAATTGTGTGAGTGATAATTTTTATAAATATTTAAGGTTAAAATAAATATATGGAAGTTTTCTCATGTGAGTGTATGGCTCTACAACAATAAATGAAACTTTTGTTTATTTATTTATCATATAGGTAAGCAAACAAACAGAGAGCTAACCAGAAAAACATTTTGATAACATGTAATAAGTTCATTCATAATATTTCATATTAAACTTTAGAATTGAATCATGTTTGACAAATTATCATAAGTTGTTAGTTTAGAATTACATCTTTCAGTTTGCTCACAATTTCTTATTACATAGAATCAACCGCTTATGTTCTTTTACTCATGCCTATTAATAAAAAAATCTCCTTATTTTCATCTTTTCTAAACTAATGACCAAACATAACCCGTCAATCTAAGAGGTATCATATATACTAATCACTAACTACTATCAAAATGTAAACCTAAACAAATTCAATCAGGTCCTTGAAGAAAACAAACAAAAAAATATCCAATTAAACACTAATCAGACCCGAGATGTGTATACGCCTCAGTTTAATTAGACATATCTTTAATCATAATACATGGAGCATGACATAAGCTGATCCAATAAACATGAACACGAATGGAAGCATAAACTGAAAACTCATCTCTTACAATCGATCATAAAATGTACAAAAACCAATCAATCATACTACCAACATCGAAGCATGTTAGCTACCCGTAGAGTGGATAATTCTCCAAGAATTAAGATCAAGAACACAGGAAGTTTTTTTGGAACAATTTTTCTCACATCTCAAAAAGGATATTATAAGGCTTTAAATAGTAGAAATTCCTAGGATGCACTTTATTTTTCTAGCTTGAAATCGGGAAACGTGACTAACTGCTACCACTACTTACATGCATGCTGAATCATGTAAACATAGTATTACTTCCCAAATTAATGCAAGGTGGTTGCTGACTCAATTCCTTGGCTGCCACGAACTAATCCAACAAATGGGCTGGTACTCTAATGTCTCTCTTGGGCCGGTTCGATGAGGATTGGGCTGGAACCAATGTTGGGTTTGCGTTATGGGTCGTATCGGCACCCTCCCCCTAAAAACTAACATTGTCCCCAATGTTTTTGACAATTTTTTGCTCAACCTACTCTCTACTGACTTTTGTCTGTAGTTCTGCAACTTTAAATACACCATGTCATTTACCTGGAACTCCTTTTCTAAACGGTGTTTGTTAGCTTGTTTTGTCATGCGATCTTTGGCTTGACTGATGGCTTCCTTCAGTTGTGAGAGAATCCGTTGGTGTTCTTGTAGTGACGCTTCAATTGAACCATTATTTGTATCACCTGGTTTATATTCGTGAATTGAAGTGGCATCCCTTCCACATACCGCCTTAAATGGTGTCATTTTTATAGCTGAGTGGAAGGTAGTGTTGTATGAAAATTCGGCGAGATATAAATATCGCTGCCATGATGTTGGTTTGTTAAAAACGAAAGCTCGAAGATAAGACTCTAAGCAACGGTTGACGACTTCCGATTGACCGTTGGTTTGTGGATGATATGCACTCGAATGGAGAAGTGTGGTGCCCATGTGTTTGAACAATTCAGCCCAAAAACAGCTCACAAAGATTGGGTCACGGTCAGATACGATAGTGTTAGGCAAACCATGTAATCTGTAAATTTCCCTCATGAATAATGAAGCTAACGAAACTGCAGTGTAGTGTGTTGGAAGTGCAATGAAATGAGCAAACTTTGATAGATGGTCAACTATTACCCATATACCAGTTCGGCCTTTTGACAGAGGCAGATTGGTAATGAAATCCATTGAAATATCCAACCAAGGTGCTTCTGGGGTTGGTAAGGGTTGAAGTAATCCGAAAGGTTTTTGGGTGGGGTATTTGATAGCTTGACAAACATGGCATTTTTTCTATAAATGTCGTGACGTCTTTACGGAGACCAACCCACGAAAATGTTGCTGCTATTCTTTTGGTTGTGGCTGTGATCCTCGAATGACCACCCGTTGAACGATGAATGAAATTCGTTCAAGAGTTGTTCGCGTAACCGAGGTAATGGGGGTATCATGATACGGTTGTGGCGATATACAAGGCCATCACGAAAAGAGTGTAGAGGGTAACTCACCGGGTCCTTGGTGATCGCTTCCACCAGTTGTTTGCCGTTCTCATCAGTTTTGAAGCATGTTCTCAGCTCTTCCAACCAAGTGGCAGTGGGATGTGAAAGTGCCAAACAAAGGTTCAACTCAACTCTACTCAGCGCATCTGCAACAATGTTTTCTTTCTCCGGTTTATAAATCACCTCGTAGTCATAGCCCATAAGCTTGGTTGCCCATTTTTGTTGCTTGGGTGTTTGGATGGTTTGGGTTAACAAGTGCTTTAAACTATGGTGGTCCGTGAAAACGCGAAAATGAAGGCCCAACAAATATTGGCGCCATTTTTTGACCGACTCGGTGATCGCGTATAGCTCTTTGGTGTAGGTGGATTGGTTTTGCATTGTGGGACATAATTTCTTACTGAAAAAGGCGATGGGTTGGTTGTTTTGTGATAGGACGGCTCCGATAGCTACTCCGGAAGCATCAGTTGTGACATCAAAAGGTTGGGTGAAATCTGGGAGGGCTAAGGTGACCAGGTTTTCCAATTTGGATTTGAGTGTGGTAAATGATTTTTGTGCCTAGTTGTTCCACTAGAAGGTTTTGGTTTTAAGCAAATTGGTTAATGGGGAAGCGATATCGGCAAAATTTGGAACGAACCTTCTGTAATAACCTGTGAGCCCTAGAAAAGCACGTAAGGTTGTGAATGATGATGGACATGGCCACTGTTGTATTGAGTGGATCTTATCGGGTTCTGGGGCTACCCCTTTGCTGGAAATACGGTGACCGATAAAGGAAACCTCATTAACAGCAAAGACACATTTCGATGGTTTTGCAAAGTATTGATTAGACAAGAGTGTGTTGAAAACCAATCGAAGGTGATCATAATGTTGTTGTAAATCCTTGCTGTATATGAGAATATCGTCAAAGAAAATAAGAACAAACTTACGAAGGACGAAACAGAACAGATCATTCATGGTAGCTTGAAACGTTGAGGGTGCATTAGATAAGCCGAAGGGCATCACAACAAATTCATAATGGCCGTCGGTCGTTCGAAACGCTGTCTTCTGCGACACGAATCTGGTGGTACCCAGAGCGTAAATCTATCTTTGAGAAAACCGTTGCTCCATGCAGTTCATCTAACAGTTCATCAATGGTCGGTATAGGAAATCTATCACGTATAGTGACAGCGTTTAAGGCACGGTAATCGACATAAAAGCGCCATGTACCGTCTTTTTTTTTTTCGAGTAGAACCGGAGATGAAAACGGGCTTTGGCTTGGCCGTATGACACCAGTTGAAAGCATTTTGGAAATGAGGTTAGTCATGATTTGTTTTTGGTAATGCGGGTATCGGTACGGTCTGACATTCACAGTTTGGGTTTCATTGAATAGTGGAATATGATGGTCTTGGGTTCGGTTTGGAGGAAGCGTTTTAGGTTCTTCAAATAAGGACTTAAACTGGGTGATGAGGTTGTGAATTGTAGTGTCTGCATGGATTATGGTGGTTTGGTGTACAGGTGCATGGGGTTGTAAATAAGTGAGGGTGTGTAGTGAAGACACCGAACCATTTTTCAAAAGAGTGCATAAGGAGCTTGAGGAAAGATGTTTGCTTAATGGTTCACCAATCAAAGTGCAGTTGGTTCCATCTTTGTTGAATGAGATTTTCGGAATCGAAAAGTCCGCTGACAATCGTCCAAGTGACCCCAGCCAGCCAATCCCGAGAATAACATCAGCTCCTTCAACCGGCATAATGAAGAAGGGTATAGTGAAATGGTGTTTCTGTAATTGAATGACAATAGCCTAGGCAGTCAATGTGTTCGTCGTTTTCGACCATCACCGTGAAAGGTGGAATAGATTTGGTGGTAAGGTGAAGGTAGGATGCTACTCTTGGCTGGATGATGTTGTGGGTACTACCACAGTTGATGAGTATGGTAATTGGTTTGCCGTTAATATACCTCGTAATTCGAAGTGTTTGAGGTGAGTGAATGCCAAAATAAGCAGCGTTTGACAGTGACATGAAGGATTGTTTTGATTCTCTTCAAGTGGTGCTTCTGTTTGCGTGTCTGTAGGATCATCATGGTCATCGTTATCGACAATAAGCATGAATTGTGGGGGTGAACATTTATGACCCGGAAAGTATTTCTCGGGACATTTGAAACACAAACCGTCTTTACGACATTGCATGAGGGCTTCTGGTGATAGTTTGGTGAATGGGGAATAGTTGGTAATAGTGGGGAATTAAGGTTACTGGAGGAAGTTGCTAACGATGGGGAAGTGGATGGTGGGGTTCCTGTATTGTTGGTAAGTTTGTTAAAAAAATTGGATTTTGGTTTATAGGCAAGGGATAGTTTATCTTCAACCAAGCGGGCCAAACCGTAAGCGGCGTGTAGTGTTGATGGTTTGTGAATGGCCAATTCAGTATGAATTTCCGGACGGAGTCCCGAAATAAAACAGTTTTTGCGGGCTTGTTGGGGCAAACCGACGACATGGTTGCTTATCTTTTCGAACTCGGTTTGATATGCCGCGACGGTGGAGGATTGTTTGAGTTTGAATAGTGTAGCTTCGTGATTCTCAAAAAAGGATGGGCCGAATCGGATTTCCAAGTCTGTTTTAAAATCGATCCAGGTGTGCAAAAGGTCGTTATCATCTTGATGTTTGTACCAAGAGAGAGCGTCTCCCACGAAGTGGAAAACAGCAAGTTCGACTCGTTCATCGTCCGGTGTTTGATAGTACGAGAAGTAATTTTCGGCTTGAAAAATCCATTCAAGGGGGTTGGATCCGTCGAATATGGGAAGGGTAATTTTTGGTTGTCGGGGAATACGACGCAGTGGGGAACGGTTGTGGCGAGGGGAACGGTGGCGTGGAGGGGTACGGTGACAAACGGGTGATCGGTGACGTGGTGGTGATTGGTCACCGTTTCTAGCAGTGGTGATATGGTTGGTTAGTTCATCAATTTTTGTGGTTAAGTTTTGGGTGGTCTGAATAAGAGTGATCAGGTTGTTGACGGTTTTGGTGGATGTCGTGGAAGCGGTGGTTGTGGCGTTGATGAGGATGGTGAGTTGGTCGGCAATGGACGGTGAAGACTCATCGGAAGATGAAATGTCTTTACGCGGATGCATGATGGAAGCTTGAGACGTGAATGAAAGCACCAATGTTAGCTACCCGTAGAGTGGATAATTCTCCAAGAATTAAGATCAAGAACACAGGAAGTTTTTTTGGAACAATTTTTCTCATATCTCAAAAAGGAAATTACAATGCTTTAAATAGTAGAAATTCACTTTATTTTTCTAGCTTGAAATCGGGAAACGTGACTAACTGCTACCACTACCTACATGCATGCTGAATCATGTAAACATGGTATTAATTAATGCAAGGTGGTTGCTGACTCAATTCCTTGGCTGCCACAAACTAATCCAACAAACGGGCTGGTACTCTGATGTCTCTCTTGGGCCATGAGGATTGGGCTAGAACCAATGTTGGGTTTGCGTTATGGGTCGTATCAGAGCCCCGCCACCACCACCACACGATCGTCTCCTAGGGTTCGTAGATCGAAACCAGTTACAATCAGCGGCAACCGGTGTCATATACCCTAAATTTAACAGCCATGACTTCCCAACACCGGAGCACCGCCACCACCACACGATCACTGCCTATGGTTCGTAAATCAAACCCGGTAACAATCGACGCTAATGGTGGCAGACGGTGGAAAACCAAGAGACAGGAATCAAAGATTAGGTGACAATTGATGGAGAATGAAGAAAAGTTCGTGGAAAGGTGGGGTAATCAGAAGCAACGCCCAAATCAAACAATCAGAAGCTGCCAACATTAACGTTTTAAGGAGTTGTACCACACGCTTGAAAACTTGTCACGTTAGTACAGTAACATTTTGTGAGTAATAGAAACTTTCAAATTAATATATATATAATGTTAATCTAGTTTTAGCCTACTAAAATCATAAATTGGTTTATATTTTGTATATTTTAGAAATTGGAATAAATAACGGTAAAGGTCAATTATTTATTTATTTATACAAGCAAGGTTCCGTCGATGTGATATACTACTACATACAGGTTTTTCTTTTTATATCATCATTTTTTTCCTTTATTACTTTTAATAAATTTCAACTTGTTAAGTAAGAGTTTTAATGACATCAACATATTTCCTTTATTTTTTTTTAATAAATTTCAACCTGTTAAGAGTTTGACGTTAACATAAAAACAATGTATGCATGGTAACTCGTGATCACAGTTAACATTTGGGAAAAATCCATAAAACATGCATATTATCTTTTAATTTCCTTAATATATCCGGTGGGCATTTTTTTCTTTCTAAAAATGTCCACCCAAACACGAGTGGACTCGACTTTATTAGATGGGTGGGTGCCAGTATTCATATCTAATCACAAGTCGTTACGTTTCCCGCTATGTATCTAAAAAACCCGCTCGTGTTTGTGCCGATTTGACAGTGTAACACCGTCATCCGACAATATTACTAAAATATAATTGCGCGGCGAGTTTTAATTTGAATTAAACATCACTATCTGATCGCCTAACATCATCGTCTCCCCTCGTGTTGGGGGTGACATTTTGAAAAGAAAAAAGTCGCAAGGGTAGACTGAGGACATCAAAGGTAATATAGACATTATAGGGATTTTCTCCTACTTTATAGGTTTGGATATGACTTTTTTATGACATAAAATTGAACAACTATGTTTAAATATAGATTTTACAAACTATCTTAAGCAATACGTGTTTCCGATAATAGTGAAAATATAAAGCATTATATACCATATTGATCTTTATATGACGAATTTAAAATATTTGGATATGATTACAGCTGGGATTATAAATTTAAAATATTCTAAGCTTGCTTATATATCCACAAAGACCGGTTTTTGAGCCAAGCGTGCGTTGCCACACTCACTTCCAAATGAATGCAAGGAAACATGTCAATATATGATGATGATTAAAGGAGTCATTGATCGGTCAATTTTACATCACACAAACACCCATTATTTGGAACTTGTAAATATAAAAATGATTATAATCTGCGAAAAGATTTCACCATAAAGTTAATGGTAAAAGGTGAAAGATAGGATTATCATTGGATTTGTTAAGGTATAAGTCGACAAATATGAGTTATTAAAATTAATTAATTTAGTTTTCTGACCAACTGTCATCACTTATTAGGGCAAACAGAGTAAAAGGAGGATGGATGGATTTGGGCAGCAACATGACATGGGTGAAGAAAACTTCCCACTCCGTGCATCTAAGAATACAAGGTTAACGTTGCCTTCTTTTAAGTTTATTTAGTGATTGGTCCAAAACCAACAACCCTCTCCTCTTCTATAGACTTTTTCGTTTGCGGTATAGCTTACAATTATTTTCAAAATTTAAGAATACAACAACATTAACCACTAAATACACATCCAAACTAATAGATCGATCTTTTTAAAATTTGAGGTGTATTACATATATGATTTCTAAAATCTAGATATTAGCTAGCCAAAAAAAGAAGCACATACATGAAGAACCAAACCTTGAGTTACATTAGCTAAAATTTAAGATCCAAATCTCAAACTCTAAGAAGATAAATACTAAGTTCTGGTCCTACATTGCTATCTGGATTCATCATGTAAAATGCTTCAGAATCTTTTGATCCCACAATCCTCTCAAACCTTGCTCTCATATACATCAACTCTCCTTCACCCTCACCCCCCGGTAACACTCCGGCGCCCATCGTAATCGGTCCAATAGAATTAAACACCTTCCATTCATCCGGCCCACAATCACGCCTCATTGCATAACCACATTTCTTGCCATTGCAGTATGTCCTCCAAAGTGGCTCATCCAACAGCTTAAAACCCTTCTTAACCTCACTCTTTTTATCGCATTCCAAGGCAATCCGAACCTGCCCCGACGCCATTTCTCGAACCAGGAAGCTAGTCGGGGTGGCTAGCTCCACTAGGAAAGCCGGGCCAAGCTTCGGGTCCTCTTGGAACGCGACGTGGACGTGACCACGTCTATACCCAAAAAGGGTGCCCGTGGTCTTTTTCAGACCACCAGACCGGCTCTTGCTAAAAGCAAGAGCCGATCGGAGCTTAGAAACCGACACGAAGGTCGGTTTCTTTCTCCTTGGTGTCGCATGGGGCACCGGGTGGTCGTCATCTTCCTCGGTGACACATGCAAATGATGATGATGAATGGAAATTGAGGATCTCTTCATCGTCATCATCATCTTCAGGTTTCTTTTTCCAGTGGAAGTATCTTCTTGAGAAAGAAAAGGAAGAATCTTGAGGGGTTTTGGCAGCCATGATTGACCTCATCTTAAGAAATGGAAAGATTGGGGTGAAAAGATTGTGGTTTTTTTCTCCTTCTTTAAGGGGTTTGGTTTGTGAGACTCGGTACTGACAAAAGATGGTGATCAGTCCCCACCAACTATTGAAACACACTTATTTTACTATTAGGGGCTGTTTCAACTTTCAAGTTGATAAACATAATATAATGGTAGGTGGTTTGGAGTTTTTTTCTTAGGCTTTTTTTGTTTTGTATCAAAGCTCATTTGTACGTTTTGAAATATGTGTACGTTTTGAAATATGGACAGAATGTAAGGGGAATTCGAATTTGGGTAATGAGCTATGGCAAATGTTATAACTTTTTGGAAGAGACACCTCTGCTATAGTGAGATATGTCTTTAAAAAATGATATAAAATGTAGTGTTTATATATATCCTGAGATGATAAAATTATGAGTTCTCTAAGCTCAATGCGATTGAAAAACGATTCAAATTTGATTTTCTTAATTAGCACTTAATCACAAATTAAATAAATAACTAGAACCAGTTCTATGTATGCATCGTCTCCTTTCCTTTCCTTTTGATTTATTATACATCTTATCTTGCGTGACATAAAATTTAGAAATATGAATATTTTTAATAAAATCAGAGAATCCATGGAGACAAAGTAATGTCGTACATGAGTGTAGAAAGTAATAGTTACTGACTTATGTTGAAAAATGGTCAGGAGTGAAAGTAAAAGCCAACACCAAACAATACCGGCCGAGACCATTTCCCACTTAAGTTATGTTTTTGTCTTCTTTTTCTTATATCATTGTAACAGCCAAAGTATGTTGCTCCATTTAAGGTAGTTAATGTTCTTCCTTTACAACATAATGTTTTGCACAACTTATCTTGAATTTGTACCTATGTATAGCTACAACAATAAACTTGAAATTATATATAATAAAAAAAAAGATTGAAAACATGAACTTTGATATCCAATTTTTATAAGCATGGGATATTCAATCCCGTGAAAATTGAAGAACTTTGCTGTCATGTTCATTCGGACATAAATTGTCAGCCACAAATTATGTAATTTTCATTATGATGATGAATACTTTCCTTCAATTTTAGAGATTTCTAAGTTTCTTTTATTTAATTATGAGGTAAACAGGTTTATATTTCATATATATGTACATGTGAAAATTAATTACTTTTTAATTTTAACAGTTAAATACCATCTAGTCTTTCACTTACAAGTATTTGAATCCATATTATTTTTACAGGGTAAACATCACACCACTATATAACTAGATCATGCCAACATGGGTAATTAATTACTTATTACTTTACATCTGATGCACTATTATTTACCCTTTCATTTGAATTAGGGGTTTTTATCATAACCTCATCTCATAAAAAACCATCTCTCAAACATGTATTTTAATGCATAAAGCCTACTAACCTGTCCAGACTCCAAAAGTTAGATCATTACATTTGACAAACTAATTATTTATAACAAAAAATATTTTGTTAACCAAGTTAGTGTCAAATGGCGTAACATGAAAGGAATTTGAAACATGAAGTATGTTTTCTGAAATTTCTTTTGCTAAAGGACGACCACTGAAAAAACGATCAAACGTAAAGGACGTCTTTTGCTATTTTGTCTTTAATAAAAAAACAAAAAAAGTAAAAAACACAAAAATGTTTCCACCGTCTTCCTCGTTCTTAAAAAAAAGAAAAAAAAAACTCGAAACAGACACAATGTTGAGTGAAAAAGACCAGTGTGTCTTTTTGTTTATCATTGTGTTTTATGTTTAATTTCGTTATTGATTGTTTCTTTTTTCCTTGAGATTGTGTTATATTAGTCAACATTGTGCTATATTTTGTTCGTCCTTGTGTTATATTTTGCGAGTTATTGTGTCTTTTTTAGTTATAATTGTGTCTTTTGTTAATTTTCGTCATTGTGTCTTTTGTCTCTGCATTGTGTCTTTTCAGTTATTTTATTTTATTATTATTTTTCTTTGGAACTAGAAGGGTGAGGGAAACATTTTTGTTTTTTTTATTTTTAAATTTTTTATTTATATTTTGAGTTATGATTTTTTTTATTAATTTTTTGGAATTTTTTTAGGGGTTTTTTGTATGGCCACAAATCCGTCTCTCTCTTCTCATTTTTGTCCCCCTTTGTATTTTAACCTTTCCCTAGTAATATAAAGTAATTAATGAACTCTGGAATGAAACATATGTAAATGATTTTTTGGTTTGGGGATATAACTAATGAACTTAGGAATGTGAAATACGTTTTTTAACGGCAATTTGAATAATTGACGAGCTATTGACGCACCCGATCATCTCCATTCTAGCCATAGGTCGAAACTCACCATTGGTAAGAAAATTTCATGGTCCAACCTAAAATAGGGATGAGTTCGGGATGGTACCGGTAACAATCCCGAAAATTTAAAATATTTGGTACCAGTACCGAAATGTTCGGTTCGATACCGGTATTTCGTGCAAATTCGGGAAATAGCGGTACCGTACCGAACCAAACCGAACCGTACAGCTACCGTACCAATACTGAAAACTAAAAACTTGGTACCGATGATACCAAATCGGTACTGAAAACGCTCATCCATAACCTGAAACTCCCTAATTAACCCTACATCTCTTTAAAAAAAACCCACTTTACCTCACCACCCTCACAATCGTCCAGCCCCCACCGTCACTATCACCACCACAACCTCCTACTCCTGCAACGACTCGCCAGAGATACATCACCAACATCGTCGCCGCATCGATGCCTTTGAACTCCATGGCGTGAAGCTCAAGTGAATCGTCAACTACCGTTCAAACTCAAATGACAGAGATTCAAACGCCACGGCATATGCCAGTCACGGCGGCGGTCGTTTTCTCCGGTCAATTCACAAAAACACACATCGGACATTCCTTTACAGGAAGCCTAATCAGCGTTCTCGTAAATAGTCATTGCAATATTAGCCACGTTGTGCTCTGTTTCCCGGTGATCGGCCGATGTAGACGGCGGAGAGCGCCGGAGTTCCAATAACGGAGCCGGTTTTTGGAAGAGGTTAATGTATTTGCTGCAACTTTATAACATAATTACATATGTAGTGGAATGGGTAAAGTGGGATTTGTAACACACAATTTATTTAATCGAATTTCAATGGATGGCCTGTGTTGATGAGGTAACAGTGGCCGGAAATTTGAGAGCTGGAAAAGGGTTTTAGGATTAGAACATGTCAGGAGGTGTTTGGTACTGAGAATGAAATTGTAGAGAAATGGAATTGTAGAGAAATGGAATTGGTCTGGAGAATGAGAATTGACTGTTCTGTTTGGTAGTACAGAGATTTCAGTAGAGAAATATAGCTGAGAATCATTTCTCTTGTTTGGTACATAGAAAATAAACAGAGAATTATATCAACCTGGACCATACAGAGTTTTGGGGCTGGGGTGAGCTTGGTTGCGCCTGCTTTTCTGCGGAAGAAAAACTGGTTGATTGCAACCTGGACCATACAGAGTTCTGTTTTCCCCTTCTTTCGTTGTTGCGCGGTGCCTCTGCTTGATGCCCCCTTTTTCTCGCTCTATCTTGGGCAATTTGTTTTTCATTTCTCGCGAAGACTCGCGATGCTTCCATTAGCTTGGCCCAAGTGGTTGGCATGCCATCTCTGCTCACGAGAGCTCGGCGGAGTTGATCACTGCGCGCGCCTTGTATAAAGGCCACGCGCAATAGTTGCTCAGTGATACCTCCGATTGCCAGAGACTCCTGATTGAAACGAGTTATGTAGTCTTCAATCGTTTCATCATTCCTGCGCACGCAGTGCATGATGTCATCAGGGTCGCGCGTGTGTCTGCGCTGCTGTACGAAGTGAACTTGGAACTTTTCCAATAGTTCATCGAACCCATCGATTTGCCCAGTCGGCAAGCTTTCGAACCAGACACGCACCGCGCCCGTGAGACAGCGAGCAAACATGTGACACCATGTTGGCATCGTCCAGCTTTCTAGGTTTTCAGTGTTGTAAAAACCTTGTAAGAAATCGTCTGGATCTGTTGTGCCGTCATATTTGCCCAAACCACTTGGCATCTTGGTTTTGTGCTGAATGGGGGCCTTCGCAATGCGCTCAGTGAATTTTGAATGTTTCACCAAGATGGCTGGCCTGTACGGTGTGGTTACATCCACTTGCCCTCTCACTGGTGGGCTGTACGGTGTGTGCAGATCCAGATCGGCTTTCGCTCCAGGCGCCATGTTCATGTGCGCGCGAAGCTGTGAGCCTCCTGCATGAGTATCTCGCGTCCTCCTCATGCTGTGCACTTCTTCATCACTAAACTCAGCGTGTTCAGTGTGAACAGAGTGACCCTCTTCCGGCGCGCGCGCCCTTTTTGTTCCTTGAATGGTTTGCTTATCAAACGCTAGCCTTTGTGTTTTGTGTTTGACCAGCTCATTGTACTTGTCCATTAGACGCCGTTGCTCGTTTATGAGCCATTCTTTAGGGTCATTGGTTTCATCTTCTGGACCCATTGGTCCTTTTTGTTTCGCGCCGGTAAGATTTTGGAACGTGAGATCGTCTGGAGGAGTTTCAGTCTGGCCATGAGGAGTTGTGATGAAGGGACGGTTACTGGTGGTGCGCGTAGAATCACGCGGCACCCTCAGAAACTGCTGTCCCTCATTAACATCCTCACGTTCAATATCCTCCAGAACTTGATCGACGTTACGAACACCAGAAACCATGGTGAAAATTTGTTTTTTAGAGAACTGATGAGATTTTGTTGCCGTTGTAACAGGGGATGGCGCCAATGAAGAAACGTGGATCGACTCACTGCTGTCGATCCACTTTCCTCGGGTGTGATTATGCTATTCCACCGATGGTTCTCTGGAATCTGGATTCTTCCACCTACAAAATGAGCAGCACCGTAAACTTACCCCTCAGAAAGGGACAGAGGGGTCCTCTTTGGGGTAACCCTCCGGTGTGAGAATAAGAATTTGTAGGAGAAGATAATAATCTGAGAATAAGGAAATTGGAGTGTATTGCTTAATATAGCTGAATACTGTGTGATAGGGTATGCCTCTCCTTGTGGAGTTGATGTGGTATTTATAGTGCTAGGGTTTCCAATGATTGGGCTCAGACCCAATTAGGGCCTTTTTGGCCTCCTCCTATTGCTTCGCGCCACGTGTCCTTGGGACACCTGGTGCTTTTTCATTGATTATTGCACATGGGTTTTGCTGAGTTGTCCACCTTTCATTGGCAGCTGTCAACATCAGCATATTCTTATTCCTTAAAAAGATACCTTCTGGAAGGTTGTCTGACGTGCACAATCAAGGTTGCCATAATCCTGATTTGGATAAGGACGAGGTTGATTATGTGCATGTGTGATATGCGCCTATCCTGAGGATGCGCGATGTCTTCTCTTTATTCTCACGCGCAGATGTTTCATGCGCAGATGTGATATGCACAAGCATGTGATATGCGCCACGCGCGGATGCGCTACGCGCAGATGTGATCTGCGCGCAGATGTGATATGCGTGAGCATATATGGTGCGTGAGCATATGTGGTGCGTGAGCATATGTGATATGCGTGAGCATATGTGATATGCGCCATGAGCATAGGTTTTGGCTTTGTGCCTTCATAATGTCTTGATTTCAAGCCTCTTGTCTATATCTTGTGGGTTGACCCGCCTCGCTCGGTGTTGAGGCGGGTACATACCTCTTCACATGGGATATTCAATCCCGTGAAAATTGAAGAACTTTGCTGTCATGTTCATTCGGACATAAATTGTCAGCCACAAATTATGTAATTTTCATTATGATGATGAATACTTTCCTTCAATTTTAGAGATTTCTAAGTTTCTTTTATTTAATTATGAGGTAAACAGGTTTATATTTCATATATATGTACATGTGAAAATTAATTACTTTTTAATTTTAACAGTTAAATACCATCTAGTCTTTCACTTACAAGTATTTGAATCCATATTATTTTTACAGGGTAAACATCACACCACTATATAACTAGATCATGCAAACATGGGTAATTAATTACTTATTACTTTACATATGATGCACTATTATTTACCCTTTCATTTGAATTAGGGGTTTTTATCATAATCTCATCTCATAAAAAACCATCTCTCAAACATGTATTTTAATGCATAAAGCCTACTAACCTGTCCAGACTCCAAAAGTTAGATCATTACATTTGACAAACTAATTATTTATAACAAAAAATATTTTTTGAATAAAAATATGATTTTAAATCAATTCAACCCAGCCCATTTTGTTACCAAGAGTGACTGGTTTTCACTCATTACCCTACACACATAACCTACCTATTTTACCACCTCCATGTAAGACGCTTACCAAGAACTGAATCAACCATTACATTATAGCATCACAGTGACAGCTTGGGAGCTAGCTTTCATCTACTAGAAACTCATAAAGTGTCTTAAGATTATATACTTAAGAGTTTGAGCATCAAGAAAGTTGTTATTATCCAATAAACTGCATCAATAACCAAGTTAGCGGAAAAACTATGAACACACTACATTATTTATAGCCGAAAGGACAACTCATAGAATCTATAAAGATATGTTAGAAAAATATAATTTGCAGTTAAATTATATGGTTGGTAATGGAAGATTGATGCTATTAGTTTAACTGCTTTATTAACTATTTTTTATTTTTTGTTGTTTATGTTGATTTTTCTGGTGTCGTAGCTCAGCCTCTTGCTGGGTTTTATGGAGATTCTCTTAGGATGAATGAATGTTTTCGCTTGTTAAAAAAAAGTAACATTTCTGTTAATCTTTTCTAAAAAAATAAAAAGAATTCAGGAAAACACACATCATTTATTTATAACGGCACACGCAGGGATAATGAGAAGAAGAATGTGAAAGTGGAGAAACCAAAATGTCAAAAAGTTGGTGTTTAATCATGACTAATAACATCGAGCCAACAAGTTTTGGCCACAAAGGTTCTCTCTTTCTTTCATAATTTTAATTCTACAAATCAAAAGCTGAGAGCCACATGTTACAACTTGTTGCCTTTTTATTTTACAAAATAGGGACACATATAATTGATTTTTTTTTGTGGCTTAAATAATTAACTTCTTTACCGGATTATTTTTATGCTTTTATATTGTAAAATGGGAGGAGATTGTTTCCTTTCAAAATGAAAGGAATTGAAAAGAAAGGAAAAGATGTGGGAAATGAAAAAGAAAATGATAGAAAAGGAAAGGAAAAAAAGGTTTTTCTTTCCTTTCTTTCGGTTAACAAACCCGGGAACACAGCGTTTGTGGCCATATGTCTATTATAGTTGTTGCATGCCGATGTCAAAACAAGGTTCTTTATCATTAGCTAATTGAAGAAACACTAACCGGACCCCGGGCAGATTACGGGTAACCTGGGGGTTAGATAGATGTTTCCCACGAGGGGTTGGACCCAGAGAAGATGGTTCTTCTGATAACCTGCAAAATAGACACCGTGAGCTTGTCACTGAGAAGGGGGGGTTCCTCCTTGTGACCACCCTCCGGCGTGAGAATCAGACTAGATTGCTCTTTAAATATAAATGTATATTAAGAGATTGCTAGAGCAGATATCAGGTATAATATGATGACAATATGG
Organism: Bidens hawaiensis; assembly: GCF_021521415.1. NCBI lineage: Eukaryota > Viridiplantae > Streptophyta > Magnoliopsida > Asterales > Asteraceae > Bidens > Bidens hawaiensis. The sequence continues at coordinate 448,402 of NW_027492693.1, read as the reverse complement.
TAAGATATGATAAGATGAGATGGTCATACCATTTGTGGTATTTATAGCCGAAGGTAGGTTTCCAAGGAGGTGTGGCCGGCTGCAATAGTATTCCTGTTCAACCAACAGTAGCCTACGCACGTGCCCTGCTGGTAGTTGGTGGGTAGGCAGCGGCTGATAGTGACCAGGCCTGCTGTATACTATTCCTTTTCCACCAACTGCCGGCTACGCACGTGGTATGACAGGAGTTGGTGAGTAGGCAGCGGCTAATAGTGACATACAGTGCAGGAGCATGCTGCTCGCCATACTGTTGTCAATAAGCTGTCGTATCTTTAGTCAGATCTTTTGCCCATACCTCGTCAGGTACAGTACAGAAGATCTTCCTGTATCGTACGGACTGGCTTATTTGGGCGGGAGTATTCCCCCTCCCGCCACTGTGCGGGATTGTTCCCGGCTTTGCTCATTCCTTCAGGTGACACTGAATGATTGAGAGCTAAGTGCCTTGTGCGTGTAGCCTTGCTGCGCGGGTGGCCTTCCCTGATGGCTTGTATCCGAGGCTGCGGGGACAGGCGGAGTCCTTCACCATTGGGAGGCATTTTCTGCGGGAACAGCTTGCGTACTGCGCGTAAGGACGTCACGTCTCTGAGCATGGTTGGTCCTGCGGATCCAGTTGGTTTCTGCGCAGACGTTCCTCTTCAAGGTGAGTCTTGCGGGTCCAACTGGGCTCTGCTGGGACCTACCTCTTCAAGTCCCCCCAGTCCAATGTTCTTCTCATGAGTGTCTAATAAAGTGAGGTGAACTTTTGGACTTAAGCAAAGGGTTTTGAAAAGGGTTTTTTAAGGTTTTCCATGGGGATTCTTCCCGCGGAAGTCCTTGTCACATGCAGAAATTCCCGAGTTTCCTGCTTGGTCTTTGGGTATGATGCGGGTAGGTCTGTAACCTCCTCGCAAGTCAGGAGCGTTGAGTCCCACTTGTGTGGATTCTCCATGAGGTTTTTGGTAGTTTTGAACATAGTGATCAATTATGTTAAAACCACCAATTCCATCCTGGAGCTTCAAACAACGTAGTTCTCGACGTTCCCGCTATGCGGGGATGTTATTTCCGTTTCCGCAAGCATTGCCCAGAAGATCCTTCTTGGTTTAAATTCCCAGCGGAGCGCTAGGTATGTGAAGGGTTTTGCCTTAACACTGTACCCGCGCTCGTCTTACGGTTACTTTACTTCCAAGGTATTCCTGGCGTCAATTCCCTGCGGGTGCTAGGTATGTGAAGGGTTTTGCCTTAACACTGTACCCGCACCCGTCTTATAGTTACTTGGTTGCCGAGGTATACTTGGCTTCAATTCCCTGCGGGTGCTAGGTATGTGAAGGGTTTTGCCTTTACACTGTACCCGCATCCGTCTTACGGTTACTTGTTTGCCAAGGTTTTCTTGGCTTCAATTCCCTGCGGGTGCTAGGTATGTGAAGGGTTTTGCCTTAACACTGTACCCGCATCCGTCTTACGGTTACTTGTTTGCCAAGGTTTTCTTGGCTTCAATTCCCTGCGGGTGCTAGGTATGTGAAGGGTTTTGCCTTAACACTGTACCCGCATCCGTCTTACGGTTACTTGTTTGCCAAGGTTTTCTTGGCTTCAATTCCCTGCGGGTGCTAGGTATGTGAAGGGTTTTGCCTTAACACTGTACCCGCATCCGTCTTACGGTTACTTGTTTGCCAAGGTTTTCTTGGCTTCAATTCCCTGCGGGTGCTAGGTATGTGAAGGGTTTTGCCTTAACACTGTACCCGCATCCGTCTTACGGTTACTTGTTTGCCAAGGTTTTCTTGGCTTCAATTCCCTACGGGTGCTAGGTATGTGAAGGGTTTTGCCTTAACACTGTACCCGCATCCGTCTTACGGTTACTTGTTTGCCAAGGTAAGGGGTATTTTCCCGCTTACTTTTGAATCTTTTTGAATTTTGAATTTTGAAATTCGAAGAGTTGGTGGAAAGATAAGAACAGTCCAAACCTCTGAAACGTCGTGCGACGGTTTCTTCTGTCTGTGTCAGGACGTGCAGGAAGTTATGGTGACGTGACAGTACATGGTCATTCCAGACACTTTTTCAGGCGCGTGGGCGCGATTTTTCGGGCGCGTGGCCGCGAAATTAATGGTACGCGTCCTGTCAACAGCTGTTGCCAGCTTGCTTTTTGCCACGTGTCATAGTTTCATTGCACCTTCGATTTCTCTCTCTTCCGCATTAAATGCATCGCATTAATTGCGATTAGTATATAAAGGGGGAGAGGGTTCTTTGTAATCCACACTTTCACTCTTCTCTTCATCTTTTAAGCGATTTCCGGCGAATACTCCCATTTTCAGGCAAGCATTCTCTCGAAATCGCTTTCTTCTTTCCTTTGCAAGATGTCGTCTCGTGATCTTGAATCTACAGCCGATGACAAGAGTACTGCTGGCGAGTGCCAGTGTGCTCTGCCTGGCGATCTGTACCAGTATGTTGTCAGGAAGTTCATGCTCGAGTCTCTCGAGCCTGAGTTTCCTGAACCCCATCAGACTGTGTACGATGCCCCCAGAGGCAAGATCGGGGTTTATGCTGCATTCTTTGTTTATGGGAATCTTAGGTTCCCATTGACAAAGTTTGTTTACCGTGTCCTTGAGAGGCACGGTGTTCATTTGACCGAGTTGCACCCCATGGCGATCGCCAAGATTCGCCACTTCGAGTGGGTGTGCCGGATTCTGGGCATTGAGCCCTATGTTGACCGCCTGATGACCTTCTACACCTGGAGGTGCATCCAGGGGTGGTATACGTTGATAACCCGGATAAAGGGTTTGAAGATTTGCGCAACCAAGCGCAGTCTTCGCGCGTGGAAGCGGGAGTTCTTCTTCATATCCGCTCGCGCCATCCCCCTTGCCATGAAGTTTAAGAACGGGCAAGCTCTTCCCAGCCTTCACGCCTCCAACTACGAGGAGGCGGAATGGTTTTCGAGGATTTCCCGGGTCCAATCTCCGGTTTACCGGTTTGCGGAGTCCGGGATGGTGATGTTGGGGATGAGCCGGGTGTGGAAGGCGGCGGATGCGCGAAAGATTCCGATCGTCCTCGAATACGGTTCGAACTCTGTTCCTTACGGTATGCTTTGTTTCTTTTTGTTGATTTTGAATTTCTTCTAACTTTTTTCCTGTTTATTTCAGAGGGGAACGACTTGCAGTCGCTCCTTAACCCGCGGGAGGCTGACGGTCCCGCTCGGATGGGTACTCGCGCTCTAGACGAGAACGAGTTGCCCATCCTAGAACAAACTGCGGATCGGTTCGTGGTGGTCTACCCGCTAGGCCACGAGATCCTGAGCGCCAGGCGGCCAGGTAAGGCGCTATTCAACCCTCGACCCCTCAATGTTGAAACCTCTGCTGGAATTCCTCTAATCGTATGTTCTGATGAGGAATCCGCAGATGGTCCTCCGTTGGTGCGGAAGAAGAAGGCTGCCGGCGGGAAGGGAAAGGAGAAGGCGGCCTCCACTGCCGATCCGGCGCCTCGGTCTGATTCGAAGACCGAGAGCGAAGAGGTGGCGGGGAATCCCGGTGGTAATAAGACCACCGCTCCGGAGGCTGTGACTGTCACCTCCGGAGAGCCCAAGAAGACGACGGTGACTGGCGCAAAGAGGCCGGCTCCATCGGGTTCGTCCCCGCCTGTCCGTACCTTCAGGCTCAAGAAAACCCGTAAGTACAAATTTCTTGTCTTTTAACTTCATAGCTTAATATTATTAACACTTTTCTTCTTTACGCAGGCGTGGATGTTGACGCATTCCAGGGTGGAGCGCAGCGGAGTACCTCTCCGCCAATGACGGTAGGCTTGGTCAGCCTACCTGAGGCGACGACCCAGGCTCTTGCGCCTGCTTCCGCTGGTTCAGTTGCTCACTCCTTTGAGCCGACTGTTCCAGCTGAGATGACGTCACCGCCGGCTGTGAGTGCTATTTTTACTGCATCTTTCACCGAGCCGGCGGTTACTTTTGCTGCGGATTCCGCGGCGGCGACCGCGGCTGCTGCTACCATGCCCCCGCCATCGGAAACGACGGCCGATCCATCAGGTACGCATGGGGCTTCTCGCCAATCTCTGCCACCTTCCCATCTGCCTGACCTCTTGGATGGATTTCCCTTGGGTTCAGGTGATGGGTTCGGCGGCTATCGGCCTGTTATTGACCCTACAGGTGCGTAAGGTTCTTTTGGCCCATTTTTTTATATATATTTTTTTTTATCATCTTTTCCTAACCGCTTTATGTTTTTTGCAGTGTCGGATTCCAATGAAGTGTATGTTCCAAGATGGAACATTCGCCGAGGAACAACCCTTCGCACCCCTGTGGAGTGCGTGGAATGGGCTCGTCACGCTGCTCCCAGTGGTGCGTTGGGGGAAGCCATGGCTAGCTACCAGGAGGGTAGGCTAACCAATGAGCTTCGGGTTCTCCTGGCCCGGATGCAGCCGCGCGTCGAGCTGCTTTGTCGTGAAAACGACAAGTTAAAAGCAGCTCGCCTTAAAGAAGTGGCTCAGGCGCGGGCTGTCCGGGAGGAGAACCAAAGGCTTTCCGTAGTGGCTGCGGAAAAGGAGAAGGCCTTCAAGGCCCTCGAGGTTGAAGTTCAGGCTCGACTCGAGGCCCGTTCCAAGGCTGCCCAAGCTGTTAATGAACAGCTTCGGCTGGCTAAGGAAACTGCAAGGAACGCAACCGAGAGGGCCACCAAGGCTGAAGCTGTTGCTGAGCCTCTACGCGTGGAGAATGAAGAGCTTAAAGCCAAATTAGAGGCTCTCCAGCAGGCTCATGATGCCTTGGCGATGGAAGACGCCAAAAAGCTCCAGGAGATCTTGGACCAGAGGGGGGTGCTTGACCATACTGAGCGGAAGCTAAAGGGCGTCGAAGAGGCTGCGGCTAAAGAAGTGTTGCTTGCCAACCTCAACAAGAGTGAAGCCGAACGCGCCCGTAACGAAGCTCAAGCTGCCCTCCAAGAAGCTCTGGTTGCCAAGGAATGGCTTCTTCGAGAAGCGTTGTCTCAGGTATGTTTTCATGTCTTTACGCTTTTCTTTGTAAATAGAAAAGGTTTTGACACTTGTATATTTTCTTTTGTAGGTTGTGCATCGGGTCTTTGCTGAGACATCTTATGACGATGCTATGAGCGCAGCCCTCAACGCTTCTCACGAGGATGGGGAGAAGGTCGGCTTCCTGCTTGGTCTAGGGTTCGTTGAGAAAGGCATCCCGCCTTCCAACTTCCCTTTGTATAATGTTGATACTGAAGCTGTTTACGACCAAGCAGTGAATCAGTACGCCGCCTTCCCGCATCCGGTGGTGGAGAAGGTGAACCAAGTTGCTGCTGATGATGATGGGCTAGCTATCCTTAAAGCTTTCCTTGAACTGCCACGCTCTACCGATGGTGCTGGTCCAAGTGGAAGTGGCCCTGAAGCCTGATCCTGAAGATCCCTTCCCACTGCTAGGATAGATTTAGCTTGTATAGATTTATTTTCTTGTAGGCGGGTAGTTACCCGGCCATTCTTGTAATGAATCATTGTGAAATATAAATCTTTGTGCGGGTAAGACCGCTATCTTCTTTGGATTCCTTGCTTTATAAACGTTATATGACTTGCATACTTTAGTTTAAATTAGCAATTTTCCAAGTGTTTAGAATAAATTAACCTTTGAACGTGGCCGATAATAGGTGTGAAGTTTTGCTTCCTCTTTCGTGATTGTGCGGGTAGGACCGTCACTTGCACTTAGTAGGATGGCTAAACTTTACCTATATCTGACCTGCGTGTAGGTTTTCCTCATCCTTTCTTGAAATTTCTAAGTCTTTAGGATAAGTTAACCTTTGAACGTGGCAGATAATAGGTGTGAAGTTTTGCTTCCTCTTTCGTGATTGTGCGGGTAGGACCGTCACTTGCACTTAGTAGGATGGCTAAACTTTACCTATATCTGACCTGCGTGTAGGTTTTCCTCATCCTTTCGTTAGAAATTTTCTTGAATAACCGTTCGACGCGCGGTTGTCAATAGGTTAGTGTTCAGTTTCCTCTCATGATTCATGCGGATAGACCGGCACTTTCATTTAATGGGATGACTGAACTTTTCCCCGTCAACTGACCTGCGTGAAGGTTTGCCGTTTTTTGGGTTTATGCGGGTTTTGCCGCCTTCCCCAGCCAACGACTTTTCACGTAATTATGCGGTGAAAACCGGCATATTAGTGTTGATAGTTCATAAAGTATAAATGTAAAATTATCAGCATCGATGTTTTAAGGAGAATCATTTCCATTAGAAGTGGCTCTTGGCCTTTTCTTTACAAATTTGGAATTGATTTACATGCAAACTGTGTAAATGAGCTCCCTTCCATGTTGTTGGGATGGGAGTGCCATCGAGCCGATACGCACCTGGTTCGGGATCTCGTTCTTTACGCAGCATGTAGTCTCCACATTGAAGCTGGAATTTTATTCGTGTTTTCCCCTGCTGGGGTTCTACACGCATCAGCCTGCTCAGCGTTCATTGCGCCACGAGGTGCACGAGCGTCCCATCTCTGACAAATGCTTCGACCATGTCCTTTACGTCTATGCATTCTTCGGTGTTGTGGCCTTTTGTCCTGTGAAAGTCACAGTATTTGCTCCGATCGGCATTGTGACGATGTCGGATTATTTGAGGCTTTGGCCATGGGAGCTCCTCGGTGGCGAATATCTCGGTGACGCTTTTGGTGAGCGGCGTCCATCTGGAGTTCTGGTTCGACCGTACGTTATCCCTTCCGCCTAACCGATGTTGTAAGCCGGATGAGGTGTCAAAGTTTACCCTTGACTGCCAAATGCCTAGCTTTCGCTTTTTGTTTAATCGGGCGGTAAGGACGTTGTCTTCCCTTGTTTTCTGGGTGTAGAGGTTTGTGTTCTGTGGGAGATCTCTACCCAGTTGCTTCTCCGTTTCCGCAAAGCGTTTAGCTGCCGTCATGATGGCATCCCATGTGGATGGCATGCCATCTTTACCCGTTAAGGTGCGGATGAGCTCTGGGTCGTTCGCGCCCTGGATGAAAGCAGCGCGAACAAGATCTTCGCTAATGTTACCCAGACTTAGCTTCTTCGAGTTGAAGCGAGTGATGAAGTCTAGCAAAGATTCATCTTTCTCTCGAATGCATTTGAGGACTGTCCATTGCTCCTCGGTATACTTTCTTTGCTGGCTGAAGTGTTGGCTAAACTTCTGTTGGAAGTCTGCCCAGTCGTAGATGTGGTTGACCGGTAGACGATCGAACCACGCTCTAGCAGCCCCAACCAGTGTCATTTGGAACATGTAACACCACATAGGTTCCGTCCAACTACTGACGGTTGCCCCCGCTATGAATCTGTTCAAATGATCATCTGGGTCAGATATACCATCATATGTGCCTATGCTTGACATTTGTTTGGCACTTCTTGGGGCAATTGCTTACGCAATGTCCTTTGAAAATTTGGACGTTCCCGCATTTGCAACGTTTGGTCTGAATGTTTTGGAGAAGTCACGTGGACTTCCACCTGTATTTTTTGGTTTGAAGGCTTGTCCAAAATGCCTTCTCGGTTGGGAGTCCGTTTCCTTACGCTTCCCTTTTGCCCTATGGCGAGGGTTCGCGTCGGAGTCGGATTCCTCCGAGTCATTGTCCAAGTAATCTTCGAATTCGTCAGCCTGTTGGACGGAACGCAAGCGTTCGTCCAACTCAGCTTGGAATTCCCTCTGACGTGCCTCCGCCCATGCCTTAACTTCATCGAGTGTTTGGCGGGGGAGTCTTGTTCGTTTCTCTAACTGGGTATCAGTGAATCCCAGTGGGCGATCATTTACTGCACTTGCCCCAGCTTGGGTAACTGGGGTAGTGTTCGTAAAATTTACTTCACTTGCCCCGGCTTGGGTAACCGGGGTAGTGTTTGTAAAGACTGTGTAGCCGGTATTCCCCACAGTAGCTGGGGTTGTGGTTACGCGGAGTTTCTTTAACCATCTTAGAAGTTTGAAAAAACTGGAGAAAAATGTTCTAGTTTTTCCCACGGATGGCGCCAATGAAGAAACACTAACCGGACCCCGGGCAGATTACGGGTAACCTGGGGGTTAGATAGATGTTTCCCACGAGGGGTTGGACCCAGAGAAGACGGTTCTTCTGATAACCTGCAAAATAGACACCGTGAGCTTGTCACTGAGAAGGGGGGGTTCCTCCTTGTGACCACCCTCCGGCGTGAGAATCAGACTAGATTGCTCTTTAAATATAAATGTATATTAAGAGATTGCTAGAGCAGATATCAGGTATAATATGATGACAATATGGTAAGATATGATAAGATGAGATGGTCATACCATTTGTGGTATTTATAGCCGAAGGTAGGTTTCCAAGGAGGTGTGGCCGGCTGCAATAGTATTCCTGTTCAACCAACAGTAGCCTACGCACGTGCCCTGCTGGTAGTTGGTGGGTAGGCAGCGGCTGATAGTGACCAGGCCTGCTGTATACTATTCCTTTTCCACCAACTGCCGGCTACGCACGTGGTATGACAGGAGTTGGTGAGTAGGCAGCGGCTAATAGTGACATACAGTGCAGGAGCATGCTGCTCGCCATACTGTTGTCAATAAGCTGTCGTATCTTTAGTCAGATCTTTTGCCCATACCTCGTCAGGTACAGTACAGAAGATCTTCCTGTATCGTACGGACTGGCTTATTTGGGCGGGAGTATTCCCCCTCCCGCCACTGTGCGGGATTGTTCCCGGCTTTGCTCATTCCTTCAGGTGACACTGAATGATTGAGAGCTAAGTGCCTTGTGCGTGTAGCCTTGCTGCGCGGGTGGCCTTCCCTGATGGCTTGTATCCGAGGCTGCGGGGACAGGCGGAGTCCTTCACCATTGGGAGGCATTTTCTGCGGGAACAGCTTGCGTACTGCGCGTAAGGACGTCACGTCTCTGAGCATGGTTAGTCCTGCGGATCCAGTTGGTTTCTGCGCAGACGTTCCTCTTCAAGGTGAGTCTTGCGGGTCCAACTGGGCTCTGCTGGGACCTACCTCTTCACTAATGATTTAAATACTAATGATAAACAACCCCGTTCTTTTTTAGCCGTGTCTACATTGATGCTTCTAATGCTCGTATTTTCTAACATAAAAAAGGCAACGCTAAAATGATATACGAAAAAGAAGAGACATAGTTAATGAGTCTCACCGAGTGATAAACTATTAATCTAACATTTAATGTATTCAGGATATGATTCTTCATATACATTTCTAATTGCATCTCTCTCTTATATTTCGATATTATCATATAAAGATTGACATGCAGCTAAATCGGGTGGGGAGTTATCTGCCTTATATTTTGATATGTAAACATTAATAATCTTGATAAGGTATGTCATATGTGTGCTTCCATTCCAAAACCCGAGATATATTTAGGGTCTGTTTGTTATGAGGTAATAAAATGAAATGAATGTGGTCAGTGACGGACCCATGATTTTTGAACAATGGGGTCCCAATATTTCGATGTTCAAAAATTTCATGTCGGTTGTTGTTCGGGTCGAGTCGAGGCGAAGAACATAATAAAAACAATATTATAACAAAACTCACAAAATACGATGTCATTCGAAACGAGGAAAAAAAACACTAGAAATTATGTACAACCTTTTGTGTTTTGAAAACGAATGCAAATAGCTCTCTTTCCATATAACAAATACAAGTATCATTCATATAATTTCATTTCTTTAGTGAACATAATAAGATGAAATTGGTTTTCGTTTGGAGAGATCCCATGGAAGATCTTCCAAATCAATTTTCTTATGAGTATTACTTGAAGAAAATGATGGCTCAAAACTTCCTTTTCAATAATTCTTGCATAACTAGCTCTAAAATTCAAGGTTTTAACAAACCTAAGTCACAACCTAATCAATTTAATAATACAAGACTATAGTTTTGGCAAATAACAATGAAATTAGAAGTTTAAAACTAGACTTGTGTACTGGACAAAACGCTACAGTACAACGTTCAAAGGCTTTAGACATAAGTTAATTAAACTAATACTGAATATGATTTTAAAAACAACGAAAACATAGGCTAATAAGGTAATATTGACTATGATTTGGAAAAAAACAACAAAAACATAGTCTAACAAGTCTCGAACCTGGAACCTTTGAAAGGAATAGCAAGAGACTTCCCACCAAACCAGTTTAACTTTATTAGTATGGATTCCAAGTTTCAATTTTTATGGGCTCCTTCAAAAAATTAATATACCGCTTCTAATAAATTTTAAAAAAAACATTGGGTGTCCCAGGACCCCGATCCATACTATGTGGGTCCGCCCCTGAATGTGGTAATAGAATGGACGAAGGAATTAAATGTGCTTTACCATTACAATAAGATGTTTGGTTACCACATAGGAATGAAAAGTTATTACCATTACAACGAGATATTTGACTACCACAAGAAAAGACAAAGGAATAAAATTAAAATGGTAGTGAGTGGCAGTGGTGGTGGGAGGTAGGTGGCGTTGGCGTGTGGTGGTGGGCAGTGGGCTGTAATGGTGACTAGAGGTGGGGTGGTCGTAGTGGGGGTGTGTGGTGGTGGGGGAAACGGTGGGCATGACGGACGAAAGTGGTGGTTGGGGGTAGTGGGGGTGATGGGTGGCGGCAACGGTGATGGTGGTGGTGGTCGTGGATGACATCGACGGTGACAGTGGTGGTGGGATGCGAGTGGGGCGGTTGGCGGTGATGGTGATGGTCGGAGGGGATTGTTGGTGGTGATAAATGGGTGATGGTGCTGATAACGGCGATGGGTAGCGATGGTGGTGGTTGTTGGCGACGGCAGTGATGGTGGTAGGTGGTGGTTGTTGGGGTTTGGTGGTGGTGGATGCTGATGGTGGTGGGTGTTGATGGTAATGCAAGGGTAGTGGAGGTGATGTAAGGTGAAAGTGGGAAGGAATGGAAAAAAAACATGGGGATGGATGGAATGAATTAAGGTGTTTTAGAGGGAATGAAATGGTCTACGAAATAGATTATTCCATTCCATTGACCAACCAAACACGCTTTATTTCATTCTCTCACAATAGACCTTTCCATCCTCTATTTCACCACACAAAACGCTACCTTAAAGAAACGCTACCTTAAAGTAATAATATCATATTCCCTGTTGAAGACAATCTATTTTAATTAAGGGAATTAGGTTGTAAAAGCGGGTTATATTATATGTTATGTCGTCTTATAATCTTATTAGAATGGTAAATTTTCGGATTATATTAGATACTCAAACCCAAATATAATAGCATGTATGTACTAGTGTATCAAAGGTTAAAAGACTTTTTTTGTGTGTCATGTGATGCAGTGATGACAAAGAACTTTGTATTAGATATTTTATATATATATATATATATATATATATATATATATATATATATATATATATTAGAAGGGTGGATGTGAAGTCGACTTCATGATCATTCTTTATGTTTCTATTCTGTTAATTGGTTTGACAAAGTATCTTAGAATTTTATGAACCATGTAGGTTAGGTTGTCTATAACTTACCATAATTTCTATTTAGGTTGTTGGCGTTGTCGCTATACTCTATGCAACCCAAGCATGACAGATTATTGACATTAGATTTTGAGATTAGGGTGAAGTTGTTGGTCATATGTCATAGATTTGTTGATCTACACATATGATTAAGCCCTACCACTGCTCATTTGTTAGGTATATTGATTTAAAACTTTGTAACAGTAGGAACTTGGAACCACATTATTCATCTAACACTAAGGGTATGTTTGGTATGTCGTAATAAAATGGATGAGGGAATGGAATAGAGGTGGGAATGGAATAGACAAAGGAATGGAATAAATCATTATCATTCATTGTCATGTTTGGTTACCATGTAGGAATGAAATGATCATCCTTTAATTATTATTATTAGTAACGCTGTTGCTGCTACTACTCCTACTACTACCACCACTACTACTATTACAGCCACTATCATCACTACCACCACCACCACCACCACTAATAATAATAATAATAATAATAAATATTAATATAAGTATTAATAATATAAATATTCATATTAACTCATTTTTAAAACCTGCGCATTTCAACGAGACCATTAAATGAATAAAAACGATAATAAAAATGTTGAACGACGCCTACGTGTTATGAAGCATTGAGTCACCAAATAATAATTATACTAATATTGTTAATACGATAATAAGTCTAATATAATAATTGTTATATTATAATATACAAAAATAATGATAATATAATAAAATTAATAATAATAATAATAACCATGATAATGTAATAATAATTATATAAAAATAAATCATAATAATCAAAATATATTATTATTGTTATAATTATTGATTCCATTCCTTGAAGGAATGAAAAAAAAAACACCTATATCTTAAAGAATGAAAATCCTATATTTGGAATGATTTTCATTCCTTGTGGAATGGTTCATTTCATTACCACATGACAACCAAACATGGTTTTTTTAATTCCTTTGGAATGAACCATTTCATTCCATCTTTCATTCCTTCATACCAAATACTACCTAAGTATATAATGCACACTTTCATACTACATGATACATATCGACAAGCAATGTGTGTCTAAATATATCGCTTTTCTTAAGGGAAAAAAATAAAATAAAACTAAAGTTCTATTATTACAAATAAAAAACGAGAAAATTATTATTTGTCTCAGTGCTTCATGGGCAGGGTCACCATAGGTCAAATTTCTAAATTAAGTGATATATGCCCTCCAGATTTTCTGGCAAGTTTTTTTGTGCCCTTTCGTCAACTGACCGTGGGTTGACCCGTGTAATTAGTGGTTAAATGACCACTATGCCCTTCATCTTCACCTTCATCATCAACATTCAACATCTACCAAGAACCCTAACCGAAACCTAGATAATCTCCGATAAGTTCAGATTGATAAGTTTAGACCGAAGTTCAAATATAAAACTCAAATTAAATTCATAGAACAATAATAATCTTATACATAAAACACCAAAATTAACATCATATCCACAACTAGGTTTAATAAACAGATTAAACACCAATACACCATAAAGAGAGAATTTGATATGTTCTTCTTCCTTCCCAGAATCGTCACCCTCACCCCCTCGAATTAACCATGAGAGATCTCGCCAGAACTGCGAGGCTCGCGGGCGCGGGACACGAACATTTCAGCTTCAGAAACACACAAACTGTAATAGTTAAGCATTAATCTCATCATATGGACTCAAAATTAACCGTCAGCTATTACTAATTAATTTAGCATATTACAAGATCATCTCTACCGACTTCGAGCACCACCATAACCATTCGTCAGCCACTACAATGAGTCCACCGAATAATATCAACCAAGGATCGTGTGATTTCGTCGGGGTCACAACGGTTAACGTGTGAGCACATCTAGGCCCCGATACATCATCCTCCGTGTCTCATTACGTCTCAACGGATGATACGTTGGAGCCGATTGTAGCCACGACTTTGTCGCCATATATCAAACCATAACCAAAACCCTAGCAATCACAAATTCGTAACGATTTGTAAAAAAATCGTAATAATTAGTAACAGCTGGAAGCTATTAATAACGAATTGATGTTAGGTTAATGAACTGGATGCTGAAATGTGGAAACCGTCAAACGGTGGTGGCTGATGTGGCGATAGAAGGGTACAAAAAAGCCCGCCGGAAAATCATGAGGGCATATATCACTCAATATAAAAATTGGACCTACATTGTGCCCCAACCCATATAACAAAAGGGCACAAATCATAATTTTCTTGATAAAAACCATAATAAACATTATTCCATTATTAAACATCACAATTCACACATCAACGACCGCATCACGCACGCACATTCTTCTAGTACTATAGCACTTAAGGCATTTCATCATAATGTTTTGTAGTAAAAAAGTAAATCAGGTAATCCTCATTGCAAAAACTAATAATACATAGGTGCCGTGGCGAAGCTTGGGTTAAATTATAAGGGTGACCGAAGTTACAAACCCAAAAAAATTTCGGTTCGGCGATTCTATTCGGGTCGTGCAAACAATATAAAATTTAAATATCTATTTTTTCTTCATTTATTTAAAGGATTGTTTTAAAAAAAAAAATACTTGATAATATTTTAACAAATAAAGACCTAAAATAGTTATGATATTCGAGAGGAAAGATGAATACCTAAATTTTCTTGTTGATTTTACTAAGTTTAGATCCACTTCATTAGTATATGACTGTGGTTGTGGAGTTTATAATTAACCGACTCACTAGTTGAAGCCTTTCAACGTGTACTCTTTTGTTCATTATCATTTCTTTTGAAAATGAGCGAATAGTATCTTGCTTTTCAATGATTTGCCTAATAAAGAAGATTTAATAGGAGTGAGTTAAACTACAATTTCATCACACAATACCAATAACTTACTTAATTGATCAATTTCCCGAATTCCATCATTATAAACCCTAATTTTTCAAGGGATATTGGATTTTCATAGTCCAAACTTTGTCCTATTGGCCAGCGCTAAACCAAACTTTAAAAACGTATCACAACAGTCATAAGTTTCGACCTAGGCCGCCAACAAGCTTTTCATTAATGGGGTAAGATTCCGTTAGTTTTGATGACACAGATGATGACGTGACAAAAATAGTGACGTAGACTGCTTATATGGTAAAATTATTTTTAAATTAAAATAAAATAAATGAACCGAACCACTTTTTTTAACAAAAATAAGCGAACCGAACTACTTTAAAAAAACAACCAAACCAAACCACTTTTTCTTTTAATTTTTACCGAACAACTTTTTTAACAAAAAACAACGAATTGAACCATTTTTTTTTAACAAAAATCAACGAACCGGACTACTTTTCTAATAAAAAACTCAGGTCGAGAGAGTTCGGGCCAGTACGCGTTTCGGGTCGGAAGTGGGTTCATGTCAAAACGGTGGTGGTGGATGTTGTGGTGGTTCTGTTCGTTTATTTTTGTTAAAAAAAGTGGTTCAGTTCATTTATTTTTTGTTAAAAAAATAGTTTAGTTCGTTTATTTTTTTTTAAAAAGTGGTTCCGTTAATTGATTTTTGTTAATAAAAAAGCTGGCTTGGTTCATTCATTTTTTTAGAAATATAGTTTGGTTCGTTTATTTTTGTTCGGAAAATAGTTTAGTTCGTTTAGTTTTGTTTAAAAAAAGTTGTTCAATTCATTTATTTTGGTTTGGAAAATTTAATTTTAATTTTAAAATAATTTTTTACCACATAAGCATTCCAGGTTACTATTTTGCCACATCATCGTAGATGTCATCATCCATGTCATAAATAACTAACGGTATCTAACTCTGCTACTGAAAAGCTCGTTGACAACTAGTATGTTGAAACTTGCGACTGTAGTGGCACATTTTTAAAGTTTGGCTTAGCACCGACCAATGAGACAAAGTTTGGATTATTAAAATCCAATATTCCTTATCCTTGAACAATAATAAATATATATGCAATACAATGTTTAACAACTCAACAATGATGAATAATAAACTAAAACTAACAATTACCTTGCTGATTAGTGATGGCAGTGTACGGTGGATCGGTGTTGCGGCAGTGTGTGATATCTCCAAGGCTGAAACTGGTGTCCAATGGTATTAAGGGCCGTGGCCGACAGCCAGTGGTCTCCAAGTCTAAGCAGTAACAGCGGCGATATTTGGTTAGTGGCGATCGATGGTCTTCAGTGAAGCTGTGTGTTGTCGTTGAAACCCCATCCCGGATTCATCCTGTAATATTGTGTCATGCAGCGCTGATTGGACGTTGACCATACACACATTGAAGCCATTGCTGAAGCCACCTGACCCCTGTACAAGGGCTTCAATGAATTTTTGTTTTCTTTTTCTCTAAAATTTAAAAAAAGAATATAATTTAAAAGATAATTTTTATAATAAAGAAACATTAAGATTTGTAAAAAAGTAAGAAATATATAGAAATTACAAATATTTTTGCTTCTCACTTCAGGCAATTAACAATAATTTTTTGTGGACTTCTAGAAATCTCTTTCATGTAATTTATTTGTGTTCTTTTTCTCTTTGATCTTTTTTGGTTTCCTTTAGAATAAGCCTCTGTTTTTTTCCCTCCAAATGCCGCTCGGCATCCGGATCAAGGTTACTAAAGTCCTTGGTAAGGAAGTCCAAGTTCCTCAACCTTTGTTTAGAAAGTTTCACCTTCGCCTTCGCCTTCGCCGCCACGATACTAGATATTTTAAGGACGTCGGTGCTAAATGCTGGATCGTCATCGGTAGTTATTCTTTTTCCCCGGTCCCCTCCGAGTGGCTGGCACGGGGCTTGTAGTGTAGGAGATGTATGCCGATAAACAACGAAAGCCTCTCGAGTTCAACGTTAGCGACCTTGTCCTTCTCAAAGTATCACATTGGAAGAGGATAGTCCGTTTTGGAAAAAAAGGAAAAGTAGCACCCCACTTCGTAGGCCCATTTAAGATCCTCGAAAGGATTGGAAAAGAGCTTACAGACTCGAGTTACCGCAAGAACTTACCGGTTTTCATCCGACCTTTCATGTCTTGAACCTCAAAAAGTGTTTAGCCGAGGGTAATCTTCATATACCCCTCGGCGAAATGCATATTGATGAGACAATACAAATGGTTGAAAGGTCTGTTGAAATCATGGACTGTAATGAAAAACAAACCAAGCGAAGCCATATCTGGTTAGTCAAAGTCCGTTGGGAATCACAGAGTGACGTAGAATTTACTTGGGAACGCGAAGACGTTATGAAAGAAAAGTATCCGCATCTCTTAGTCGCAGCTACTTCCAATTTCGGGATGAAATTTCCAAAAGTAGGAAATACTGTGACATTCGTCATATTGAGTTCGCTCTGTATTCGTATTATTCTAAGCCCGACCCGTTTTGATTTCTGGATCTTCGGATATTATTAAACTAATGAATTTTATGTTGTAATCATGTTTCATACTTGTCATTTCGTTCCAAAGTTTTTAACAATGTTTAAAACGCTCATTTTATGCTCAAAACGACCTAAAACAAACTATAGGGACTAAATCTACCAAAAATGAAACTTCTGATGAAACCCACCTCACATAGCGCGACGGGGGCACCCCTTTCTGGTCGCATACAGGTGCAGCATCAACATATTTGTTGTTTTGGTTCGTTTCGATCGTTTAAGGCCCGAACTCGTATTTTAACCATTCATACCAACTAAGACTCAACCCATAATTAATCTAGAACCCTCCAAATATGTTTTTCTCTATGGTTATAATTTATTTAATTCACAAATCATTTAAACAAAAGAATCAAAGTGCACTGGTTTATCCACCTGACACATTCATGCTCCCTTCCCTCAAACCCTAATCCTTTCCCATAAATACCACCCCCGATCAATCTCAGCCATTTCACTTGCTCATCTTCACATTCTTCTCCCAAATTGTTTGAACTTGCAAGTTGTTCTAGCTAGTTTTGCTTAAGTTTGACTTTAAAAGTCAACGGAACCGAATGGGTATATGCTTTTGATATTTTTAATTTTCTAAGTTATTTTATGTTAAGGAAACCATTTTCATCGTTGTTTAAGGGTTTTGGACATTCAAACATATAGTTATGCATTTTAGGCCCATTTGGTCGTTTTCTGGAAAGTATAGTCTTTTAATCTTTTATTTGAGTTTGGATCTAGGAATTTTACTTTATTTAGTTCTATGATTTTGGACACGTGGTAACCATCCTCGGTCTCATACCGAGTCAAGGATCGAACCAAAAACGACCACCCTCGTTTAGCAGTTTAATTAACTTTTGAGCAACCATGTTGTATGAAACACTTTAGATCTAAGTTTTACTTTGTATTTTAGTCATTATATGGTTGATTCGGAAAGTTAGAACAAATCTTGGCTTGAACCCAAGTTTCGAATAAAAACTGAGTAAAACCGAACACCTGTCTTAACGAGTTAGTTAAAGTTCAAACCACCAAAAGTTCAACCTATCTTTTTAGTTATGTTTTGCTTTATATTACTCATATTAATTAGGATTTTTGGAAGCGCTGGAACAAATCTTGGCTTAAACCAAGTTTTGGGTAAAAACCGAGTAAAAGTCGAACGTCTCGTTTTAACAATTTAGTCACTGTTCAAACCATGAAAAATATTTCCTAACCTTTTTAACTTATGTTTCATTTAATATTATTTATATTTCTAAGGTTATAGTATGTTGGAACCAAACTTGGGTTTATACCAAGATCGGGCCGACTTACACTCGCTTAAGCCCGAGTTTGGGACTTTAATTAATAAAATTCTAAAACTTGTTTAAGCTACGGATTTTATTGGAGTATGTAATTCACATATTTAAATATTATGGTAAGTTGCATTTGGATATTGTACTATATCAAGTCCCAAACCGAATAAACCAAACAAACCTTTAAAAGTCGGATCTTGATGCTTACATTAGCGGGATCGTGCACACTTACACTATACCAACTACCCTATGTAAAACTTAACAAAGGTTGAGTAAAACTAAACCTCAAAGACCCGGCTTCATGTAAATCTCATTTCATTTACACTTACTATATTTAACCGCTTTTGTAAAATATAACTTTAAATCCCGAAAACCCAAGCCTTGTTTTTATGAACTATTATACCATTGATATTTCATCTTCAAGACTCAATATTAGCTCAAGGTCTTTCATGTGACATTTGTCATTTTTAAAAACCCGAACCATTTTAAAATTTTGACACTTTTCGGATTATTAATAAAATCTCCGCATTTATTGAATATTTGATTATGTTATTTAATTTTTTATAATTATTTGTATTTTGTAAGACGGGTCAACCGCTTTCTTCTCATCCTCTCTAAATTCCCGGCCTTTGACTCGTTTTTGCAAACCTTGGATGAACTAGACTATTTTTTTTATTGATGATTAAATTCCTTATTCACCAAATTGGGTCAAAACTCATTAATTTGGTGATTAATATTGCTTAAGACTAGCCTTATGACTAGCTTATGCAATTAAATCACTTCAACCTTGCTATTAACGATTTGAAGCTTATATAAAGGCTCTCATGTTTCTACAAATCATTTACCACAGCACTTTACACTTTCGATTATGTTCTTGCTTTTCAAATGGTGCTAAAATCCAAGTTTCAAGTTCTTATTTCTTCTTTGATATTCCATCCTTGGGTAATTAATGTCTTATTTCTGTACAACATATCATGTGATTATCAACATGTTGTCACTCTAAATTAACAACCTTGGTTGTGTTTTCACTATCGCTCGTTGGCACGTTAATGTTCGGGTCAATGTTGTAAAACTCGCTAGGCGGTCCCTAGGCGGGCGACCCCTTTGTAGGGAGTACTCGGAGTACTTGGCTTGTACTCGGGCCATGATAAATATAACATAAAATAATTATTGGATATTATATATATGTTAAGGCAAGCGTAATTCATATCAAAATAAGCATAATTCATATGAAAAAAAATATAATTCAAAAAATTCATATTTTGTTGTTATTTTTAATTTTTTACTAAAAAAAAAGTTGGTGGCCGAGTTGACCTTGGAGGCCGAGTAATCCCGAGCACTTCGACTTTTGACCGAGTTGGACCTCGGCGAGTAACGGTGGCCTAGTTGGGAAAAAGCGCCAAGGTTGATGTCCGGGGACTTTGGAATCGCTGATTCCAATGCCTTGGAATCCGACTTTACAACACTGTGTTCGGTTAAAAAAAGTTTTATGTTAAAAACTAACTTTCGCAAAACTAATAACAAGAGAACGATTTTCTAACATGTCCCGCCATCTTATCATTTCAAGCATGTTAGACACAAACTCGAATCAAAACCGAGTTCATGTCCGACCAAAAACATGAGTCACTCGTTAAACTTGTTTTATTAAATAATATTCGGCTCGGAAATGAACTGAAATCATTAAAATTAACTAATAATTATTATAACCTTTATTTTTATTTTTTTTCTAAAACTAAAATAAATTGATTAAAAATCAAATAACTAACCTATTTCATTTAACTTATAAAAATAGAACAAAAAAAATATTTTTAACAAACTTTTCATTTAAGAATTATAAGGCCGAACATGTCGGCCATCTATTTCTTATCTTTCCTCAACCTTATTTTGATCATAGTTATCTATTTATCTAGGGTCGCTTATTGAACCGAACCCTGTCGGTTCACTCGCTTAAAGACATCTTCGCTTATTTACTCTTTCTTGCTTATTTAACATGTGAGTTTTTCATAACCCCTTTTTAACGCTTTTAATATTTTTGGGGTGTAGCATGTCACAAGTTTTGAGTTCGTTAGTTATGTGCTTGTTTGCAAACCGATTCACATTTATCGTAAATGTTAATATTATTCTTGCATATTGTTTATGATTATACGTGAATTATGTGCAATTTGTTTACTATTTTTATGATGGAAGTTCCGAAAACGCAAATGCATACACATAGTGGGAGGATCCGATGGGACGTACCTGCGCCGTCTAACGTTACGACTTCGGTTGTTTACGTAAGGTGGTTCTCATTTCCCCGACTTCTACGGCTTCGGCTGAATGAGCGCGAGGACGACACTATTTGATTTCATTTACATTATGTTTGAATATTTATTACATGACGATCGTTGAATCGCGCATTTTATATATATTTATATACGCAAAAACTTATGAAAACTCACCAACATGTGTTGTTGACAAAATATATTATTATAAACGTGCTGCAGGTTGATACGATGAAGTGCCAGGACAACAAAACTAGTTATACCTTAGGATTATTTCAATGAATAATATTTGTCTCATTTAGATGTAATGTTATTTGTTTAATTATCAAACTATTTGTGTACTTGCGAAATTTTGGAATAAAATAAAAATATTGTCACTATTAATAGTGTTACGAGCTTATGAGTGATTTATACGTTGCACCCGGGCGTATTCCGCTTAAAGCCGGGGTGTTACATTTCAATCTAGGACACACACGTTATACTGAACCATTGGGCTCGCTTACTTTAGGATTTATTCTAAGTTTTTCTTCATCAACATCACCTTTTCCAAGTGAGTAATTTCATCCTTTTTTCTCTTTTATACTTAGGGGGTAACTTGCTTACTTATTCAAAGAAAAATTATTTAAAAATTAGATCCTCAAACCACAAACTCTAGGTTATGCATTACTTAGAATAATTCACCGATTGTGTGTTATATGTCTCATATGATTAATTGCTAAATGTTTATTACTTTTGTTGGTTGACCTCTTCCTCATCCTCCTTGTAAAGTTTGATCATACGCTCCTATTTATAATTTAGTTGTTTTATTTATTAGATAGTAGCCTCGTTTACTTATGATTTATATACCTCAATTTCCTCATATACTTATGGTTTCACATATGAGTTGTGAATTTTATCTCTTATTATATATACAAAAATCATGAACTTGCTCACCAACATATGTGATGACAAAATATATTTTATGTAATGCTAGATGTTTGATAATTGGTTGATTGAAGAATTGAAGACGTTACATCATTTTGGACCGTTTAGGTTATTAGTTAAATGAACTATTTATTTCCTTGTACTTTGTTTTATTTGTATGAACAAGATGTGATGTATTTAATGTTGAATGAAATGAATGAGTTGTTTAAATACTGTCACTTTAATAGTGTCATGCGCATTGAGCAATCATAGTCACGCCCTGACATCTCCGCCGTTTTGGTTGGGGTGTGACAACAAGTTTTAAAGAAGTGAGGTAGATTGTGTAGAGAGAAATGGAGATTGTGGTAGAGTTGTAAAATAATGTAGAAAGAATTTGAGATTATAGGTAATTTTTAAAGGGTAAAATTGGTTGTTAAATAGGTGAAATATAAAAAAAACTTATTTCTTTTATAAAATTCTCACTGTCCCCAACTACTCTTTCCCAAATCCCAAACCTAGAACATCTCTTTTCCAGGCACTAGTGGGCTTGTCTCCCCCCGCACCCATTTGCGCCCCGTTCTCTTAGACGTGTTGTGTCGTGCGTGCGGGCCACCCCTTTCACGTACGATAGCGGACAGTTTGAGTATGAGTTCAGAATCTGGCCGATGGTTCCCAAACCTAACCCAATCCGTTTTTAATAAGTTTGTTATTTTTACAAATAGACCCTTCAAGTTTAAGTTTTATAAAAACAAAGCCTATAGTATTCAACTACTATTTTTTTTTAATAAAAATGCTGGGTTTATATATATAAAATCAAATGTTGGGTTTTATAAAAAAAATAAAAATAGGGGTGACTAGTTTTTGGAAAAAAAAAATACTTAGGGGTGACTGGGCTCAACACCTATAAAATTTTCATACGAAATCGTGAAAATTTACCCTACCAAACCAAAAAGTGGGGGGGGGGGGGGGTGACTGGAGATGCCCCAAGTCTTTCTAATCCCGCGCCCCTGCATAGAGGTGTTGATGATTCGATTTAAAATTGTAAGACAGTTTTAACCCATTATCGATTTGGTTTGGTGTGTTATTTAAAATTTCTTGATAGATTGGCTTTAAGAATTTTCAAATTATTGTAGACTGTTTGATTTTAGTTCATACGACCATATAAAAATGGATAGGATTGGATCATTAAAACCGGCCATATAGTTTTAAATTTTATAAGTAAGGAGATTGGGTAAGTTTCATTTTTATCTGGGCTCTATGATTGCTGGCCTTTTAAATCCCTTTGACAGTTTTCTTCATTGGGCTCACTATTCAGGTCGGTTCGACGGTTTAGATCGATTCGAAGGTTCGGGCTAGTTAAGGTTTATCACATAATAAATATAATAACAAAAAAACACGCATCTTCATTAGAAATTAAAAATCACATAATACAAATGCAATGGTCAAATCTATTCGTTTGCAAATCTATTCCAATATTTCTCTTTGACCATCTCTATCAAATCTATTTGTTTGCAAGATGAACCAACAACATCCATTAAATCGATACTTCTTTAAAAAATATAAAAATCTCATGATTTTTGGTTGCAAGAGCCACCACAAGTTAAAAGTTGGTAAGCAAAACAATGAACATCACTAGTTGTCTAATCTAGTTAACAAATTTCAACATAATTATAAGGGGAGGAGGCACGGCGGAGGGCAGACGACGGTGGCTATGTTGGGGGGTTGAACGATGTGGCTTCAGGCTGCTGTATTTTCTGTTCTGTTGCAATTTGTGTGTCATGAGTAATTAACTATAGGGAAATTAATTAACCATTGTATAAAAGGAACAAAAAGACATGCTAAAGAGGGATTTGAGCCTAAGCCTCGCATTAGGAATAAAAGATGTTTACCACTAGATCACAGTTTCAATTTGTGTATAGCTTTACTCACAAAATATATGTTGGGTCACTCACATATTTTATATATGGTTTTTATATCCGCCCTGCCCATTCCTTAGGAGGGTGGGCCAGCGTCACTTCACTGATCACTCATTCGTTTCTATCCAACAAGAATGCAAAGGAAAAAAAGCTAGTGCTCAATTGCTCACATTCAACTAGTATATGTCTAGTATCCACTTAGGCACAATTTCTCCTTTAGCATTCAAACCATTCAGGTGCCCTCTTTCTTCCATTTTTCAATCATATGTTTTGTTGATTTGTAAAAAAAAACTTTGTGTTTATTCAAAATTGATTTCTCAAAATATTGTATTAGTAAATCTAATTGAAATTGAAAGACTCCATTGGTTGTACATTGAAATTGAGATTGTTACATATTAGATCTGCACATGAAACCACATTAGTGAATTTTAGATTCGGAAAACGATAATAACTGTTCGGTTTGGTTTTATATATCATTCAATGTTTCGGTTTTGGTTTTCTATTGGCTCACGGTTTCACCTAAAAAGCATTAGTTGATATCTCTTTGAACTCAAACCTACAAGAAAGTTCAACAATGCAACAAGTTTGAATAACTTAAGGAATTCACCATTATTGTTTCTATATAATGTGATAAGAAAAACGTATAAAAGGTTTCCTAATTTAAGGCATCCTAAGAATACATGTGTATTACACATGCATCATATAAAACTTGAGAAAACTAAATAAAGCTGGAAGTACAAGAACAATATGTATTAATCAGGTAATTAATAAGAGATATCAATCCAAAGTTCATCCTCCACTGCCAAGATATTTGAAACTTGTCGCATTGTTGGCCTTTCCTGTGGGTTAGAGTTCAAACATGCTCTTGAGATCATCAAAATGGACTCCACTAGTTTTTCAACTTGGGGCGATGGTGGCGGTATCCGACTATCTCCCACATTGGTAGGCAACGGATAATCATCATGCATAGCTAGTAATGATGTTATGAGTTCTCCGGGATGCTTTCCCATGATCACTTCTAGTGCAACAACTCCAAAGCTATACACATCACATTTCTCAGTTGCCACCATTGTATAAGCAAGCTCTACATGCACAAAGGTAACATCAATCCATATACAATGGTTCTAACATATATAGATATTTTTGAAAATTTAGAAGGTATGATTAGAACTAAACTAAGTTACCTGGCGCTATATAACCATAGGTGCCTGCAACCGTTGTCCAGTTTGACGAGTCTAGCTTTAAAAGTTTGGCCGTGCCAAAATCAGAGATATGCGCCTCATAATCAGAATCGAGAAGGATGTTGGCTGCTGAAATGTCTCTATGGAGTACAGGCGGTGAGCAATCATGATGCATATAAGTCAAACCATTAGCTACAGCCCTTACGATTTTGACCCTTTTCAACCAATCTAATTCCTTCGATAGGATATCGCTATTGAAGATCGATCTGAGGCTTCCCTTTTCAAGGTATTCATAAATTAAAAATGAGTGACGGGAATGGTTGCAAAATCCAAAGAGCTTCACTATGTTCCGATGCCTTATGTTAGTTAATGCGCGTACCTCACTAAGAAAACCTTTATGATTAATTAAATTTTCTGATGATGAAGAATGAATTTTCTTGACAGCTACCGTAATATTGTTAGGTTGTAACTTCGCTTTATACACAGAGCCGTATCCTCCGGTGCCAATACAATATGCTTCATCAAAATCATTCGTCACCTTTAGGATTTCATCATACGCTGCTCGTCCATCGAAGTTTGATATTGAGAAGAAATCATTAGCTTCTTCAACCAGTGGTTCCACTGGAGAAGAGCTTTTCCTTTTTAGTTGAAAAGCATAGAGGCCACCAAGTAACATTGCCCCGAAAAGGGAGGGTATTATCACAAGGACCAGCCTATGATGAAAGCTATCATTATTTTTTTTCATTGGAATTTGACTTTCACAAAGTTTCATCGCTGTAACGTTACCACACAAACCAGGATTGCCTTGGAATACCCGTATGGACGAATTCTTGAAGATTGCAAATGAGGTAGGAACTGGACCTACCAGCTCATTGTAAGACAGGTTGACATCCACATCTCCAGGCAAATTTCTAAAGGCATCAGGAATTGAACCAGATAATTTGTTGTGTGAAAGGTTCAAACTTCCCAAACTCTTTAATCCTTCAATTTTAGATGGTATCTCTCCCGTGAGTGAATTCCAAGATAAATCAAGTGTGGTAAGCTGCCCTAATTTACCAACCTCATCCGGTATATTTCCCCTGAGCTTGTTATTACTAAGATTTAAGTAATATATTTGTACCCAGTTACCAATGGATTTCAAAATTGGCCCGTTCAATTTGTTTTTGGATATATCAAGAGAATAGAGATTATGAAGTGACCCAAGCTCTTGAGGTATAACACCTGAAAGTTGGTTTTCTTTCAAGGACAAATACATCATACCTTTCATCTTTCCAAATTCCTTCGGAATTTCACACGCCAAATTATTTGAAGAAAGATCAAGCCTGTGTAGTTGAATTAAACTCCCAAACTCGGGTGGTATGCAGCCACTGATGTTGTTGTATCCCATCCATAAGTTTGTCAAATTCTTGCATTTACTCCAGTTTTCAGACAACTGGCCATGAAAATTGTTATAACTGACATCAAGTAGATCTAAACTTGGATACACTCCAAAACTATCTGATATGTCTCCAGTAAATTGGTTAAAATCAAAATGACCACTTATTAAGCTATGGCAATTCCTTACGCCTATCGGTATAGGACCTGTGAGTTGATTATGACTTAGTGATAAATATTGAAGCATTCTCCCACGGCATAAATCTTCAGGCAAATGCCCAGACAATTGATTATTGTCCAGTTCTAGCTCAAGCATGTCTTGACTTGCCAGTACCCCTTGTTGAATTTGACCAGATAATTTGTTATCACGAAGATACAAATACTGTAGGTTTCTCAGGTTTTTTAGTGACGAAGGTATAGAATCACTGAGTTGGTTTTCGCTCAACGCCAACTGTGTGAGAGACTTTAAATTCCCTAGTTCAGCAGGAATGGGTCCAGTGAGTTGATTATGGTACAAGTGTAGGAGATTCAAAGACACCAAATTACCCAAAGAAGGAGGAATTGGGCCGGATATGTTGTTTGCAAAGAGGCTGAGACTCTGAAGTGAGACGAGGCTACCGAATTCTTGTGGGATCGAACCATTCAATTTGTTTTTGAAAAGGAATAGAACGGTAAGCCGCTTCAAATTCCCAATGGTAGGTGGGATAGTACCACTCAGAGAATTGTTACTGATATACATTTCCACAAGATTGACAAGGTGTCCAAACTCATGTGGAATTTGACCAGAAAGCATGTTATCATCAAGAAATAAGGAAGTCAAATTTCTTAAGTTACCCATTGTTGGAGGCAGTTCTCCTTCCAAGGAATTATCATACAACGCAAGCTCGGAGAGAGAGGTCAGTTGACCAATCTCTTGTGGTATCGACCCATTTAATTGATTTTTAAAGAGGTGGAGGGTCTGGAGATTGGCTAACATCCCAATTTCCGGTGGGATTGCCCCCGAAAACTTATTTCCTGAAAGATCAAGATAAACAAGTTTGGACAGTAGCCGGATTTGTGCGGGGATTGGACCAGAAAAGTGGTTTACACTAAGCTCAAAACGAGAAAGATTGTGGAGAAACGAGAACGGGAACTGGTCAAGAGTTCCGTTTAAATCTAATGTTGTAAGGTTCAACGTGTGAACGGTCCAATCATCATTGCAACCGACACCAAACCATGAAGTGCATGGAGTGGAAGCGATAGCATTCATAGGGAGGGGAGTCCAAGAAGAATATAGTGGGGAGTTGTTTGGAGTTTGAAGGCTAGCTTTCCATTTAAGAAGAGCGTTGGCCTCCTCCAAAGATGCAAAAGCAAACTTTGAAGGTGAAATGATTAGCAAAGCTAGAGATAAAAGTAACAAGTGTGTACAAGACATTATTCGCCTTGTCATGTTTTCTTGATTTTAAAAATGATGGGTTGTGTGTTCTAATTTATACTCGAGCGACTAACCTTATCTCCGGGCAATGCCATATTTCCACAAGGAGTGTGCTTTACTTTGAGAGAAATAAATAGTTATCGTTGTTACGTGAAGAGTGTTTATTAATTGAGGAATAATGTCCTTTAGCAAACGACTTAGATTTAGAGCATTAAAGTTATTGACGTGCTTCACACTGTAGGAAAAGCTGGGCCTCATAAGAACTAAAAAGTAAATAAATAATTTAAATGAATGAACGTGGTACATGCCGTGAGTACTAACCAGTTGAATTTGAGAAATATGGAAAGAAAAGGTCGTTGGTATTAATTCTTATGTGGGGTTATTAGATCACTTTCGTATGATATTATGGATACCTATATTGACTCAAAGTCAAGATAAAGAGACAATTTAATTTCTTTTGAAAGATATCAGATACAAACAAGAAGTAAAACACCCGTCAAACCGGTCGTCTTATTGGGTCACCAGTCGAGCCAGATTATAGGTCGGATCAGATTTTAGAAACGGATGAATTCTAATTATAATCATATATATTTTTATACATATAACGTATATGTAATTATAAATAATAATTTATATCAATGTGTGTATAAGAATTAATAGCAGTACTCTTTAGCGCATTTGAGTTTTATTCATTCAAACAAATTACATTAATAATAATCTTTTGACTAGCTGGGGGCAAAGCATGATACACACAATCTCAAAGTCATGGGTTCGAAACACATATCTAGTATTTATCTCAAAGTCTTAGCTTCGAAACACTTTACTTAATTTTTGAATTTGAACAAAATTAAAGCCCAATTTTAAAACTCATCCCATCGGCTCACCAAAACAGAATTCAGCTCCAACTTGCACCTTAAAAGCCCATGGAACCAACTGCCAATTATTCAAGTTATGATTGCCTTCCAATAAAATAAATAATACTTTTTTATAATGTCGATTTGGTTAAATTTGACCCAACTAAATCCGACTATTGATTAATAGGACCAATTAGCTAAAAAAATCACAGGCTTAAGAAGGCCTACGGCTTAGGAAGGCCAAGCGATTAATCCCCGCCTAAGTCTGATATTTACAATGATGGTTAAAACAAGCATATATGTGTATGTATTTAACATGGTTTACTATAGAGGGGAGGAGGGGTAGAGAAGACAGACGACGAATCCTGTTAGATCCGTAGAAAACATTACTATAGAGGGGAGGAGGGGTAGAGGACGACCGAAATTGACTTGGGATGAGAGGATTAGGCATGATTTGATAGACCTAAACCTCTCCGAGGACATGGTTGAGGATAGGAATTCGTGGAGAAGTAGAATTAAAGTTAAGGATTTTTAGAGAGAATTGAATACCTTAGGGCTTAGACTTAACTTATTTAGGTCACATACCATAATGGTATTTCCCTTACATATTTTATTATTATTATTATTATTATTATTATTAGCTTTTATATTGCGGTTAAACTGTGACCTTATTATTAATATTATTATAATTAGTAGTAGTTTTTTATATAACTGTTAAACTTTGATTTCCTTTTTTTGCTTCATACACATGTTCTTAGAGCCGAGGGTCTCTCTGGAAGCCACCTCTTTATTCCTTTGGATAGAGGTACGGTGTGCCTACATCCCACCCTCCCCAGACCCTACCTATAGCTCTGCTGTCGGTGAGATTTTACTGGGTATGATTGATTGATTGATTGATATTTAACATGGTTTAAAAAGTATAAATTTATTAATAAAGTTATGAATATTTATAGTTATACAGTAACATATATAATTTTTTATTTTTACCAACAGCTATGTTTTGAAATTTCATATTTCTAACAGCTATGTTAAACAAAATAATAAACTATTATAAATATATAACCCTTCTTTTCGTTGTTAACCTCTTCTTCATTTCCTTCAATTTATCACATAAATAAGAGCACCAATAATGATTAAAATTAAATCCAGCATACTTTACCTCCTAAAATGATTTCTCAAATATATCATTTATCAATATAGCCAAAATGATGTCCTAATGATTTTGAAACTAAAATACATAAGCAAGCAATTGATGGACCCCCATACGTGAGAGGAGTCGAGTATTGGAGTTTTAAAAGAGAAACACATGTATACAGAGAGAGGTCGTGAAAATGGAGCCAATTTTCTATACCTTATTAGTTACTTTAAGCGATAATTTAAGATGAGCTAGCAGCTTTTCAATTGCATTGACCATTTCGTATATGAAGAAACGTGGATCGACTCACTGGTAGACGATCTACTTTCCTCGGGTGTGATTATGCTATTTCACCGATGGTTTCTCTTGGATCTGGGTTCTTCCACCTACAAAATGAACAGCACCGTCAACTTACCCCTCAGAAAGGGACAGAGGGGTCCTCTTTGGGGTAACCCTCCGGTGTGAGAATAAGTATTTGTGGAGAAGATAATAATATGTCCAGAGTAAGGAAATCTGGAGAGTATTGCTTAATAGCTGAATACTCTGTGTGATTGTGTTACTAGCTGTAACTGTCTGTGATTGAATGTAATTGAATATGATTGAATGTGAAATGAATGTGTTACTGGCTGTAACTGTGAATGATTCAGTGTCCCTCCTTGTGGAGTTGATGCTGTATTTATAGTGCTAGGGTTTCCACTGATTGGGCTCAGCCTTGTTGGCCTCCTCCAATTGCTCTGCGCTACGTGTCCTCTGGGACACCTGGTGCTTTCTCATTGGTTATAATCACGTGGTAGCACATGGGTTATGCTGAGTTGTCCACCTTTCATTTGGCAGCTGTCAACATCAGCATATTCTTATTCCTTAAAAAGATACCTTCTGGAAGGTTGTCTGACGTGCACAATCAAGGTTGCCCTAATCCTGATTTGGATAAGGACGAGGTTGATTATGTGCATGTGTGATATGCGCCAATCCTGAGGATGCGCGAGGTCTTCTCTTTATTCTCACGCGCAGATGTTTCATGCGCAGATGTGATATGCACGAGCATGTGATATGCGCCGCGCGCTGATGGTCCACGCGCATATGTGATATGCGCGAGCATATGTGATGCCTGGGCATCTGTGGTGCCTGGGCATCTGTGGTGCCTGAGCATGTGTGGTGCCTGGTCATATGATGCCTGAGCATGTGTGGTGCCTGGGCATATGATGCCTGAGCATATGTGATATGCGCCATGCGCATAGGTTTTGGCTTTGTGACTTCTTAATGTCTTGATTTCAAGCCTCTTGTCTATATCTTGTGGGTTGACCCGCCTCGCTCGGTGTTGAGGCGGGTACATACCTCTTCAAGCCCCCCCAGTCTAATGTGTGTCTTGTCTCGCGCGAGCGAGGCAAGATAGATATTAGACTTAACAATTTGTTCTTTGAGTAGGGGTTTGTCTTTTTCTTCTTATTATTCATCGTTGCGCGAAATTCTATCCTTTTGGTTGCAAACGAATCGGCCCTGTACGTGGTTGGTTGTTGCTGACGTGGGCTAGTGATGGAGACGTGTCAGGCCTTTCGTGTGCTCGAGGTGCTACAGTTGCCTTTCGTGTCCCCTCACATGCTGTCAGGGACACGTGTCGCGCTCGCGTTGGTCCGTTCCTGCGAGTGGTGGCGCGTGAACTCTGACAGCAGCCGTATAGTTTCCTTTCATGTCCCCTCACACAGTGTCAGGGACACGTGTCGCGCTCGCATTGGCTCAAACCTGCGAGTGGGGGCGCGTGAAGTCCGTTCAGCACCAAAATTTCTCTCTCCTGGGCCTATAAAAGCCAGCCCTTAGAGTTTTTTTATCCTTCATCTTCTTGTTTATTCTTCTGATCTCTTTTCTTTCTTTCTTTTCTGATTATCTTTGTTCTGCTTCCCAAATATCTGTTACTCAGAAGCAATCTTTGTTCGTTGTCACAGTTGTATGTCTGATAGCTCAGACAACACAATCTCCCCCATCCATTGCCGTAGAAAATCGTTAGTAATGTCTACATTGAAGAAGACCGGCAAGGGGAAGAAGGCTGCTGAGGTCTCATCGGAGGAGGTAGGGAGGACCAAGGCTGTGAAGAGGTGGAATGAAATCCCCTGCAAATTGAGGCAGGCTGATCTTGACAGCCTTATTGCCTCTCAGGGTTTTCCCCCCCTGTTTGGCTGCATGTTGCCTGGGGCCGGGCAAACGGCGGCGGACCCGCCTACCGGCTATATATCCCTTTATAGCCATTTTTTCACCCACTGCAACCTTCGTCTCCCGATGACAAGGTTTGTGGGTGCACTGCTTCAGTTTTATGGGATTCATATATCCCAAGTCCATCCGTTTGGACTTGTGCGCATGACTCACTTTGAGTTCATGTGCAAATCCCAGCGCGAGGAGCCCACCCCTCGGCGCTTTCAGTTTTTTTACAAGCCCAAGATCCAAGACTCTTGGTCCTCTTTTATTCCTCGCAGTCAGAAGGTGAAGTGCTCCACTGTTTCATTCAAGAGCCTTCATGACTGGTCTGAGAGGTTTTTCTATATAAGGGCTGGTGTGATCCCCATCCGCATGACTATGCGCGCGACTTCTTCTGCGCCTGCGGATGTGGGTGTCCTCAAGAACCCAACTGGCGCCTGGGTTAATAAGTTGACCGCTGAACCATCCCCCGCCAAGAACATTTGTGAAGAGGCGCTGGTGGGGGTTGGTATGAGCAGGAGGTGGGCGGACAGCGCGCTTGAGCCCGTTATCCAAGTCGACGGGTTGTGTACGTTAATCTCATTGCTTTTTTTTTCTGCGCGAATATAATTCTTTTTGCTAATATCATTTGACTTTTTGTGCAGTCACCAAGGAGTATATCCACGCCGCATATGATGAGCATATAGAGGGTGGCTCCGTCGCGCTCGGCGCTGGGGAGGTTGGTTTCCCTGATCGCTTTGATGACATGTTCATCCCTGTTGATCTGGGATTTGTCTTCAACAGCGATGCGCCTGGTAAGCCTTTGTAGTTATGCATTTTCCCTTATAATACCAAATTTTGCTAACACTTCTGTTGTGTGTATTGTAGATGCGCTCGAAAACTACGAGCTGGAGCTCGCGGAAGAGGAGGAGGAAGAGGATGCGCCCCAACTAAAGCGTAAAGTTAGGGGGAAAACTGGCGCAGGGGCCAGTAAGAAACAGAAGAAAGATGTTGCCCCTGTTGTTCAGGATCCTCCTACTCAGGCGGGGGGATTTGGGAAAACCCAGGAGTTTACCACCAAGGTTTCCTTGTCTTCCCTGCCTCAAAAAGTAGGCAGACCTCCTGTCCACCTGAGGCATGGTGCCACTAGCTCCTCCCTTCGCGCGGCGGAAAAGGGAAGCGGTGTTGCGCCTTCGACAGGTATACTTTTTTATCCTTTGCTTATCTTTTATGGTTCTATGAGCGCGATTCTGATAGACTTACTAATGAATCTTTGTTCACTCAAATGTTTGTAGAGCCGGCGACAGCGCAACAAGATGCCGAGGCTGCGCCGGCGGTCGCTTCGAAGTCCCCCGTTTTACCCTCAAAGAAGGGTAGAATGGACTTCATGGCGATGTTTGCTTCGCAAACGCAGTTGCGCCAAGGTACGTATTGCGCTCTTATTTTCTGACTTTCTTTTAGATCAAGTCATGAATTTTTTTCGTTTTGTTGATTTTTTCATAGAAGCCGTAGCTGGCGCACAAGCTGCTGGCGGCACTCCTGGCGCCGGTGCCAGCGCTGTTGGCTCTGCTCCTGCTCCTGCAAGCGATGAATCTCCCCTCATCGGGATTACTAAGGAGCAGGAGGCCGTTTTGCGCGCCGACCTGGCGGCGTCGAGACCTCCTTCACCTCCTCCTGCGCACAGCCCTCCTCGCGAGACCGATTTTGGGTCTAGGTCGCAGGAGAAAAGGCCTGTTTCCGAGGAGGAAGAGGATTTTGAAGTTGAAGACCCCGCTGGCGCCCGCGCCAGCCCTGCAGCGCCACGAGGTTTGGCGGCGGAGCCTTCTCGTAGGGCTGGCGATGACTTTTCTGCTTCATCCCCGCAGGTATAGGTTATTTTTTGTTCCGCTGCGCGGACTTCCATCTTAGTGTTTTGATAACTTAGATAATTACTTTGTTTTTGCAGGAAGCCGATCACATTTACCGCCCGAGATGGAATATTACTGAAGAAAGCACATTTCAGTCCATGGGTGTGTGTGCGGAATTCTGGGCTCATGCTGTGCCTCCATCTGAAAGGAGGTTCCAGGAGGACCGCGCTCGCGACGACCTGCTCAATGATCATATGTTTGCTGGGTCGGCCTTCTTTGCTGCCTCCCAAGAGCTTCGCTCTGATTACGTAAAAGTACGTGATGCTCTTGCGGAAGCCAAGCAAGAGGCTAAGGTGTCTGCTTGGCATCTTTCTGATGCTCGCGAGAGAGCTGAAAAGCTCCAAGCAGAGCTCAGTGAGAACAGAGCCAGTGCCAACAGCGCCTTCGTGAAGCGCGGTCATGAGCTTCAGGCTGCGCGTGAGAAGCTGCAGGCGGCGGAGGCGGACGCGGACAAGTACGCGCGCAGAGCGCGCGACTTGGAACTGGAGGCGGAGGCGCGTGACCAAGCTCTTTTCCAGTCTATAACTGAAAAATCATCACTGGAGAGTGAGGTTGCGCGCCTGAAGAGGGAGCTGTCGGCCGCGCAGGCCGATAAAGATGAGGCCTTGGCGACGGCAGCGTCTAGCCAGGAAGCACTTGATGCTGCGCGGGCGGAAAAAGAAGAATCCTTGGCGGCAGCAGCGTCCGACAAAGAGGAGCTGAAAAAGACTAAGGAAACTGTTGAGTTATTAAACTCTCAGGTTCCTGCCCTCGAGACGTCTGTTGCTGGCCTCGCGCAGGATCGCCAATGGCTGATCTCACAGGGCATGACTCGTTGCGCTTACGCGATGAAATACTCAGGCGAGTTTCAGGCCCTGGTGATGGATTGCAACGCTGCCGCGCGCTTGGTGGGCCGAGCTGAAGGGTTCACGGATGGTTATGAATATGGCATGTTGAAGAAGAACCCATCCGAGTACCCTTATCAAAGCGACGCTGCCTGCGCGGAGATGGCCACGATGGGGGAGAAGTATATGAATACTCCCATTCCCATCCTTGCGCAGGTATTTTAACCTTAATGAGATTACCTTGACTTATTTGCTAAGTCTTTTTGTACTCATATTTTTGCTTATGATTTGCAGATATCCGCGCTTGCTGACCAGCCCGATCTCGCCGCGCTAAAGAAATTACTTGACGAGTGCGAAGGGGCTGGTGGCGGCGATGATGGCACGGGGAATGCTGGCGTTGCTAGCGGCTCTGGCGTGGCCAAAGGATCCGCTCCTGACACTGTTGTGCTAGAAGACTCCATTCAAGATGAACAACTTGACTATGGTCAGTTTGGAGAAGACGAGGAGCAGGCTGCGCCAGATGCTGAGGGCGATGATGAGGATTATGAAGAGGCTGACGTCGACGTGGAGACTTGAGAAGCCCTTCATGTTTTTTATTTTTATTTGTAGTTTGTATCTCATCTTGTAAACTTGTAAATTTCAATGCTTTTGAATGAAATTCTGTTTTTCCCTTCTTCGCATCTTGCGCATTCCCATTCATCTCTTTATATCGCATGTTTGCTTGTTGAATATAAGATATGCTTGCACGTTGGAATAAGAACAAGGTTGTAAGGAATTTATTATACTTAATCCTTGTCATATTGTAAGTGATATTTCCATATCTTGATTATGTTGACACGCGCCTTGGCGTTTTCATTATTCCTCTTTTGCGCGACGTTTTCGCGCATGGAATTATGAATTTTTTAGCCTTTACGTGTCAATATGTGTTACTCAGATATCCATTACATTTTCATGCGCGACCTCAACCTGAGACCTTAACAACTATGTTTTGGCATTTGCTTTGCCTTAGTTGTGTTTAGGTATTTTTATGGTCAGGGTGCGCAGTATGTAGGTTGGATGTTGTGAGTGATTTGAGCTAAGGCTCACATTATTGGGCTAAGGCCCTGACGTTTTAGAGTTAAGACTCGTTAACGCGTTTTGAGCTTGAAGCTCGCGCATGTATGTTTTACTTCGTTTTATTTCATTTTGATGTCAATACAATGTTGTCATATTGCTCAAAATTAATAAAGGGAAGCGTGAAACATGTATGCAAAAGGTAATAGAATTGGGCTAAGGCCCTGACGTTTTAGAGTTAAGACTCGTTAACGCGTTTGAGCTTGAAGCTCGCGCATGTATGTTTTACTTCGTTTTATTTCATTTTGATGTCAATACAATGTTGTCATATTGCTCAAAACTAATAAAGGGAAGTGTGAAACATGTATGCAAAAGGTAATAGAATCCACATTAAGAGAAGATAGCGCGTATCATTATTTATAATGGCTTAAAAAGCCTTGATTACAAACTTGACATTTTTACATGAAACATTTTCTAAGCTGTGCCGCGTTCCATGCACGCGGGATCTTCTTTCCATTCAAATCTTTTAAAGCGTATGCGCCTTTTCCCAATTCTTCCGAGACTTGATAAGGTCCCTCCCAATTGGGGGACATTTTTCCCGTGGGTATCGCGCGGCTAGCTTCATTGTTTCGAAGGACAAAATCATTTTTCTTGAAGTGGCATTCTTTCACGCGCTGGTTGTAATATTTTTCCAGCTTTTTCTTGTACTTGGCTTCACTGATGATAGCCGCCTCTCTGCGCCCTTCAAGTAAGTTAAGATCCAACCGTCTTTCGCGCTCGTTATCAATCTTGCTCATCATGAGCACTCTATGGGATGGGCATCCAATTTCTGCTGGAATCATTGCCTCTGTTCCATAGGTTAGGCTGAACGGGGATTCGCCATTGCTGGTTTTGCTTAATGTCCTGTGTGCCCACAGGACATTAGGTAGCTCTTCGACCCAAGAATGGGATTCTCCCTCCAACCTTTTCTTCAGCCCATTTAACAAGCTTTGGTTCGCGCGTTCCACTTGTCCATTCCCCTGAGGGTGATAAACTGAAGTGAAAATTTGGCTGATGCGCAATTCCTTGAGCCAGCTGGATATCTTCTTGTCAGTGAATTGCTTGCCATTATCGCTGACAATTTCCATGGGCAAGCCAAAACGGCATATGATGTGGCTCCAGATAAACTGCTTCATCGCTTCGGCTGTTATTTTTGCTAGTGGCTTGGCTTCAACCCATTTTGTGAAATAATCTACTGCCACTACCAAAAATTTTACTCGCCCAGGCGCTTGCGGTAGGGGACCCACAATGTCGATTGCCCATTTGTGGAAAGGCCATGCAGAGGTCACTGGAATCAAGTTGTTCTTTGGCCGCATGGTGTTTGGCGCATAGCTCTGACATGCTTTGCATTTTTGGATCTCCTTTAGAGCGTCCAAGTACATGCCTGGCCAATAGTAACCTGCGCTCATTGCCTTGGTAACCACCATGCGCGGGCCAGCATGTATTCCACAGATTCCCTCGTGTATCTCTCTGATCACATAACTTGCTTCCTCAGCATCTAGGCATTTCATGAGCGGTCCCAGATAAGAGCGTCGATATAATGTACCATCAAGCAGTTCATAGTTATGCGACTTGTGTCTTATCTTCCTCGCCTGGGCGCGATCGTCTGGTACTTTTCCCTCCTTCAAGAATTCCATTACTGGAGTTATCCATGATGAAGGGGTTGTATGGGTTACAAGGACAGACTTCGCTCCCACCGACGGGTTGCTCAATACTTCCACCCTGACATCTTTGCCAAAGTGATCGAAGCTGGTTGATGCCATCTTGCTCAGCGCGTCAGCAGATTTGTTTTCACTGCGCGGAATATGAATGATTCTGAAGCAGTCAAATTGCTCGATGAGCTTTTTCGCCTGCTCTAGATACAGAGGCATGGTGTTCTCCTTGGCATCATAAAGGCCATTGACCTGTGCTGCTACCAAGTATGAATCAACATGGGCCTCTAGCTTTTTAACTCCGAATTTTTGCGCGATGCGCAGGCCAGCCAGCAGGGCTTCATACTCAGCCTCATTGTTGGTGCTTTTGAAGTCCAACCTGATGGCGTAAGTATATTCATGATTCTCTGGATCCACCAGCTTGAGGCCTGCGCCAGACCCTTCGTTGTTTGAAGCTCCGTCAGTGAACAAACTCCAAACATTTTCTTCATCATTGGCTCGCGGAGGGTCTACCTCGCGCTGAGCCTCTTCTATTTTTTCTTCAGGGACTTCTGCAATGAAATCAGCCAAGACTTGTCCCTTTATTGCTGGACGGGGCTTATAGACGATTGTGTGCTCACCTAATTCCAGCGCCCACTTTGTCAGCCTTCCTGAGAGCGCGGGACGGCGCAAGACTTGCTGGATGTTGTAACCAGTCAGAACTTCAATGGGATGACCATTGAAATATCTATGAAGCTTGCGCGACGCGTGTGTTAGTGACAAAACTAACTTTTCCATGATGGAGTAGCGCGTCTCAGGATCTGTCAGCACCCGACTCACATAGTATATTGGCGTTTGGATTCCCTTGCGATCCACCAATAATACTGCGCCGATGGCGCGCTCTCCTGCTGATAGATACAATGTCAAAGTTTCACCAGGAAGTGGAGCTGTGAACGCGGGCAGATTTATCAAACATTCTTTAATCTCACTGAAAGCTTGCTCGGCCTCAGGAGTCCATTTGAACTGACTTTTCTTTAAGCAGTTTCTCAATGTATTGACAAATGGGGTAGATTTGGTTGCATGGTTTGCTAGGAACCTGTTGATTGATACCAATCTACCATTCAGCTTCTGAACTTCTTTCATGGTGGATGGCGAGGGCATGTCAAGGATGGCCTCCACCTTCTCAGGGTTCACCTTAAAACCATCCTTGGTGACCATTACACCCAGAAATTTTCCCTCTTGCACGCCGAAAGTGCATTTGCTCGGATTGAGCTTCATGTTAACTTCCTTTAGGCGCCCAAGGGTTTCCTCGATGTCTTTGAGCATCTGTTTTTCCTCCCTGCTTTTGATCACCAAATCATCCACATAGACTTCTAGGTTTCTTCCAATTTGGTCGTTGAAAACGGCATCCATAAGTCTTTGGTAGGTTGCGCCCGCATTCTTCAAACCAAAGGGCATTTTTGTGTAACAAAAAACACCCTTGTCGGTTCTGAAGGCAGTCTTGTCCTCATCTTGTGGTGCCATTTGAATCTGGTGATAGCCCTTGTAGGCATCCAGGAAACATTTGAGTTTGAATGGCGCCACGAAGTCCACCTTTGCGTCGATGTTTGGGAGGGGGTAACAATCCTTTGGGCACGCTTTGTTGAGGTCCTTGAAGTCAATGCACATCCTCCACGACCCGTTACTTTTCTTTACCATCACAGGATTGGATACCCATGTCTGGTATCGTATCGGGCGGATGATGTTTGCGCGCAATAGATCCTCAACCTGCTCATTCATGGCCCTCGCCTTCTCATCCCCCATGACTCTCTTCTTTTGAGCAATTGGCTCTATAGACTTGAACGTGTTGAGAGAATGTTGCGCCAGGTCTCACGGAACCCCAGTCATATCAGAGTGTTGCCACGCGAAGACCGACATATAGGCTGTGAGCAACCTTTTCATTCTCAACCTCGTGTCGTCTGATATCGTAGCGCCAATTGTGATTTTCTGCTCCGGGAATTTTGGGTTGAGAATCCATTCCTCTGGCGCGTTGTCTGCCATTGGAAGTTTCATTCTCCCCTCCCGCGGAGTACTTGTCACTGCGCACAAATGATCTCGGTATACAAAAGTTACACCTGTTGGTGTTGGGAACCCCAATGCGCCGTGCGCTGGCGACGGTATGGCGTTGAATTGGGCAATCGTTTCCCTACCCAAGATCATATTGTGGCATGAAGTGGTGGGCAAGACCAAGAAGTTGACAACTTCGGCTCGCTTGTGTTTTTCATCCCCCATAGTTAGCTCAAATTGTATTTGACCTAGGGGATGAATGATTTCATTTGAAACACCCGAGATCGGGGCATTCACAATTTCAAGCCTTGCCTGGTCTGCCGGATCCAGTTTCCTGAAACATTGCTCATACATGATGTCTGATTCGCTGCCAGTGTCCACCAGGACTTTTGACACTTCGTAATGAGCAATGTGTGTAGTGATGATAAGAGGACTGCTGATAGAAGGGCCTCCCCTGATTGTTGGGAAGATTACTTGTTGCTCGCGCCAATCTCCTTGGATTTGCGCGCTTCTCTTTCTTGATGTTTGCCCTTGCCTTCCTCCCTCGGCTACACAGATTCTTTTGTACTTTTTGCTGGCAGAGGCTCCTTCTGGTTGTTCATTTTCTGGTCTTGAGTTTTTCACCAGGTGAGCCAGCTTGCCTGATTTCACGTCCTTTTCAATTGCATCCTTCAAGTGGTGGCATGCATCAGTGTTGTGCCCTGTGGACTTGTGAAATTCACAGTACTTGCCACTGTCTGATGGTCCCTTGTAGTGTAGTGGCTTGGGGCTTTTGAATTGGACATTCTCAGTACTTAACACCTGTGAAGGCGTTTTAGTGAGGGGAGTCCATATTCTTGGCAGAGGTCTGCTAGGATCTCTGCCGCCTTCCCTCTTGTCACCCTCCCCGCGATTACGAACATCTTTTTGGGGCTGGGGTGAACTTGGTTGCGCCTGCTTTTCTGCGGAAGAAAAATTGGTTGGTTGCAACCTGGACCATACAGAGTTCTGTTTGCCCCTTTTTTCTTTGCTGCGCGGTGACTCAGCTTGATGCGCTCTTTCTCTTGCCCTATCTTGGGCAATTTGTTTTTTATTTCTCGCGAAAACTCGCGATGCTTCCATTAACTTGGCCCACGTGGTGGGCATGCCATCTCTGCTTACGAGAGCTCGGCGGAGTTGATCACTGCGCGCGCCTTGTATAAAGGCCACGCGCAGGAGTTGCTCAGTTATACCTCCGATTGCCAGAGACTCCTGATTGAAACGTGTTATGTAGTCTTCAATCGTTTCATCATTCCTGCGCACGCAGTGCATGATGTCATCAGGGTCGCGCGTGTGTCTGCGCTGCTGTACGAAGTGGGCTTGGAACTTTTCCAATAGTTCCTCGAACCCATCAATTTGCCCAGTCGGCAAGCTCTCGAACCAGACACGCGCCGCGCCCGTGAGGCAGCGAGCAAACATGTGACACCATGTTGGCATCGTCCAGCTCTCTAGGTTTCCCGTGTTGTAAAAACCTTGCAAGAAATCGTCTGGATCTGTTGTGCCGTCATATTTGCCCAAACCACTTGGCATCTTGGTTTTGTGCTGGATGGGAGCCTTCGCGATGCGCTCAGTGAACTTTGAATGTTTCACCAAGATGGCTGGTCTGTACGGTGTGGTTACGTCCACTTGCCCTCTAACTGGTGGGCTGTACGGTATTTGCAGATCCAGATCGGCTCTGGCTCCGGGCGCCATGTTCACAGGCGCGCGGAGCTGTGAGCCTCCTGCATGAGTATCTAGTGTCTTCCTCATGCTGTGCACTTCTTCATCACTGAACTCAGTGTGTGCAGTGTGAACTGAATGTCCTTCTTCCGGCGCGCGCGGCCTTTTTGTTCCATGAACAGTTTGCTTATCAAACGCTTGCCTTTGTGTTAAGTCGGCTAGCTTTTTCTGTTTGACCATCTCATTGTACTTGTCCATTAGACGCCGCTGCTCGTTTATGAGCCATTCTTTAGGATCATTTGTTTCATCTTCTGGACCCATTGGTCCTTTTTGTTTCGCGCCGGCCAGATTTTGTAACGTAAGATCGTCTGGAGGAGTTTCAGTCTGGCCATGAGGAGTTGTGATGAAAGGACGGTTACTGGTGGCGCGCGTAGAATCACGCTGCGCCCTCAGAAACTGTTGTCCCTCATTAACATCCTCACGTTCAATATCCTCCAGAGCTTGATCAACGTTATGAACGCCAGAAACCATGGTGATTTTTTGTTTTTTATATAGATCTGATGAGATCTTGTTGCCGTTGTAACAGTGGATGGCGCCAATGAAGAAACGTGGATCGACTCACTGGTAGACGATCTACTTTCCTCGGGTGTGATTATGCTATTTCACCGATGGTTTCTCTTGGA
The DNA here is from genome assembly GCF_021521415.1 of Bidens hawaiensis. NCBI lineage: Eukaryota > Viridiplantae > Streptophyta > Magnoliopsida > Asterales > Asteraceae > Bidens > Bidens hawaiensis. Next base: position 407,191 of record NW_027492693.1, on the reverse strand, counting down.
TCTGGGTTTTTCCACCTACAAAATGAACAGCACCGTCAACTTACCCCTCAGAAAGGGACAGAGGGGTCCTCTTTGAGGTAACCCTCCGGTGTGAGAATAAGTATTTGTGGAGAAGATAATAATATGTCCAGAGTAAGGAAATCTGGAGAGTATTGCTTAATAACTGAATACTCTGTGTGATTGTGTTACTAGCTGTAACTGTCTGTGATTGAATGTAATTGAATATGATTGAATGTGAAATGAATGTGTTATTGGCTGTAACTGTGAATGATTCAGTGTCCCTCCTTGTGGAGTTGATGTTGTATTTATAGTGCTAGGGTTTCCACTGATTGGGCTCAGCCTTGTTGGCCTCCTCCAATTGCTCTGCGCCACGTGTCCTCTGGGACACCTGGTGCTTTCTCATTGGTTATAATCACGTGGTAGCACATGGGTTATGCTGAGTTGTCCACCTTTCATTTGGCAGCATATTCTTATTCCTTAAAAAGATACCTTCTGGAAGGTTTCTGACGTGCACAATCAAGGTTGCCCTAATCCTGATTTGGATAAGGACGAGGTTGATTATGTGCATGTGTGATATGCGCCAATCCTGAGGATGCGCGAGGTCTTCTCTTTATTCTCACGCGCAGATGTTTCATGCGCAGATGTGATATGCACGAGCATGTGATATGCGCCGCGCGCTGATGGTCCACGCGCATATGTGATATGCGCGAGCATATGTGATGCCTGGGCATCTGTGGTGCCTGGGCATCTGTGGTGCCTGAGCATGTGTGGTGCCTGGGCATATGATGCCTGAGCATGTATGGTGCCTGGGCATATGATGCCTGAGCATATGTGATATGCGCCATGCGCATAGGTTTTGGCTTTGTGACTTCTTAATATCTTGATTTCAAGCCTCTTGTCTATATCTTGTGGGTTGACCCGCCTCACTCGGTGTTGAGGCGGGTACATACCTCTTCAGTATACTTTATATAAAGGCGTGATGCATCGAGTAAAACGGGTCTTTCACCTAAATCAGGACTGGCTCTAAGAAAAAAAAAATTGGGTTGAAAACGAAATTTTTTTTGGGCCTTAATTAAATCAGTATTTTGTTGGGTTTAAACAATTTAATTTTGATATGTGCTTATTTGATTATAATTTAGGTTGTGTAAAAAACTTTTGTATAAAACTATGACTAAACATGTCACAAAAGATACTAGAACCCATAACCTTTTAGTTGGGAGTAATACATCTTTGCCACTAGACCAAGCTAGTGCGTTATGTAATTGAGTTTAAACACTAAATATACATATCGTTTTAATAAAAAATACAAATAATTTTTTTTAAAAGACAATTTGGGTCTAGCGAGGTGTCGGGCCTATGATCGTCGACCACACAGCCCCCCTTAGGGCCGACCCTGAGTCCTAAACAAAAATGCACATATGTCGTAAGTGATTTGTCGCCTATGAAGCACGGTGACGGCTCCGATGGTAGGGTACCCGTCCCGGGGACGTATGGGGGACGGAAATGCGATGGGGACGTTTCCTAAACGAACCTGGTTAATGGGGACGGATCCAAAACCGTTTCGGAGACATTTCTATAGCGAATAACGTGGTGGACGGGCCAAATAGCATACTCCAGCGATGAATTCCGGCGCCGGTGATAGCAATGCTTGCCGGAAAATCCATGAAGAAGGGGAAGAACAGTGGCGGCTGGAACTAGAGTGGTTTAGTGTTTTTTAGGTTAAATAAACTTTAGGTTTAACATTTAACCCCCTTGATCTTTCACTTATTTGCATCTAGCCTCTAAAAACTTGTTAACTTTTACATAAAAAGTATTAAATTAGGTTATGCATTTTAACATTTAACCCTACCTATCTAGACTAGTTTACATTTGGTCCTCAACTTATAATTTTATACATAAAATGTTTAAAATGACATTATATATAGATAAAAATTATATATATATATATTGTTACTAATTAATTATCTATATTTAATATATTTTTATTTTTATATTTTTTTTGTTGTGTCTTTTCCGTATCCATATTCGGTTTTTTAAAGCTTGAAATTGAGCCATCACATCATCTTCTTTTACTTTATCAAGCGTTTCTCTTTCGACCACACAAATTAAAGTACTGTTCAAATACTCATCACCCATTCGATTGTGCAAATCCGTCTTGATAAGCTTCATTTTAGAAAAACATTTTTCAGCGGTTGCGGTTGCAACCAGTAAAACCAACGCTAGCTTCAATATACGATAAACCAAGGAAAAGTGACGTGTTTTCCGGTTTCCACCATTACACGAGCAAGGTCACACATTCCACCCAATTTTGCGAATTTATCATCTTCCTTTAAAGTGTGATAACAGGTTGTAAGATCACCTGAAATACACCCTCTTTCTTCATTACTAAAGTTATTCGGATACATATAAGAAAATGCCACTATCTTTGATATGTCAAACTTAGAAAACGAATCACTAGGATTTAAACCGGACATATTTTCTATCAAACTAGTTGAGACCTCACTAAATCTATTTTCATGTTCTTGAATTTGCATATCCAAATGGTATTAAAAACTTCAACCTCAAAATAATGTCGATTAGTAATGATATTCTTTCGGTTTCGTTGATTGCCATAACTTTCCGTCATATCCAACATCTTAATCTTGTTTTTTTCACAATAAAATGTCTCTCTAGCCAACATCTAGTCAAACCCGTTTTGTCTTTAGATTATTCAATGCTCGGTTTGTCCCACTTATCAACTTAGGCGCTCCTAACAAGTTTTGATTTTTTTAAAGATGTTTTGATGGAGCATTTGTGATGTCTAAAATATCGTTTAACAAGTGTATATAAAAAACAAAATCAAGACTCTTAAAATACTTAAGAATACTTTTCGCATTCGTTCATTATTGCACACTCTCTCCATCTTCTTTAATAAAAGCAATTACCTCAACAACTTTCGGGAATAATTTTAACAAACTTACGATTGTTCTATATTGACAATTTATACAAACAATTATAATTTTAGTTAAAAGTTGAAGAATACATAAATTGAGAAACTATAGGTCGAACCTTGAAAGAGTGTTCGAACCGGTGAACCATCTCTTCTCCGCTGTAGCGTGGAGCGGTGGAGGTCACCTGGTCAGGTGACCGAAGGAGGAGAAGGGCAAACTGACAGAGGGCAACCCGCAGCAACGCAGTGGTGTCTAGTCACGATGGAGGCAGTTTTGATTAATTGAGGACCGGAAATTTTGTTTTAAGTGTAACATATATTATTTTAAAGGCTAATGGGGTTTTATTGGTTTGAGCTTTAAACCTTTGTTTGGGCTTTAGTTGGGTTGAATTGTTAATTTGGTTGGGCTTAAAACGCATAGGGGTAACGTTATTTTTTTTTTCAGGGGTAACGGAACACAAAAACCGACCTACAAGTTATTTTTTTTTGTTGTCGACGCGAAGTTGAGGGGTAGCGGAGGGGTACGCTACCCCTCCTATTACACTACATCCGCCACTGTCTAAGGTGACCTGGATATTCTACCATTATGCCAAGAACAATTGCATCATATGCCCTTTAAATTTGGCATGCATATTTTAGTGTAACAGGCTCTAATACACCACGCTATACAATGGCGGATCTAGTGTATATCCAGGACAAGGATGGCTCGTGGGACAGCGAAAATAAGTTAGGGCTTTAGGCCCTCACTTAATTAATGCCTTCAAGTCCAAAAAACATTATATATAGATATATTACACAATAGGTAAAGTAAACTCAAAGTAGTGTAGTTGTAGGCTTGGTTGTTATCAAAGTATAGGTTATGAGTTCAAAACTTGTAATAAGCAATTTTTTTTCTTAACAATTGTCATGAAAAGAGCAAAATCTTGTTTCGATTTAGGCCTCCACATTCGTTGACCCGGCCCTGATCCAGGAGTTGCCCGTGTTACCCCTCAATCTATGGTGAAGTGCAAACTTAGTGTAATTTCTTCTTCTTCTTCTTTATTTTATGTACTAGGATATCCCTAAGCAAATATCAGGTTACACCTAAAGAATATTGAGATGAAAAGAAGTAAAATTGAGATAGCTGGATACTTTTATCTGCTGTCACAAGAGACTCCGCTAAAAGCCGGAACCTTGGATGTGAAGAAGATGACACATGACCTAATATTAATATTAATTTATAATAATTGGGTCTTATTAATTTAAACTAGAGCCCATTTCACTTGAAAAAAAATGATCAATGAATTAAAAAGGAAGTGTTGTTAAATCGTAATGGGCCTTTTTAGATAGTGAATGTTAAAAGTTTTTTTTTCATTATTTATTTCTTTTAAAGTTTGTTTATATTGATTTTGGAATAAGTATTTCGTTTTATCAAAACATTTTAATAGTATTATGGGGTTATTAGATCACTTTCGTATGATATTATGGATACCTATATTGACTCAAAATAAATAATTTAAATGAATGAACGTGGTACATGCCGTGAGTACTAACCAGTTGAATTTGAGAAATATGGAAAGAAAAGGTCGTTGGTATTAATTCTTATGTGGGGTTATTAGATCACTTTCGTATGATATTATGGATACCTATATTGACTCAAAGTCAAGATAAAGAGACAATTTAATTTCTTTTGAAAGATATCAGATACAAACAAGAAGTAAAACACCCGTCAAACCGGTCGTCTTATTGGGTCACCAGTCGAGCCAGATTAATTGAGGAATAATGTCCTTTAGCAAACGACTTAGATTTAGAGCATTAAAGTTATTGACGTGCTTCACACTGTAGGAAAAGCTGGGCCTCATAAGAATTAAAAAGTAAATAAATAATTTAAATGAATGAACGTGGTACATGCCGTGAGTACTAACCAGTTGAATTTGAGAAATATGGAAAGAAAAGGTCGTTGGTATTAATTCTTATGTGGGGTTATTAGATCACTTTCGTATGATATTATGGATACCTATATTGACTCAAAGTCAAGATAAAGAGACAATTTAATTTCTTTTGAAAGATATCAGATACAAACAAAAAGTAAAACACCCGTCAAACCGGTCGTCTTATTGGGTCACCAGTCGGCCAGATTATAGGTCGGATCAGATTTTATAACCGGATGAATTCTAATTATAATCATATATATTTTTATACATATAACGTATATGTAATAATAAATAATAATTTATATCAATGTGTGTATAAGAATTAATAGCAGTACTCTTTAGCGCATTTGAGTTTTATTCATTCAAACAAATTACAATAATAATAATCTTTTGACTAGCTGGGGGCAAAGCATGATACACACAATCTCAAAGTCATGGGTTCGAAACACATATCTAGTATTTATCTCAAAGTCTTAGCTTCGAAACACTTTACTTAATTTTTGAATTTGAACAAAATTAAAGCCCAATTTTAAAACTCATCCCATCGGCTCACCAAAACAGAATTCAGCTCCAACTTGCACCTTAAAAGCCCATGGAACCAACTGCCAATTATTCAAGTTATGATTGCCTTCCAATAAAATAAATAATACTTTTTTAAAATGTCGATTTGGTTAAATTTGACCCAACTAAATCCGACTATTGATTAATAGGACCAATTAGCTAAAAAAAATCACAGGCTTAAGAAGGCCTACGGCTTAGGAAGGCCAAGCGATTAATCCCCGCCTAAGTCTGATATTTACAATGATGGTTAAAACAAGCATATATGTGTATGTATTTAACATGGTTTAAAAAGTATAAATTTATTAATAAAGTTATGAATATTTATAGTTATACAGTAACATATATAATTTTTTATTTTTACCAACAGCTATGTTTTGAAATTTCATATTTCTAACAGCTATGTTAAACAAAATAATAAACTATTATAAATATATAACCCTTCTTTTCGTTGTTAACCTCTTCTTCATTTCCTTCAATTTATCACATAAATAAGAGCACCAATAATGATTAAAATTAAATCCAGCATACTTTACCTCCTAAAATGATTTCTCAAATATATCATTTATCAATATAGCCAAAATGATGTCCTAATGATTTTGAAACTAAAATACATAAGCAAGCAATTGATGGACCCCCATACGTGAGAGGAGTCGAGTATTGGAGTTTCAAAAGAGAAACACATGTATACAGAGAGAGGTCGTGAAAATGGAGCCAATTTTCTATACCTTATTAGTTACTTTAAGCGATAATTTAAGATGAGCTAGCAGCTTTTCAATTGCATTGACCATTTCGTATACTTTATATAAAGGCGTGATGCATCGAGTAAAACGGGTCTTTCACCTAAATCAGGGCTGGCTCTAAGAAAAAAAAAATTGGGTTGAAAACGAAATTTTTTTTGGGCCTTAATTAAATCAGTATTTTGTTGGGTTTAAACAATTTAATTTTGATATGGGCTTATTTGATTATAATTTAGGTTGTGTAAAAAACTTTTGTATAAAACTATGACTAAATATGTCACAAAAGATACTAGAACCCATAACCTTTTAGTTGGGAGTAATACATCTTTGCCACTAGAACAAGCTAGTGCGTTATGTAATTGAGTTTAAACACTAAATATACATATCGTTTTAATAAAAAATACATATAATTTTTTTTAAAAGAAAATTTGGGTCTAGCGAGGTGTCGGGCCTATGATCGTCGACCACACAGCCCCCCTTAGGGCCGACCCTGAGTCCTAAACAAAAATGCACATATGTCGTAAGTGATTTGTCGCCTATGAAGCACGGTGACGGCTCCGATGGTAGGGTACCCGTCCCGGGGACGTATGGGGGACGGAAATGCGATGGGGACGTTTCCTAAACGAACCTGGTTAATGGGGACGGATCCAAAACCGTTTCGGAGACATTTCTATAGCGAATAACGTGGTGGACGGGCCAAATAGCATACTCCAGCGATGAATTCCGGCGCCGGTGATAGCAATGCTTGCCGGAAAATCCATGAAGAAGGGGAAGAACAGTGGCGGCTGGAACTAGAGTGGTTTAGTTTTTTTTAGGTTAAATAAACTTTAGGTTTAACATTTAACCCCCTTGATCTTTTACTTATTTGCATCTAGCCTCTAAAAACTTGTTAACTTTTACATAAAAAGTATTAAATTAGGTTATGCATTTTAACATTTAACCCTGTCTATCTAGACTAGTTTACATTTGGTCCTCAACTTATAATTTTATACATAAAATGTTTAAAATGACATTATATATAGATAAAAATTATATATATATATATATATTGTTACTAATTAATTATCTATATTTAATATATTTTTATTTTTATATTTTTTTTGTTGTGTCTTTTCCGTATCCATATCTTGGATTTTTTATTTTTGTCGTTTCCCATACCCGTAACGTTCCCCGTACCCGTGCTACATAGGTCGTCGCTAGGGCACATTGGCTTACAAGTGCGATGAATACATGCAAATTAGTAAAAGTATGACATCACAAAAGTTTTTATATATATTATCGAAATTTTTTCATACGAAATTCTAAGAAGCCAAACAATATGCTTCCTCACTTCACAGCATCTCCATCTCTCTCGCCCATGTCATGTGGCCAGTGGCGGATCTAGAACCATATATCAGGGGTAACGCTCAAAAAAATTTTTTTAACCGTATTTGATACAATGTAAACTAAATAAAAGTAGAAACACGATAATAAATAAATTTAAACACATAAGCTGCATATTTCTCCCATTCGGTTTTTTAAAGCTTGAAATTGAGCCATCACATCATCTTCTTTTACTTTATCAAGCGTTTCTCTTTCGACCACACAAATTAAAGTACTGTTCAAATACTCATCACCCATTCGATTGTGCAAATCCGTCTTGATAAGCTTCATTTTAGAAAAACATTTTTCAGCGGTTGCGGTTGCAACCAGTAAAACCAACGCTAGCTTCAATATACGATAAACCAAAGGAAAAGTGACGTGTTTTCCGGTTTCCACAATTACACGAGCAAGGTCACACATTCCACCCAATTTTGCGAATTTATCATCTTCCTTTAAAGTGTGATAACAGGTTGTAAGATCACCTGAAATACACCCTCTTTCTTCATTACTAAAGTTATTCGGATACATATAAGAAAATGCCACTATCTTTGATATGTCAAACTTAGAAAACGAATCACTAGGATTTAAACCGGACATATTTTCTATCAAACTAGTTGAGACCTCACTAAATCTATTTTCATGTTCTTGAATTTGCATATCCAAATGGTATTAAAAACTTCAACCTCAAAATAATGTCGATTAGTAATGATATTCTTTCGGTTTCGTTGATTGCCATAACTTTCCGTCATATCCAACATCTTAATCTTGTTTTTTTCACAATAAAATGTCACTCTAGCCAACATCTAGTCAAACCCGTTTTGTCTTTAGATTATTCAATGCTCGGTTTGTCCCACTTATCAACTTAGACGCTCCTAACAAGTTTTGATTTTTTTTAAAGATGTTTTGATGGAGCATTTGTGATGTCTAAAATATCGTTTAACAAGTGTATATAAAAAACAAAATCAAGACTCTTAAAATACTTAAGAATACTTTTCGCATTAGTTCATTGTTGCACACTCTCTCCATCTTCTTTAATAAAAGCAATTACCTCAACAACTTTCGGGAATAATTTTAACAAACTTACGATTGTTCTATATTGACAATTTATACAAACAATTATAATTTTAGTTAAAAGTTGAAGAATACATAAATTGAGAAACTATAGGTCGAACCTTGAAAGAGTGTTCGAACCGGTGAACCACCTCTTCTCCGCTGTAGCGTGGAGCGGTGGAGGTCACCTGGTCAGGTGACCGAAGGAGGAGAAGGGCAAACTGACAGAGGGCAACCCGCAGCAACGCAGTGGTGTCTAGTCACGATGGTGGCAGTTTTGATTAATTGAGGACCGGAAATTTTGTTTTAAGTGTAACATATATTATTTTAAAGGCTAATGGGGTTTTATTGGTTTGAGCTTTAAACCTTTGTTTGGGCTTTAGTTGGGTTGAATTGTTAATTTGGTTGGGCTTAAAACGCATAGGGGTAACGTTATTTTTTTTTTCAGGGGTAACGGAACACGAAAACCGACCTACAAGTTATTTTTTTACGTTGTCGACGCGAAGTTGAGGGGTAGCGGAGGGGTACGCTACCCCTCCTATTACACTACATCCGCCACTGTCTAAGGTGACCTGGATATTCTACCATTATGCCAAGAACAATTGCATCATATGCCCTTTAAATTTGGCATGCATATTTTAGTGTAACAGGCTCTAATACACCACGCTATACAATGGCGGATCTAGTGTATATCCAGGACAAGGATGGCTCGTGGGACAGCGAAAATAAGTTAGGGCTTTAGGCCCTCACTTAATTAATGCCTTCAAGTCCAAAAAACATTATATATAGATATATTACACAATAGGTAAAGTAAACTCAAAGTAGTGTAGTTGTAGGCTTGGTTGTTATCAAAGTATAGGTTATGAGTTCAAAACTTGTAATAAGCAATTTTTTTTTCTTAACAATTGTCATGAAAAGAGCAAAATCTTGTTTCGATTTAGGCCTCCACATTCGTTGACCCGGCCCTGATCCAGGAGTTGCCCGGGTTACCCCTCAATCTATGGTGAAGTGCAAACTTAGTGTAATTTCTTCTTCTTCTTCTTCTTTATTTTATGTACTAGGATATCTCTAAGCAAATATCAGGTTACACCGTAACCTAAAGAATATTGAGATGAAAAGAAGTAAAATTGAGATAGCTGGATACTTTTATATGCTGTCACAAGAGACTCCGCTAAAAGCCGGAACCTTGGATGTGAAGAAGATGACACATGACCTAATATTAATATTGATTTATAATAATTGGGTCTTATTAATTTAAACTAGAGCCCATTTCACTTGAAAAAAAATGATCAATGAATTAAAAAGGAAGTGTTGTTAAATCGTAATGGGCCTTTTTAGATAGTGAATGTTAAAAGTTTTTTTTTCATTTATTTATTTCTTTTAAAGTTTGTTTATATTGATTTTGGAATAAGTATTTCGTTTTATCAAAACATTTTAATAGTATTTTTTAATTGTTAGTATGTTAAGTAAATATTTAAATAATATTTTTTTTGTGGTCCATTGTCTAAATTTATTGTTGCTTCTTTAAAAAATGTTTTTTTTTCAAGTCATTTACTTATCAATATCAATATGATATTAATTATTAAAAAAAAATATCAAGGCCTTTAAATATCAATTTGATATTAAGGTAATGCGAAAAGAAGTTGAGGTTTTGACGTTTATAATACATTGATTATTAAAAGGTTCTGGTTCTATCATAGGTCATGTCTAAAAAAAATTGAGATTACCTCTGAATTTTTTTTCTAGATCCGTCACTTACGCTATATCTATCCCCATATTCAACCAAGTCTTAAAAGAAAAGTGTGTTGCCAACAATACTATAGTGAATGAGACAGCACCCAAAATGGTAAGATCTTGCATATGGAATGTACTTGAAAGGGCTACAATAGTAAAAGGTTTTGCATATCCAAAAAAAACCTATAGATGGTGGAATTTAAACTGCATCACGCAAGAAAATATGTTGAGAGAGCCTTTGGTGTTCTCTAAGCTCGATAACAAACTATATGAGTTCTAGCAAGAGCTTTGAGTGTCACACCCTAACTTAGGGCCTAGGAGTGTGATCATTAGTTGGTACATGTTTTGTAAATATATCAGAGTTTAGGGTTGTAAAGCGGAAGTCTTGATTAAAATATTAATATATTCCAAAAGTCGGGAATTAAACACCCAATAGTTGTTACAAAAGTGTTTGAACTTGTAAAACCATAATTTACAGTATTTTAATAATATAAACTTCAATTGATCCATCAGATCTTCTAATGGCTATCCATCGTCTCCAAACACCTATTCCTGATTATATCTAAAACGGTTTATAAAACACGTCAGCAACACATGTTGGTGAACACGTTGACACTAAAATAATTTATATACTTAATTATCCCCTCAGGTATCTTATGACCCAATCCATCATGGCTTAGGAAATAACTGAGTTATGAAAGTCTGAATTACTATTACAAGCTCCACCTCAACTTGAAACCTCTCAGCAAAAACCGCAGCGTTCGAGTACTTAGCAACTACCAATATAAGAGTATCCTCACTCAAACATTACTTAGGTCTGGCTCAACGTGACGGAGACATAATCAGGCGTGGGGCGGTGTGTCCACCGTCTACCCACATATAAAAGGATCCAGACAAACGTATACGATAACCTAAGGGGCCAACGATTTCCTTTGCTTATAAAGTTTTAGGGATATGTAGTCCCATACAAACATTTGTAAGACTTATATAAAAGTTTTGAGTGTATTCACGCTTATGAAGAGTTTAGATGTGTTCACCTTTGTTCTTGATCGGTGGTCTCATTGAGTTATACTTGTTTGTTACCTCGGACCTATAGTACGAGAATAACCTTTTATAAATAACTCGATCAACGATCTAGCTTTAAACCTTTAGTCTATTTGCATAACCTTTACCTTGATGATTATTTCTTTATAAAATATATGGACCTTTAGTCCCCTTTTTGTCTATCATTCATATGCTACGTTACTTCTTCAGGAAGAAACGTATATACTGAATTTCTTCTTCAAGAAGAAACATTATAAAAACTTTATATGATAAAGAAACAATGTTATAACTATACCGTTGTCTTATAAAAACTGTATTTCACTTATTATCAGCTCAATGTGTGGGTTATATTCCTGACTAGGGTCTAAGCCAAATATAATAAAATAATCGGACAACACCCTACCTTGTATAGATACTTTTATAAGAAATTCCTAGTCTTGACGCGGGCAGAACTCCTACTTATCGTCGGGTAATCAAGGCAATAAGCCGAAAGAACTTCTACTACTTGCACGCACTTCGAGACAACGAGCGATTCGGATCGTCGGAATGTGGCACAAACTTCGAGGATGAGTGTGAGTATTATAAGGTGTTCTTGGGATGCTCCAAGGTAGAACCTGATCACCCTATTTACAGGGCGAATTTCTGACCCATCGTGTATCACGATGTAGAAGAAAACACTCCATCACGTAGCGCGATGGACTTAATACTCGCCATTGATTATTATATTTCGTCGCGTATCGTGACGAAAGCTTGGGTTGGCCGTCGCGTAGCGCGACGCCTCCCACTAGGCTTGATGACTCGACACGTAGACTTGGCACGTGTCGCCACATGGTGACACATGTCACAATTACTTAACCTGGTCATCGCGTATCGCGATGATCCTTAAGCTCAGGCGGTGGAGTACCGCCGACACCGCCATTTCTGGGATATTGTGAAATACCCATCGCTTATCACGATGGGTTGCTTCCTGATTCATCACATAGGGCGATGGGTCTTGATTTCCATATTTTTTATTTTAAGTCTTTTGACTTTAGAAATTTACATTTTTGGCTCAAAATTTAGAGATGTTACATTGAGATTGAAAGTCATAAGGATATTATGCATGCATGCATCATACTACTTAATATGATTGTAAAGGATGAATGTCACACCATATCTAGTTGGTCGGATGTCGACGACAAAGAATCACAAGCTTATGAACATGGAGCCACAATAGAAATTTCAATGTTAACAGGAAACATTTTAAGGTTTGTATGTAGTATGATGGGGAAGCTCACCAATCACCTCGAACGATTTGGTGGAACATATCTAGTATCTTAAACATTATCCATACTTATGTTTTGCGATAATTCAAAAAATGTCCAATTTATCATTATTTTTATATTGTAATGTTTAATTTTTGTATTTTTTATGTATTTTGTTTTAGTGTATGTAGTGTGTGTAACATCCAAACTTCCACAAAATAAAAAAAAATTGTTATTACTAAATGGATGTTTTACTTTGAATTCAAGAATTTAAGATGTGGTTATAGGCTTAGAAGAAACAGAGAATGGGTTTTAGGAATAGGGATGGCAATGGATCGGGTTTGGGTTGGGTTTAGGTATTACCATACCCATACCCGGTTTTAAAAGTCCATCCCAAATCCGTCGGGCCGTTTTAATCGGGTAATTACCCGATTAAAATCTAATGTTGTAAGGTTCAAATCTAATGTTGTAAGGTTCAACGTGTGAACGGTCCAATCATCATTGCAACCGACACCAAACCATGAAGTGCATGGAGTGGAAGCGATAGCATTCATAGGGAGGGGAGTCCAAGAAGAATATAGTGGGGAGTTGTTTGGAGTTTGAAGGCTAGCTTTCCATTTAAGGAGAGCATTGGCTTCTTCCAAAGAGGCAGAGGCAAAATATGGTTTGGATGGTAATGGAAAAATTAGTAGAGCTAAAGATGGAAGTAGCAAATTTAAACAAGACATTATTTTGTTTTTCATATTGTTTTGAAAAATGATGGTTTGCGTGTTCTAATTTATTGCACTTGAGAGGCTAACCTTTTCTAACAGGCCTTTTGAATGTGAGAAAAATGTAGTGGGCCATAATTAAGGAGTGTGTTTTACTTTTGAGGGAAGTAAATGTCTTTTAGGCTTTTAGCAAAGAAAATTCTTGACGTACTCGGTACTCCACAGTCCACACACTCTTTGTAGTGATGTGTGGACTACTAACGTTGACTCAAAGTCAATACGAAAAATAGTAACGAATAACATAATATGATAGCTCTCCAAGACTTCTTGTATATTTTGCAAGATGTAAGATATTAAATCACTCACAATGTAAATATTCTTTAAAAGATCTCCACGATAAGATGAATCAAGTGTCCTATAATATAAAATTTATATAATGGTAATCTTTTAGTACTGTAGTAGGATTTTATAGGAATCTCACAAAATTTATAGTTAAAATCTATGGTGTCACTTAACTTTTATTAAATATTTTACAGTTTAAAATTTGGTAAATTGGAAATATATAATCTCACTTTTTGTGTATTGGTCGATAATAATCTCATCTTTAAAAATCACTACCAACGGTCCAACCTTTCAACTATTTTTGTTTCAATGGACCTCCGTTAAAAAACACTTAATGTTGTTAAGTTTCTTTCCAAGTTTCAAACCAACGTTTAGGGCTTTTGATCGGAAGAATGATACGAGTCGACTAATGTAAAACTTATCTCGGAACGCTGATCCAAAAGAAGAAACAATGTTTTAATTCGGGTGTTTGAATTTCCAATTAACAAAATTAAGCTATTTGACCGTTTCAAGTCGACTCGTATCTTTCTTCCAATTAAAAGCCCTAAAACATCAGTTTTAAACTCGGAAAAAACTTAACGACATTAAACGGATGTCCATTGAGACAAAAAAATAGTTTGAAGGTTAAACCGTTTATAGTGATTTTTAAATATGAGAATATTATCGGCTAATACACAATATGTGAAATTATTTATTTCCATTTTGCGTTAAATTTTCAAGTTTCTTTGAAATTAAATGACTAAAATGAAACACATATGAATCTTAATATTACATTGTGAATATTTTATGAAAATTAACTTAAAGTAAACGTTAAGTGTTTTTTAACGGATGTCCATTGAGACAAAGAAATAGTTGGAAGGTTTAACTGTTGATAGTAATTTATAAATATGAGACTATTATAAGTTAATGCACAATAGATAAGATTATTTATTTTCAATTTGCATTAAATTTTTAAGTTTTTTTGAAATTAAATGACCAAAATGAAACATTATGAATCTTAATATTACCTTGTGAATATTTTATGAAAATTAACTTATAGTATGAGGTATTAGTGAGAAAAATCTACTAAACATTAACCAAGCTTTTTTTATTAAAACAAAATGTTTCATTTTAAGTCATATCGATAAAAAAAAAATCATTAACTAGTAAATACGATTTATATATGTTGCAAGAAGGAGGCCACTTATTATTAAAAATTATAGTATATTTATATAAAAAATAAAATAAAAAAGAGATCACAATACTGAAACATTCAATAAAAGGTGAGTGAATTTAAGCATAAAAGGAACAAAAAAAAAGTTTATGTAGCTCTAATAAAATATTTGAAAATTTTGATTACTATTAGGTGAAAAATTCATAGTATTTTGGGCAAAATAATATGTTATAATTAATTAACACTTAAAAATTTAAAGACTTACTCTAGTCGAAAAGTGAAAGAGAGAAGAGATCTAAGAGGTGTTTGTTTTTTTATAAAAGATCTTTTTGGCTTCTTTTGTCTGAGTCGCACAGACATTTAGGTTTGCAAATTGTTTGTTTTCCGGAAGACATTTCAATAAAAAAGGTCAGCGCGCTCTCTTTTTTGCGCAAACATGAACCACCCACTTCTCACATATTCTAAAATCTTCTCATATTTTTTCATTCTATCAGCTCTGTCAAACCCTAGCCCCCTTTCTTCAACCCTCAAATCATGTCACCCCCTGCCCCCTCCACCTCCAATTCCGCTGCCACCTGCCTCCTCCACCTGCGGCCAGCCGCCGCCGCTCCTCCGCCTCCTGTCTCCTCCACCTTTGCCCAGCCGCCGCCGCTCCTACCTCCTCCGCCACTGCCTCCTTCGTTGGAAATCAAGGTAAGCTTCTATGTCCATTTAACCTCAATACATAAACCATATATTGCTTGTCAATTACCTTTATTATTTGTTAACCACATACTAATTTATTATCAATTACCTTACTATTTCTTGTCCACTGATAATTGATATCTTGCTTGTATTATCAGTTTGTTTATGCTAGTTAAGAATTTTACTAGTTTTAATTTGTTTATCTTTAGGTTTTATTTCTTACATTGTAACAATTATTATTTTCTATCTTAGGATTAACTTATGAATCTTGTTGATAGATATAATGTCTATGTTTAGGTTTAGGTTTTGTTGTTGATTAATGTTAATTGAGCACTTGAATATTGTTTAGGTTTAGGTTGGGTTGTTGATTCATAGAAATGGAAGAGAAGCAACAATGGTCAAATGAGCATATAAAATGCTTATTAGAGACTTTCATTGAAGAGGTAAACAAGGAGGGTAGAAAAGGTTTGAGTTTGCAAAAAGATTAGGATTATATGATGTAGTTACGGGATGAAATTGTTGAGCAGGTAACGCAAAGTACTGAACAAATTATTAAAAAAAATGTTATTTTGGTTTTATGAATATTATTTCAGTGTTGTTTGACTATTATTTAAATTTCGATATTTAAGGACTTTTTTATTTAAATTTTAGCTTATTTAACGATTTCTGTTTTATTTTAGCAGTCTGTAGATGTTAAAAAATAAACTGTCTTCTTCTTGCAGACTGCAGAGGCTTGGTCCACATCTTCTGCTACAGATGCTTGCAGATGTGGTACGCATGCAGTCGTTTTACCTCTTAAAAACAAACAGCACCTTATAATCATATGAGATTGTTATTTGTTAGGGAAAAATCCTTTTTGAACTCATAATAAAAAAAATGCTAGCGCTAATCTTACCATTATATTAAAGCAAAACAATATTGTTGGGTCATATTTTGTGGTTTATGCTTTGAATATTGGGCTTAGTGTTGGGCTACACTATGTAAACCGAAATCAAGGGATTTCGGTGGGCTTTGCATGTATTGGGCCTATGTTGGTAGTCTATATATAGGATGTATGTTTACATTTGTAGGGTTGCCAGTTGGTTCATGAGTGGGTCATCAGTTGGGTTGTTCGTTCACGTGGTTATCAGTCGTCTAAAGGTTATCTTAGACGAGTATTGTATTGCTAGTGCTTAAGCACCCGACGTTAATATTAACGTGTGTTTTGAGCCATTCTTGTGTTCGACATGTTTGTGTTTTGTTTGTGTCATTGAATCATCTAGTGTTGGAAATCCGCACCAACACCTAGATTGTTGATATCATAATTGTAGTGATCCAGATTCGGGACTTACAATTGGTATCAGAGCCTTAGACCTCTTCAGGCTCGTTATTGTGATATCAAGGATTCAAGATTTTGATCTTTGATGGTTGTGGTTGATTTTCCAGTGATATTCTCGTCGAAGAAAGAAAAAGTTTTTTTGGTTGAAGATTAACCTAATCTTGGTTAAAATTCAAATCCCAGAGATTTCGGGATTTAATTTGTTACCAAAATTATCTGGTCAAAGCATCTTTGGGTTTCCTGGAAGTTCTCGGACAATTTTCATTGTTTTCGGCCATCATTTGGTCGTTCTCGGTGAAATTTTTTGGTTCTCGGTCACAACAGTTTTCAGCCACAATCAGTTCTCGGCTACAACTAGTTTTCGGCCACAACTTGTTCTCGGTCAACCTTCAGTTCTCGGCTACGTCCAAGTGTTCTCGGTCGACAAAGATTGTTCTCTGTTGATTTCCATTGTTCTCGGTCAACTAAGAGTGTTCTCTGTTGACTTCCTAGTTCTCGGTCAAGTTTCCGGTGTTCTAGGTTACTTTTCAAGGTTCTCGCCCTTTTGAAAGCATTGGGCTCACCTAGTTGGGCTTTGGATTTTGTTCAAGTGGGCTTCTAATTCGTTGGGCCAGTCATCCGAGGTAAGTTCATGGCCTTCTTCACCACCAAATCCTCTGAGATAAATTTTCAACCATGCTCTCTAGATTGTGTTGATAAAATCAACTTATATAAACTTCATAATTATAACTTAATCAGAGACATGGAAAGAGTAAAATCAGAAAATTTTAAACTTAAAAAAAATTGAAAAATCCTTCGTAGATAAAATAGAAGCATATAAAAGGGATCTCTCTAAGCTTAAATCTGAATTCAGCATAAAGTGTTGTCACCACCTAGATGCCAAGCATGAAATTGCTGAATTAACTGCTAAATTGGAAGCCTCCAAATTGGAAATTTTGAACTTAAATACTAAATTTGAAAGAGCTGAACTTGATTTTAAAAAATTCGAGGGTTCCAGTAAAGTAGTTAATTCAATGATTGATAATCAATTATGGTGGAAGGAAAACGAAGGTAGGGGTATAGGTTACAATCAGGTGCCCCCACCTTACAATGATAACTATGTTCAACTTCCTGTCACCAAAGAACAAGAAGAAAAAGAAAAGTGCATGCAGTATGGTAAGTTAACTGCAAACGACAAGGGTAAGGTTGGTTCAGTCACGGAAACTGAAACAACAATCGGGGTGAACGATTCTAATGTGTTTACTTCATGTGCAGATGAAGTAATTATTGAGGAATGGACTGATGAGGATGATGATTCATCTGTTTTGAATAACAAAGACATTGACTCTCATGTTTCTTTAAATTTGCCGGTTTTGAACTCTGTTACTGCAGATGTCTGTGTGGGCTCCGTTACAAAGAGCAATAAACTTGATGAAATTAAAAATCCAAATAAACTTTTTTCACCTAAGTTTGTTAAAGAAAGATGTTCATGTACTCACCACTGTGAATCCAAAGGAAGACAAACAAGCTCACACAACAGAGCAAGATCGGGAATCGGCCACAACGATTTTTTCGTTAAAAGGCAAACCTGTTTCAACTGTGGCATTCTCGGTCACATTGCTAGAAATTGTTCACGTCTCCCGTATGTTCCATATTACAGACGCTATCAGAGGACTATGCCTCAAAATACCTACAAAAACTTTAACTCACATAAAACGAGGTGTTTTAAGGCAAAGCCCTCCGATGGTGATTGGCGGAGAGACAAGGCTTACAGGTCAAATTATCATCAGACCAAGCCTATTACGGTTCAAAAGCAGAACGCAAACTCTGTTTCAGAAAGGATAAGCGAGACATGTGAGTTTCTAGCCCCTTTCTCTTTAACGTTTTCGGGGTTGTGTGCATACTGTGTGTCAAGTTGGTTTAATCGAGTTGCTTGAAGTTGAGATGCTAGAATGCTAGCATAAATTTATATAAGTTGCTTAAAGTGTGATGTTATAGTATTGCTATATATAAATAATTCTATTATTTATGTGAGTAAGCGTGTATAAGCGTATGTTTATAGCGTGTATGCTTATAATTATTTATGTGCATGTGTGCGTAAGAAGCGTGTACGCTAGTGCTTATTTATACATGAAAATATGTATGAGTTAAGTGTGTATTGTCTATATATTCATGTATATATGCATGTGTGTATAAGAAGTGTGTAAAGTGTATATATATATATATACTTTTATATATGCAAGAATGTGAAGCATAAGTGTCATAAGTTGATGGTTAAAGCCTTTAGTAATTTTGTATATTATATGAATAAATTACAATAGAAATAAGACCAAAATAAATACTATACATAGATCCATATACAAGGAATGTAGCAAACCAAAAAGCTGTAATGAAGGCTAAAAATAAGGGACCAGATTAAAAGTGATTTAGCAATGATTAGGGAGATGATTAAGGAAAGTATATTCCATCTTCAATATTCCCCCTCAAGTTGGAGCATGTAAGTCTTTCATGCCTAACTTGCCGAGTAGAAACCTGAGTTGTTGTGTTGTCACACCCTCAAAATTCACTAACGGAGTTTTACCGTCAGAGGGTGTGAACTAACAGGATCGGAATCATTAGTTATAATCAAACCATAAAACAAAGTTTTAAAACCATGAAAACGTTTACGAGTAATTAAATGCGGAAGCGTAAAACCATAGAAAACCAATGTTGCGTCACGCAGGACGACTTAAAACCCAATGATAACAGTTTAAAATAAGTTTGCATAATTAAAAGTGTTTCAAGCAATGCATGATCCTAAACCGCGCGCCCGCCTCGGCTACCTGAGAATAACATACTAAAAGTGTCAACACGGGGTTGGTGAGTTCACAAGTTTATATAAAATAAAGCGTTTAGCGTTTGCGTTCAGCGTTTTGCGTTCAGCGTTTTACGTTAAGCGTTTTGCGTTACCAGATAGTGTTATGTCAATTATATATCTATAGGTAGCTAGCCTATAAAACAAGTATTACTAAGTGTTCGACACCGAAGCTGACTGTTTATCATTTGCCTTGCCACCAGGTCTATCCGGACCATGGTATGTGTTTAGCCAAGATTACACCCACTCGACCTCCAGTCGAGTTTAGCGTTGGGTAGGGTTTGTCAAACCCAGTAGTACTACTCAACAATAACTCGCTATTATCCAATATTAAACGGTTCGATGTGAATGAAGGACTTTAGTTATTGCGTTTGCCACTTAGTCTTTACAAGTGATATATAATTTATATTAACAAAATCTTAAATGCGTTTATCGGAGTATGTTATCTCCCCCAAGTGAAAAGCGTTTGAAAATAGTTTAGAGGGGTAAGTGAACTCACTGTTTGCGAAGTATTCCCAAAATAATTCACCAAGATGCGCGTCACAGAAAACTCTCTCTAGAGTTCTAAAACAACAAAGAGAGTTTTCTAAGTGTCCGAATATTATCGAGTCTCTAGACCCGGCACATAATACCTATGCACACAACATGTTTCGTGTTTCGTTTGTGAATCGTGTGTGACTTTAACAAGTGTATTTGTGATACATTACATGTGTGAGCAATTATTTACGTGTCATGTATTCATAATGTACATCACTAGCAATTACTCCCCGTAAGGGTAATTTGGTCAACACATAACAATTAACTAGCAATTATTCCCCACGAGGGCAATTTGGTCAAATCATGACAATCAATTAGCAATTATTCCCCGCAAGGGCAATTTGGTCAAAACACGATAATAAATTAGCAATCACGTTGTTTCATGCAACTTTCACAAAATTCAGCAACTAGCTTCTTAACGACAGAATTCTACTTGCAAAACTAGTCTATCCCACCGATCATAGCATCACAATTAATTTACCAAAAATCATCACAAAAGTATATATGTCTTAGGTTTCCAGAACATATTTTATTATATTTTTATTCCACATGGGTTTCTCACAATAATCAAATCATTACAGCAAACTCATAACAGTCAAATTCATGCGCAACAGAATGTTATTTGAAATTCCCGTTGAATGAAAAATCCAACAAATGCAAGAACACTTGGGTTAGGTTTCTAACTCAACAAGTAAACTTCCAGAAGTGAAACCAACCCAATTGGTCTCGTAGTTCATGAGATATACTAATTACAAAACAACCTAACAGCAGGTCTCACAATTCAGATTCGCACTTCAGTTTTGTAAAATCATAAAGATTAACTTTTACTCGTCCAAAAATTATAAACTTGGACTCTATAAAAACTAGACTCAACAAAGTACCCTGTAGTGTTAACAACCTCAACCAATTTCCACATTAACATTTTTTTACAGTCGTCAAAACATAACTTACAATCTGTCCAGTACCAGTTTTGACCTTTAATCACAATTAAATCGTTTGACCAACCAAAACACTTCCAAATTTGGCGTGGTTGGACTTTCTGAAAACTAGACTCAGAGTACTACCTTGTAGACTCATAATTTGCTCAGTTTGCTTTTATATTCAACAAGTTACACATCATTCAATCTTAACGATCACTGCTGTCAAAAACTCAGCAAGCCTAAACAATCATCAAACATGCATCCTAAGCATACGACATAACCCAAAACATGTAATACACATAATTAATCATAGAAAATCAGTAGCAACCCTCTAGGGTTTACAAACAATCAACGATTCATCAATCTTTCACCGTTCAAAATCACATATGATCCTCAATATCAACAACCAATACATAATCAATCATCCTCTAGCAATAATCAATCATAAGAACACTTAATATGATATTCAATAGTTAGGGTTTCATATTTATACCTTAAAACGCAGAAATAAACCAAGGGAAACGTGAGGGGTGCTTAGAAACGAGTGTAGGATGCTCCGATTATGAAGAATCAAGTTTAAACGAGTGTGATATGTGTGTGTGTGAGGCTGCCGTCGCAAGAGGGAGGGGAGAAAGGGGCTGGCCGATCGGGTTTGCGAGGGAGAGAAGGAGGTTAGGGTTTTAATATTATTAATAATAATATATTACACTTTGGTCCCTCAACTTCTAACTTGTACTTTTCTAGCCTAAATTAACTAGTTTGCATCTTGAGTTAGCGTTTTATACTATGTTATCACATAACACATAAGTCTAACACATAATTATCACATAATTATTGTTTTAACGTTTTTCGTTTATTCACCAATCGTTTGCGTCAACTCGTTTGCTTTTCGGTGCAATTCCTGAAAGATTACACATGTAGTAAGTGTTAAGCGTCATTTAAACCCTAGTTTAAATGTAATGAGGTGTGCGTTATAGATTCAGTGATCTTTAAGTTTGAATTGACGGAGTTGAGTTAACGGAGTTAACATGAAATTGACGATTGTCACATGTGTCCCTAATCCCTTGGTAAGGCGATCCGCAATTTATATTTTGGAATCAATGGGCATATGTTTGATTTCTTTTGACTCGACTCTTTCTCGAACGAAATAGCGATCCATTTCCACATGTTTGGTTCGTTCATGGAAAACTGGATTGTTAGCGAGATGTCTAGCCGCCTGATTATCACAAAATAGGGGAGTTGGTCCATTCGAGGGAATGCCTAATTCGCTTAAAAGCCATCTTGGCCACAAGATTTCACTAACTGTAGATGCCATGGATCGGTATTCTGCTTCTGCGGAAGAACGTGAACCACTAATTGTTTCTTGGTTTTCCAAGAAACCGGCGCCCCACCAAGTAAAACCAAATATCCTGTTCGTGATCTTCTAGTATACGGACACCCAATCCAGTCAGAGTCGTTGTAGGCCGTGAGAGCACAACCTCCTTCACGAGGGAGAAGAATGCCTTGCCCAGGTGTTCCTTTTAGATACCGAAGACTCGATGAATGGCGTCAAGGTGATTTTGTCTTGGATCTGCAACAAATTGACTTAAGACATTTACAGAAAAAGCGATGTCGGTTCTGGTGACCTGTAGATAGAGAAGTATTCCCACTATACGTCGATAACGGCTAGCATCAACCTTGGCCTCTTGATCATCTCGATTGAGTTTTAGGTTTTGTTCCATAGGAAAAGAACTTGGTTTGCATCCTTTTAAACCATAATCTTCCAAAATGTCTAAAGTGTACTTCCGTTGGCTTAAGACTGTGCCTTCGGAAGTGCGAGCAACCTCGATGCCAAGGAAATATTTCAAATCTCCCAAATCTTTGATGCTGAATTGTTTGTGAAGTTTTTCTTTTGTGTCACTGCTTTTAGAAGGACTATTTCCCACTACAATAACGTCGTCTATGTAGATAAAGGCGGCCACAAATATGCCACTTTGCTTAAAAATAAAGAGAGAATGGTCCGGTTTAGATTGTTTGAAGTCGTGATTAAGGAGAAAAATGGTGAATTTTTTGTACCAGTTACGGGAGGCTTGTTTCAACCTGTAAAGAGACTTTCTCAACCTGCAAACTCTTGTCTCACCATCTTTGGAAAAACCTTGTGGGATCTTCATGTAGACTTCTTCATGTAATCTCTGTGCAGGAAAGCATTATTAACATCAAGTTGGTGAATTCCCCAATTCTTCTTGGTGGCAGCGGTAATGAGTGTTCTTACCGTGACGATCTTTGCCACTGGAGCAAAGGTGTCATGGTAGTCCACCCCTTCTATTTGGGTGAAGCCTTTGGCAACGAGGCGAGCTTTGTATCGTTCTACTTCTCCATTTGGCTTATACTTCACCTTATAGACCCATTTTAATGACGTGTTTTCCTTCGGGCAGGTTTTCAAGGGTCCACGTGCCATTTTCTTCGAGTGCTCGAATTTCTTTTATCATAGCTTGTTTCCATCTTTCATCCTACACAGCTTGTTTGAAAAATCTTAGCTTATCATTGGAATTGATGGCGGCTAAGAAAGCTTTGTGAGTTTTAGAAAATTTATCATAAGAGACAAAATTCTTAGCTTATCATTGGAATCTTGAGTTGGTGCGGTTTTGGAGCGGTCAACCGATGGGGGAAGACGAATATCTTAGTTGGCAAGTCGAACCGGCTGTGTTCTGTTTCTCTTTGGTCTATTCGAGTCAGCATTGGTGGAATCATCTTGGCCCATTTCTGTTTGATCTGCAGCGGTACTGTGGGCCTGATCAGTTTGGGCCTTATTGATTTGAGTAGTAGACACAATTTCAGTGGGTGGCCCATGACCATTTTCTTTTTGTTGTGCGGAAAGGTCCTCGTTTAAAACGTCACAGTGGGCTTCCATACCCTCATTTATTTGTCCTTTTTCATTTATTTGAGATGGAATATACTCACAGGAGGCATTTGTGAATATTTCAAAAATGTCTTGTTCATCCTTTTCACATTCAATATTGTCAAATGGGAATTTTTCTTCGTGAATTTTAAGTCTAGAAATTATAATCTTTCCTGTATCGATATCAAGGATTTTGTACCCTTTCGTTCCTTGTGGGTAGCCCAAAAAAACACCGGGTTTCCCCCTAATTTCGAACTTATCCCCTTTGGTATTGGTGTTCCAATGGTACGTTAGGCAACCAAATACCTTCATGTATTTGTAATCGGGTTTTTGGTTGTATACCAATTCATAGGGAGTCTTGTCATCAATGACTTTGGATGGGAGTCGATTGATGATGTAGGCAGCCGTTAAAACGCATTCCCCCCAAAATCTTTTTGGAAAATTGGCTTCAAAACGTAAAGTTCGTGCAACTTCAAGTAAGTGCCGGTGTTTGCGCTCCATGACCCCGTTTTGTTGAGGGGTGTGAGAGCAAGTTGTTTCAAGAAAAATCCCATTTTCTTTAAAAAAAAATAACATTTCGTTAGAGGTAAATTAGCCTCCATTGTCGCATCGAACTCTCTAGATTTCTTTTCCAAATTGCATTTTGACCATTTTGTGAAAAAATCTTAAATGATTGCTGGCTTCGTGTTTGTATTTTGTCAAAAATAACCACGCACTTCTACTATAATCATCTACGATAGTTAGAAAATATCTTGCCCCCGAAAAAGAAGGTATGTGATACCTTCCCCAAATATCACAATGCAATAACTCAAAACATTCACTTGTTTTTGTAGGGATAGTTTCGAAAGGTTTTCAAGTGTGTTTGGATTTGGAACAAGAATCACAAATTTTATTGAACGAAATATTTTTAAGAAAATTAATCTCGTTGAGCTTTTCAGCGGAAGCATGGCCCAACCTTTTATGCCAAGTGTCTCCAGTTATCATCATAACTCGTCTCTTATCATCTATCATCCCCATTCGGTATAGACCGCCTTTCCGTTTATCCGCACCAATCAAGCTTCTCGTTTGGAGTCCCTGCATAATACAAAATTTGGGAAAAAAGGTTATGGAGCATTGAAGGTTTTCAGTTAAGCACCTAACCGATAAAAGGTTGCAATTAAAGTTTGGAACATAGAGAACGTATTTTATCTCTAAACCTTCCCTTAGAGTACAATTGCCTCTCCCTTTCACGGGTATGGCGTCTCCGTTGGGAATGATAACGGGTTCCTCGAATTTACTTTCGGTTATATTTTTTAAGAAGTCGATGTCATGGGTAATGTGTTCGGTGGCTACCGAGTCGATTACCCATTCACCGTTTTGATATTTCATACATACCATGTTAGCCATAGGTAGCGCATGTTCTTTGGAGTTACCTTCATCATCAGCAAAATGGTTTAAAAGGATTTGGTATTGATCTTTTGTCAAACCTGGTATAGGAGACGGATCAATTCCGACAACATGCGGCCTTGGGTTTATCATCACGTTTTCCTTTATTACCCGGCCACCAATCCGGGTACCTAATTCTTTTGAAACAACCGTCTTTATTGTGCCCGTCTTTGTTACAAAAACTGCAATGTAAAACCGTCTCTCCTCGCTTTGGCTCCTTCAATTGTCTTGTCATGCCGTTGGTTGGAATCTCGCCGACCAGGCTCATAAGCCTTAAGGGCGATTGTTTCGGTTCCCGATCTCCTTTCAGCCGATATGTTTCTCCGTTTTTCGTCCCTGTTCACGAGATTGTATGCACTGTTCAAGTTAGGTGTGGGTTTCATGGCTAAGATTTGAGTTCTAATAACAGAGAACTCATTATCTAGACCCATGAGAAATTGGTATAGTTGCTCCTTTTCTTGAAGTTCACCTAGCCGTTTTCCAACTTCACATGTACACCCACGACAAGTGCAAGAAGGAGTAGGAAGAACATTACAAATCTCATCCCAAACTCCACGTAATCTTGTGAAGTATGATGAGACTGAAGTTCCATCTTGTTTTATCGCGAAAAGAGCTTGCTTCAATTCATACGCCATAGGGGCGCTTTCCTTTCCAAACCTCTCACCGAGGTCGCGCCATATCTCGGAACTCGTCTAGGCATACCTCACACTGTAACGGATGTCTCTTTCCATTGCGGTCGTTAACCATCCCTTTACCATGGCGTCGGCACACATCCATGCCATATAGTTTGGGGATACTTCGTCTGGTTTTTTGATGCTGCCATCAACAAGGCCAACCTTATTCTTGGAAAACAGGAAATTAAGCATTTCCTGTGACCAATCACCATAATTACTATCGGTTAGATTGTCGTTGACATGCATTTGTTTGGGGTAATCTGACGAATGGATGTAGAGTGGGGAGCTCGTATCCAAAACGTCATCGTTCTTCTTGTTGTTATTGTCGGTCATCTTGTGGGAGTAGGCGGCGCTGGTTAGGGTTTATACGAATGCTCTGATACCATCATAAAAGTTGATGGTTAAAGCCTTTAGTAATTTTGTATATTATATGAATGAATTACAATAGAAATGAGACCAAAATAAGTACTATATATAGATCTATATACAAGGAATGTAGCAAACCAAGAGGCTGTAATGAAGGCTAAAAATAAAGGACCAGATTAAAAGTGATTTAGCAATGATTAGGGAGATGATTAAGGAAAGTATATTCCATCTTCAATAAAGCGAGTACGATCTACGAGCTTTATGTGTGATCCATGCAATTAAGATAACAAATCCCTCTATCTTGTAAGTTAAGATGAAAAATCCCTCTAACTCCTCATAGGACGTAGACGGTGTTTGGCGTGAACCTTAGGGAGGACTAAGCCTCTACATGTTTGCGTATATAAGTTGTGTAACTTAAGTAGTCAAGGGGGTAAGCCTTCTTCATACTTTCGTGAAGAAGTTGTGTGGTGTAAGTATAAGTGTGGACTAAGCCTCTACGTGCTTTCGTGAATAAGTGTGTGGTGTAAGTACTAGTGAGGATTACGACTCTACGTGCTTTTGTGAAGAAGTTGTATGACGTAAGTCCTAGTGAGGACTACGTGCTTTTGTGATTAAGTCTGTGGCATAAGTGCTAGTGAGGATTAAGCCTCTACGTGATTTCGTGTATAAGTTATGTGACGCAAATTCCAGTGAGAACTAAGCCTCTACATGCTTTTGTGCATAGGTTGTGTGACGTAAGCGCTAGGGAGGACTGAGCCTTTATGTGCTTTCATGCGTACAAGCTTTGAGAGTTCGTTGAAGGTGATTCATGATATGAATGTGGATGGTACGAGTCATTATCCTCCACAGCCTTATATCCTTCATGTGGGTTATAGATCCAACTCAACGTTATCCTAAGTTACATGCACACAGAAGACGCACAAAAATACCGAGCGCAAAACTGACAAAAATCAAATTAAAAACTCAAAGTAAACAAAACACAAAACACAAAACTAGCACTTTGCGTGTTGATTCTTCGGCAACGATGCCATATGATGTAGATGTCGTGCTCTAATAAAAAATAAGTATTTATGAGACTTAAATACCTATAACTAGTATGGTCAAGTAAGGTCGTCTCCGCAGAGAATCGGTGTAAAGTGCAAGTTTGACTCATGACTCAAAACTAATTAACTAGAAGGATGGACGATGTCAAGCAATTTTGAAAGATGATTTTTAAAGCAACACGATTAGTTTTATAATTTGTAAACAATTTAAGAAAAGAGTGACTCACTTCAGGTTCAGGTAATGTGATAACAAGCTAGTCACTAATTCTGTTAAATTGATTGTGCAATAATTATTAGATCTAGTATTTTGGTTGTGATGACAACCAGAACTAATCCGAATTGTTGATATAACTGAACGTGATATCCTAATTACCAGTTTTATAATACACAAGATCATTTATTAAGCAATGACTTAACGATTATGGATCAATTGCTATAAGCACCTAGTCCAAAATGCTGATGAACATAACCGAATAGTTGATGCAAAATATGATAACCAGATTACAAACTATTTAAACAATCAACATAAAAGTAAAGCAAGATAAGATAAGACAATCAATCAAGCTTTGAAACAATTAAGAACAGAGAATTCGATCATATCAAGTTTATACAATACTATAGCCTAAAGTGATCACAAAGGTTTTTTAGCCAAGAACCATGATGGAATCGCTAAACCTGATGTTGGTTCGGGTCTCCATGGATGAATTCTTACTCGGGGTGGGCTTGGAGATAGTGGAGAAGCTCTGGAATTCGCCTTAGATGTGCTAGAATGAAGGATATGTTGAATTGAGGTGAAACCCTAATTTTATATTAATTACAACGAGTCAAAACTATATTTTGCGTAGCCCAAAACGAGATCGGCGTTGCCAAATCCAAAACTGGCGTCGACGACTCCATTTGGTGTCTTAAGAGACCAAGTTTCTGCGTCGGCTAGAAAATTATGGGGTCTTGGGCAGACTTCGGCGTCGGCAACTCCAAATCTAGAGTCGTCGACCCCAAATCTGATATTTTCTACTTATTGCTTGTTTTCACTCCAATGAAAGCACGTATCAACCACGACATTCCCGACACTTCTAAGCATGCATAATTAACTCCAATTATGTATCTTTAACGCTCAATACCCTGAAACACGTAAACATATTTGAAGTACCAAAATCTTAACTAAAAACTTAATAAAAACAATAAATTAAATTAAATAAATACATGAAATACACCTTACCATCATGTACGCGAATGATGCTCAAGGTTAAAAAACTAAGACGCTCAAATTAAATTCGAAAACAAAATATGTTCAAGGTTAAAACCTAATACTTTCAAGGTTAAACTTAAAACATTCAAGCTTAAACCCGAATACTTTCAAGGTTAAAACTAATTATGCTCAAGACAAAAATTGATATGATTGAAAAAGGTTAACCTTCTGATGATTGAGGCATGAATCAATCATCGCAGAAAAATGAATTGATATAGAAAGAGATCGATTACTTGGAGAATTTGTTCAAAACTTTAACGACGATGATGAATTTCAACCCTAGGTGAGGAGACGATGAAGTTTGCTCGCGTTCATGGCTCCCGTGTTTTTTGAAATCGAATGGTATAGGAAGTCGCGTACCTAATGCATGATAAGAGATTATTATATTGGATCATTTACTTATATATATATATATATATATATATATATATATATATATAGAGAGAGAGAGAGAGAGAGAGAGAGAGGTTAGAATAAAAAGTGAAAGTTTTGTGAGAAGTATTGGAAAAAATCTAGACCATTGGATTCAATATAACACATAAAAGCATTTTGAGTATAGTTACAATGTTAGTTAAAGTAATTATTGGGTTGCTAATAAAAGTTCCTATTATTATGGATCTTAATTACTACGTAATTAAGATTCTGGATTTCTGTTTGCTTAACAATTATCTTCTCCATTAACAACAGCCATTATCTTCTCCAATAACAAATAAACTATTAGGGAATATTGATAAGCCTTTTGCTAAAACGCGGCTTTAAATGTTTCTTCATCATGCTTATATGCTTATGAACAAATCCCTTAACAAATTGTGCACCTAACATATGTTTGAGTAACTTCCATTCCAATGTCATATTTTTTTGGAAAACTGTCTTTTGAGGAAACTGCATCACCAAAGAATTATAATTAAACACACCAAAAAAATGTTGGATGTTAAACAAATAATGCATATGATTTTCTGAAATTACACACGAAATAATGATCTTGCCCAATTAAAAACACATCTGACTAAGGATGAACAAAAATACAATATCTTAAAACTGATTGCTAAAACACAATAAAAATATCATTTATCAACAAAAACCCATAATTATTTTATTTATTTATCCTAATTAACTATTCAAATTAAGATTAGACCAAAACAATATACATTATAAAACACACAATATTTATAAATGCTAAGATTTTGGTATTTGGAAATATCAAAACAAACCTGGAAGTTCCTTATATTATTTTTGACATTTTTGTGGCTCTCTATTTTTGTTTTTCTTTTTCGACTCTCAATTCCATGTCTAGGTCTTCTTATTTCAAATAACAAGATGAATAAATAGAATTTGATAGTTTTATTTCTACTTTTTTTACTTGATGAAAACGATTGTGTTAAACCTAAATGAGCACGTAGTGTTTTAAATTTTTGGCGATGATTCAGGATGAAGATCGAAGATAAACTTTGATGGAGAAGATTATCCGACAAGTTCAATTGGCGGGGGGGGGAGTTAACTTGATTAGTAGTTTCCAAAATTTAATATAACATAGTAGACGATAATACCCCTGAAGTGTTATAAAACAAGTGCAAAAAATAGGAAAAACACAACAGTGAACCACAACCATTGGATCATCAGATCCAACACTCCAGATCTCTTCCTACACTTCCTAGACACACTTTATTTTTAGTATAGACTCACCCTATATATATATATATATATATATATATATATATATA
The DNA here is from genome assembly GCF_021521415.1 of Bidens hawaiensis. Classification (NCBI taxonomy): domain Eukaryota; kingdom Viridiplantae; phylum Streptophyta; class Magnoliopsida; order Asterales; family Asteraceae; genus Bidens; species Bidens hawaiensis. The sequence continues at coordinate 376,764 of NW_027492693.1, read as the reverse complement.
TATATATATAGAGAGAGAGAGAGAGAGAGAGAGAGAGAGAGAGTATGTTAAAGAAGAAGTAAGAGTTAAGATGTATCAAGTGGAGTCATAAACTAGAACTCACTTAGCATAGCTGGATTTTAGTATGCACTTAGATAGTTGATAAAAGAAAGTAAAGGAGCTTGGAGTGTATGCAGGGCTATCCACACGGTGTTGGCATCCAAAGAGTGGTTTTAAAAGGAAGTTTTATGTATATATAGTTTTATTCCGCGAAAGTTTTTGTAAACTCTGATATTTGAATTGTGTTTATGAGTAAATCCTAATATTCAATAAGGTGCTCGGGTTTAAGGCCTTACAGTATGTGTGTGTGTGTAATGTTACGGCTGTAAACAAGCCAAGCCGAGTCAAGTTGGGCGTGAAGTTAAACAAGCCAACTTGGCTTGACTTGTTTATTTTAATGAGATGAAAAGTCAAGCTCGGCTCGCTTATTTTGACGAGATGAAAAGTCAAGTTCGTCTTGAAAAAAGCTCAAGCAAGCTCGTAGCTCGTTAAAATTTTTATTCTTTTTACATATATTGATATATAACAGGATTTATTTATTAAATGTATTATTTTTAGTTTTCTTAAAATCGATATAAAATGAGCCATCAAAGTCATTTGTCACCTCTAGGATTTTATCATAAACTACTCTTCTTGCCTTCCATAGAATGGTAACATTTAAAAAAGAATATTACTCAGATTTGGGCGGTGCGCATTAAGCAATGACAGCAAGAAAAATTATGTGAATTGGAAAGGAATCTATTTAATCATAAAAAGGTTACAGTATGTTGAATAGAAAACATGAACGTATGCTACTCCAGTATAACAATACAATATAAGTAAAATAGATAGCGGGAGAAAATAACTCCATTACTTCCTTCATGATTCAAACCACTTCCGACTTGCATAAGACTGAGCCATTAATTATTTGGTTTCGGGTCTGGTTGACTCACCTAGCTGTGGTTTACATTCCATACTTTCTTCATCCATGAATTTTACCTGTAAAGACCTTTTCTTTTGTCGTCGACAAGCATGGAGGCCGCATAGTAAAACTACCCCCAAAAGAGGGATCATTATTACAAGAATGAGCGTGTGATGAAAGCTATTATTATATTTCTTCACCATATTTTGACTTTCACAAAGTTTCAATCCTGTAACATTTCCACACAGACCTGGATTGCCTTGGAATACTTGTATGGACGAATTCATGAAGATAGCAAATGAGGTTGGAACTGGACCTACCAGCTCATTGTAAGACAGGTTGACATCAATCCCACTATGCAATTTTCCAAAGGCATTAGGAATTGAACCAGACAATCTATTATGCGAAAGGTTCAAACTTTCCAAACTCACTAAACTTTGAATTTCAGATGGTATCTCGTCTGTGAGTGAATTCCAAGATAAATCAAGTGTGGTGAGGTTACTTAATTTACCAACCTCAGATGGGATTTTCCCATTGAACTTGTTATTACTAAGATTCAAGTAATGAATTTGTTTCCACTCATCAATGTATTTTGGTATCGGCCCGTCCAATCTGTTTGAGGATAGATCGAGAGCAAGGAGATTATGAAGTGACCCAAGCTCTTGAGGAATAACACCTGAAAGTTGGTTGTCTTTCAAGGACAAATACATCATACCTTTCATCTTTCCAAATTCATTTGGAATCTCACCAACCAAATTATTTGATGAAAGATCAAGCCTTTGAAGTCGAGTTGAATTTCCAAACTCAAGGGGTATGTAACCACTGATGTTGTTATATCCCATCCCTAAGGCTGTCAGATTCTTGCATTTAGTCCAGTTTTGAGACAAATTCCCATGAAAACTGTTATAAGTAACGTCAAGACGATCTAAACTTGGATATACCCCGAAGCTATTCGATATGTCTCCGGTAAATTGATTAAAATCAAAGTTACCTCTTATTAAGCTGGAGCAATCTCTTATGCCTATTGGTATGGGACCGGTGAGTCGATTATGACTTACTGATAAATACTGAAGCACTTCTCCATGGCACAAATCATCTGGTAAATGACCAAACAATTGATTGTTGTCAATTTCTAGCTCAAGCATGACTGGACTTGACAGTCCTTGTGGTATAGGACCGGATAAATTGTTCACACGAAGATACAAATATTGTAGGCCTCTCAGGTTTTTTAGGGATGGAGGGATAGAACCACTTAGTTGGTTTTCGCTCAGCGCTAGCTGAGTGAGAGACTTCAAATTCCCTAGTTCGGTAGGAATGGATCCAGAGAGTTGATTTTGGTACAAGTGTAGGAGATCCAAAGACTCTAAATTACCCAAAGATGAAGGAATTGGGCCGGAGAGGTTGTTTGCAAAGAGGCTGAGCCTCCTAAGTGAGACTAGGCTCCCGAGTTCTTGTGGGATCGAACCAGTCAAATTATTTTGGAAAATGTACAAGACAGTAAGTCGCTTCAAATTCCCAATGGTAGGTGGGATAGTACCACTCAGAGAATTGTTACTGATATACATTTCCACAAGATTGACAAGGTGTCCAAACTCATGTGGAATTTGACCAGAAAGCATGTTATCATCAAGGTATAAGTAAGCCAAGTTTCTTAAGTTACCCATTGTTGGAGGCAGTTCTCCTTCCAAGGAATTATCATACAACGCAAGCTCGGAGAGAGAGGTCAGTTGACCAATCTCTTGTGGTATCGACCCATTTAATTGATTTTCAAAGAGGTGGAGGGTCTGGAGATTGGCTAACATCCCAATTTCCGGTGGGATTGCCCCCGAAAACTTATTTCCTGAAAGATCAAGATAAACAAGTTTGGACAGTAGCCGGATTTGTGCGGGGATTGGACCAGAAAAGTGGTTTACACTAAGCTCAAAACGAGAAAGATTGTGGAGAAACGAGAACGGGAACTGGTCAAGAGTTCCGTTTAAATCTAATGTTGTAAGGTTCAACGTGTGAACGGTCCAATCATCATTGCAACCGACACCAAACCATGAAGTGCATGGAGTGGAAGCGATAGCATTCATAGGGAGGGGAGTCCAAGAAGAATATAGTGGGGAGTTGTTTGGAGTTTGAAGGCTAGCTTTCCATTTAAGAAGAGCGTTGGCCTCCTCCAAAGATGCAAAAGCAAACTTTGAAGGTGAAATGATTAGCAAAGCTAGAGATAAAAGTAACAAGTGTGTACAAGACATCATTCGCCTTGTCATGTTTTCTTGATTTTAAAAATGATGGGTTGTGTGTTCTAATTTATACTCGAGCGACTAACCTTATCTCCGGGCAATGCCATATTTCCACAAGGAGTGTGCTTTACTTTGAGAGAAATAAATAGTTATCGTTGTTACGTGAAGAGTGTTTATTAATTGAGGAATAATGTCCTTTAGCAAACGACTTAGATTTAGAGCATTAAAGTTATTGACGTGCTTCACACTGTAGGAAAAGCTGGGCCTCATAAGAACTAAAAAGTAAATAAATAATTTAAATGAATGAACGTGGTACATGCCGTGAGTACTAACCAGTTGAATTTGAGAAATATGGAAAGAAAAGGTCGTTGGTATTAATTCTTATGTGGGGTTATTAGATCACTTTCGTATGATATTATGGATACCTATATTGACTCAAAGTCAAGATAAAGAGACAATTTAATTTCTTTTGAAAGATATCAGATACAAACAAAAAGTAAAACACCCGTCAAACCGGTCGTCTTATTGGGTCACCAGTCGGCCAGATTATAGGTCGGATCAGATTTTATAACCGGATGAATTCTAATTATAATCATATATATTTTTATACATATAACGTATATGTAATAATAAATAATAATTTATATCAATGTGTGTATAAGAATTAATAGCAGTACTCTTTAGCGCATTTGAGTTTTATTCATTCAAACAAATTACAATAATAATAATCTTTTGACTAGCTGGGGGCAAAGCATGATACACACAATCTCAAAGTCATGGGTTCGAAACACATATCTAGTATTTATCTCAAAGTCTTAGCTTCGAAACACTTTACTTAATTTTTGAATTTGAACAAAATTAAAGCCCAATTTTAAAACTCATCCCATCGGCTCACCAAAACAGAATTCAGCTCCAACTTGCACCTTAAAAGCCCATGGAACCAACTGCCAATTATTCAAGTTATGATTGCCTTCCAATAAAATAAATAATACTTTTTTAAAATGTCGATTTGGTTAAATTTGACCCAACTAAATCCGACTATTGATTAATAGGACCAATTAGCTAAAAAAAATCACAGGCTTAAGAAGGCCTACGGCTTAGGAAGGCCAAGCGATTAATCCCCGCCTAAGTCTGATATTTACAATGATGGTTAAAACAAGCATATATGTGTATGTATTTAACATGGTTTAAAAAGTATAAATTTATTAATAAAGTTATGAATATTTATAGTTATACAGTAACATATATAATTTTTTATTTTTACCAACAGCTATGTTTTGAAATTTCATATTTCTAACAGCTATGTTAAACAAAATAATAAACTATTATAAATATATAACCCTTCTTTTCGTTGTTAACCTCTTCTTCATTTCCTTCAATTTATCACATAAATAAGAGCACCAATAATGATTAAAATTAAATCCAGCATACTTTACCTCCTAAAATGATTTCTCAAATATATCATTTATCAATATAGCCAAAATGATGTCCTAATGATTTTGAAACTAAAATACATAAGCAAGCAATTGATGGACCCCCATACGTGAGAGGAGTCGAGTATTGGAGTTTCAAAAGAGAAACACATGTATACAGAGAGAGGTCGTGAAAATGGAGCCAATTTTCTATACCTTATTAGTTACTTTAAGCGATAATTTAAGATGAGCTAGCAGCTTTTCAATTGCATTGACCATTTCGTATACTTTATATAAAGGCGTGATGCATCGAGTAAAACGGGTCTTTCACCTAAATCAGGGCTGGCTCTAAGAAAAAAAAAATTGGGTTGAAAACGAAATTTTTTTTGGGCCTTAATTAAATCAGTATTTTGTTGGGTTTAAACAATTTAATTTTGATATGGGCTTATTTGATTATAATTTAGGTTGTGTAAAAAACTTTTGTATAAAACTATGACTAAATATGTCACAAAAGATACTAGAACCCATAACCTTTTAGTTGGGAGTAATACATCTTTGCCACTAGACCAAGCTAGTGCGTTATGTAATTGAGTTTAAACACTAAATATACATATCGTTTTAATAAAAAATACATATAATTTTTTTTAAAAGAAAATTTGGGTCTAGCGAGGTGTCGGGCCTATGATCGTCGACCACACAGCCCCCCTTAGGGCCGACCCTGAGTCCTAAACAAAAATGCACATATGTCGTAAGTGATTTGTCGCCTATGAAGCACGGTGACGGCTCCGATGGTAGGGTACCCGTCCCGGGGACGTATGGGGGACGGAAATGCGATGGGGACGTTTCCTAAACGAACCTGGTTAATGGGGACGGATCCAAAACCGTTTCGGAGACATTTCTATAGCGAATAACGTGGTGGACGGGCCAAATAGCATACTCCAGCGATGAATTCCGGCGCCGGTGATAGCAATGCTTGCCGGAAAATCCATGAAGAAGGGGAAGAACAGTGGCGGCTGGAACTAGAGTGGTTTAGTTTTTTTTAGGTTAAATAAACTTTAGGTTTAACATTTAACCCCCTTGATCTTTTACTTATTTGCATCTAGCCTCTAAAAACTTGTTAACTTTTACATAAAAAGTATTAAATTAGGTTATGCATTTTAACATTTAACCCTATCTATCTAGACTAGTTTACATTTGGTCCTCAACTTATAATTTTATACATAAAATGTTTAAAATGACATTATATATATATATATATATATATATATATATATATATATATATTGTTGTTGGTACATGTTTGTCAGTAGTTCATAGTCTTGTAATTGTAATCGAGTCTGTATTGTAATTGTGTATTTGATTATGTTTTTGTTTGTGTAACTAGCGAAGTTGTCAACAAGTTCGCTCAGGCGAACTTGTTGAACAAGCGAAGTTGTCAACAAGTTCGCTCAGGCGAACTTGTTGAATATGCGAAGTTACAGACAACTTCGCCTGTGGCGAAGTTGTCGTGTATATATTGATTGTTACAGCCGAATCGTCGAGGAGAAGAGTTTAGGGTTTCAGTCAAGTGTTTGAGTTTAAGCAGACGTGTTTGCTAGTTCCAGTGTCTGTAATAGTGACTACGAGTCACGTGTTCGGTTAATAATATTACGTGTTTGATTCATTGCTTGTGTTATTCTATATCTACACTCGTAACCTACTTACGCAGGGATTCCGCACCTGCGTTGTTAGAGAACATCCCGTGTACGATCCGTCCAGGAACCTACAATTGGTATCAGAGCCATCGGCTCGATTGTGAGGTTCGGGATTTCACGCGGGTGTAGTTTCGTCTCGTTTGACCTATTCGTGAGACGTATTTTTGTTGGGATTGTGTTCTACTAGTGCTTGACAGTCTTTTTCAAGCCTTAGCATTGATCGGGAGCTTCTGGTTTGAAGAAAACAGATCTGGAAAAACTTCCAGGTTCATCGGGCGAACTTGCTGATCTTCAGGCGAAGTTGTTGAATTCAGGCGAAGTTGCCGTCACTGGAATTAGGGTTTTTTGGCGAAGATATAAAGTTTGGCGAAGTTAACCACAACTTCGCTCAACTCATAAGTTCGCCTTAGCGAAGTTATCCGCAACTTCGCTTCACACTTAAGTTCGCAGATTTCATAAGTTCGCCTTAGCGAAGTTATCCACAACTTCGCTTACTACCCAAGTTCGCTCAACTCATAAGTTCGCCAGAGCTAAGCGAAGTTAACTTTAACTTCGCCAATTCAAGCGAATTAAAGACCTCAGCGAAGTTCTCTGTTCAGCGAAGTTGACCTTCAAGCGAAGTTATTCTTAACTTCGCCAACTGAGCTGTTTTAATATTTTTTTTGTTTTTCCAGGTTTTTCAGGTTTTTGCAAGGATGTCGTCGATCAATATCTCCGACTTGGTCAAGATGGAAGTAGAAGCGGGGTCTGCCACTAAGGCCCCGAGGCTGATGAAGGGAACTGACTTCGTGGCATGGAAGGACAGATTCATCCAATACATCAAATACCAGGATGCCAAAATGTGGGTGTGCATCCAGGATGGATATATCCCTCCAACTGCGCAATACGAAGGTCGCGATGTGGTTAAGAAGTACAGCAAAATGGAGGACGAAGAGAAGAAAATGTACGAGGCCGAAAGCAAGGCCCATGCTGCGATAACAATGGCACTTCCTCAAGAGGTTCTCCATACGTTCCGAAAGTACACTTCTGCGAGAGAGCTTTGGGATGCTCTTGAAAATAGATTCGAGGGGAATGTGGGTATACGTGCATCAAAGATCAAACTCTTAAAAACCCAGTTCTCCGTCTTCAAATTTTTGAAGAACGAATCACTGGATGATATTATCACCAGATACTATCATCTAATGACAGAGCTCAGCAATTATTCAATTGCTTACCGAGAAGAAGAGATCGTTGAAAAGCTTCTCGATGCTCTCCCACCGAAGTGGGAAATGTACACCGTCCTTATGAGGGAAGACAGAGACTTTCCAAATTGTGATCTTGAAACGGCAGTAAACAAGCTCAGAACTTATGAGCTTAATATGGTTCGAAAGGAAACACCAACAGATCAGATACAAGACCCTGGTATGTATGGTGCTAAGGTTAACTCAGGCTCAAGTTCAAGGCCTGAATCTGCTGCTTTTTACTCGAAAGGGGAGTCAGGCTCTGACTCGTCTCATGAAGGAAAAGTTTCTGTAAACACGAATGGTGATGTATGTTTCGTTGCTGGAGGATCTAGTACTTCAAAGCCTCAAGCATCCACAAGTAGTTTTTCTGCAAATGCATCTAGCAATAGTTATTCCAAGATGCCTATGAGTGTAAAATCTGCTGAAGAGCAGTTTGCAGTCTATGCATCATTCATTGCTTCCTATGAAAACTACATCCAGGGGAAGATTGTGGACCCTGCTGTTCTGGATGAGGATTATGACCAGATCGATGCTGATGATCTGGAGGAGATGGATTTGCAATGGCAAATGGCCATGATAGTGAGGAGAGTCAAGCGTTTCATGAATAAGACGGGGAGAAAGTTTGTTGGTGGTCGGACCGGGTTCGACAAGTCCAAGGTAAGGTGCTATAATTGTCAACAGTACGGGCACTTTGCCAAGGAATGCAGAAATGAGAGGGTTGAACGAGGACAAGGTCGACCTACACAACATTCTGGAGTTAACAGAGAGATTAACGCCATGTTGACCAGAGAAGCAGGTGAGTACAACTGGAACTCGCATTCAAGTGGTTCTGGTGAGCAAGCGAACATGGCTGAGGCTGATATGAAAGAATGTGAGAAGGTTGAAGGAATTGAGAAAGCTACTGAAGAAGAAACAGCTTTCATGGCAAATGACAAAGATAATCGCTCCGAGGTAAGTCCTAAAACTATTTGTACTAGTTGTGAGAATTTGTCTGAGCAACTTAAAACAATAACTAATCAGTATGTCCATTTAGATGCTGACTTTAAAACTGTTAAAGAAGATCACCATTTTACGAAAGCAAGAGAAACGAGTTATAAAATTAAAATAAAAGCATGTGAAAAAGACGTTCAAAGCTTAAAAATTAAACTTGCTGAGAAAATTGAAATAATTGATCTTAGTTATGAAGTTTTGGAGGAAAAAACTAAAGTGATTGCTGATCGGGATAAACAGATTGCTGACCACCAGGTAAAGGTGGTGGAACTGAACCGCAAACTTGAGCAGTTCAGGAATTCCTCAGCCATCCTTGATCACCTCGTGAGTGATCCAGGTACCTCTGCAAAGAGGGGAGGAATCGGATATAATGAAGTTCCACCACCCTTTAACCACAACTATACTTATAATCCGAGTGTTCAGAAATCTGTCGATTTCGAAGTTCCTCAGACAACTCCAATCAAGATTACAAAACCAAGTGTTAGCTGTGGAGAAACAAGCTCGAAAGTTTCTAATGTGAATAATTCTGTTTTGAGTCCAGTCTCATCGGATTCGGATAAGTTGTCCGAATCTGATCAGACAAAAGAGAAGGTAGGGTTACCCACCGATGGAGATAAAAATGAAGTTTCTAAAAAGAGTTCTCCACTCAATCCGTACGTCCCACCTTATGTGAGACGAACGGCTGGTAACACTGCCTCTACATCCAAACCAACATTTGACAAGAAAATGGAGAGTAGATGTTGCTTTAGATGTAACAAGTTAGGACATCTAGTTGCAGATTGTCCTTTGAAACCGAGATTTAGAGATGTGAAGCCAAATAAAAATGAGAATAAGCGTCATTTTGTTCCTGCTAAAAATGAAAACTTTAAAAAATGCCAAAATGTAACGAATTCAAATTTTCATAAAAACCAACCTCATTTTTACAACCAAACCACAAGAAATAACACTTTCTATTCTCAAAGGTTTGGAAGGCATTACACTCAATCTGCAGGGAGATTCCCTAACAGGACGTACAGAAATTATCCTGATGCTAACTTGAGAAAGCCAGGATACGGGATGTATCGATCCAAGACCAATTGGTCTTGGGTCCCAAGATTCTAACTCTTTGTTTTATGGTGCAGGAACAGTTGAACAGGGCTGCAAACAATCTTTGGATTGTAGATAGCGGCTGTTCCAGGCACATGACAGGCAACAAACACTTGTTGCAAGACTTAAAACCTGTTCAGGGAGCTAGAGTTAGTTTTGCTGGTGAAAGCGGAGGAAGGATTACCGGTAGAGGAACTGTGTCGAATGGGAAAATGACACTTGAAAACGTAAATTTTGTGGAGGAATTAAAGCACAATCTGCTGAGTGTGTCGCAGATCTGTGATAAAGAATACACTGTCCATTTCACTAAGAATGAAGCGATTGTATTGAAGCCTGGTTTTCATATACCAGAAGAATGGATAGTAATGAAAGCTCCACGTGAAACGAATACATACGTGATGGATATGAGGTCTACTGAAATGGCCACCGGAGAATCATGCTTAATGACAAAGGCAAGCGAATCTGAATCAGAATTATGGCACAGGAGAATGGGACATATTCATCTTCGTAAGATGAACTACATTGTCAAAAATGGGCTTGTGATGGGCGTTCCCTTAAAGAGTTTTAACTTTGAAGATAAATGCATAGCGTGCAAGAAGGGAAAACAACACAAGAAAAGCCATCTCACCAAGACGATCAACTCAATTGCTGGTACTCTAGAACTACTTCATATGGATCTCTTCGGTCCGGTGAATGTACAAAGTCTAGGCGGTACTTCTTACTGCTTGGTGATAACTGATGATTACTCGCGATACTCGTGGGTATATTTTCTGAAAACGAAAGACGAGACGACTCAGATGGTAAAGAATCTCATTACAAAAGTCGAGAATGTCATGAGTAAATCAGTTAAATTCATCAGAAGCGACAATGGGACAGAGTTCAAGAACTTTGAGATGGAAATCTTTTGTCTACAGAAGGGTATTGAGCATCAATACAGCGCTCCGTATACGCCACAACTTAACGGAGTAGCTGAAAGGAAGAACCGAACGTTGATTGAAGGAGCCAGAACTATGCTGGCAGACTCAAAGCTTCCTGTGATGTTCTGGGCTGAAGCAGTGGCTACAGCCTGCTATGTTCTGAATCGGGTGTTAACAGTTAAGAGACTTGGAAAAACTTGTTACGAGCTTATGCACGGTAGGAAGCCCAACTTGTGCGGTCTTGAACCATTTGGTTCTCCTTGTTCGATTTTGAAGACTAACTCGAAATTTGGTGAAGTAGCCGATGAGGGAATCCTAGTCGGTTATGTTGTTGGGACTCCCAACAGACGGGTCTTCAATACGACAACTTGCAAGGTGGAGGTGGTGTGTAACACCGACATTACTAGTTATCAACCGCCAAAACCAAGCAATGGACCTGCTGAGCTTTTTGACTATGTTAAACTGTTTAAGTCGTTTAACGTACCTAATTTGGAAATTACTGAAGAAGACGAAAGAGTTGTGACGAAGATGATATTTGATGAGGAAGAGGAGCTAGTGCAACATCAGATGACAGAAAAATCTCAGCCTTCCACATCAAACTCTATCGATACCCCTGCATCCTCAGCTGGAGATGAGTTTATTAATCCTTTTCACTCTCAGCCTGAAACAACCATTGATGAGATCTCTTCAAACTTGGAAGACAATTTGCATGTCAGTGCTGTTCCGACCACTAGAATTCACAAAGATCACCCACTGGAAAATGTTATAGGTGATGTGTCCTCTAGTGTACAAACCAGAAGTAGCTTGAATGAGCACACCTGTGTTTATACAAGCATTAAAGATACAGGTATTATGAATGAATGTTTGTACTCTTGCTTCATAAGCCAAATTGAACCGAAGAATTATCAAATGGCTTTGAAGGACAGCTCGTGGGTCGAAGCTATGCAAGAAGAGTTGGCTCAGTTCGAGAAAATGGAAGTTTGGACTTTGGTCGAAAAACCAAAGAATGTGCATGCTATAGGCACGAAATGGGTGTTCAAGTGCAAGAGAGATGAAAAGGGGATTATTGTGAGAAATAAGGCGAGGCTGGTTGTTAAAGGTTTTAATCAGCAAGAGGGTATTGACTACAATGAGGTTTTCGCTCCTGTTGCCCGGTTAGAAGCGATTCGATTGTTTTTGGCGTTTGCTGCTTTCAAAAAGATGAAGGTGTTTCAGTTGGATGTAAAGAGTGCGTTTCTTAACGGGAAAGTTGACGAGGTTGTGTATGTTGAGCAACCACCGGGTTTTCCTGACCCAGACTTTCCTGATCATGTATACAGGTTGAGCAAGGCGTTATATGGTTTACATCAGGCACCTCGTGCCTGGTATTCAACGTTATCGGACTACTTGCTGGAAAATGGTTTTGAAAGGGGTTTGATCGACAGTACGCTGTTTGTGAAGAGAGAAGGATGTGACTTCTTACTGGTTCAAGTCTACGTGGATGACATCATTTTTGCTGCATCAAGAGTATCCATGTGTCAAGATTTTGAGGCTGTCATGAAGAAACGATTCGAGATGAGTGCTATGGGTGAACTAACTTTCTTTCTAGGATTGCAGGTTGATCAGAAGAAAGATGGGATGTTCATTCATCAAACAAAGTATGTTCATGATGTGCTGAAAAGATTCAAGATGGAGGACAGTTCTCCATATGACACTCCAATCTGCGTCAATCACAAATTGGGAGCTGAATCAGATGGTGACACAGATGTGGACCCTACTCTGTATCGGGCGATAATAGGTTCTTTAATGTATTTAACTGCTTCTAGGCCTGATATAATGTTTTCTGTTTGTCTTTGTGCTCGCTTTCAGGCAAACCCAAAGGAATCTCACATGAAAGGTGTGAAGAGGATTTTGCGGTATCTCAAGGGCAAGCCGAAACTAGGATTGTGGTACCCAAAGGGAGGAGACGTTGAACTGGTGGCATATACTGATTCTGATTATGGAGGTTGTAATCAGAGTCGGAAGTCAACAACAGGAGGCTGTCAGTTTCTTGGAGGAAGATTAGTTTCCTGGCAGTGCAAGAAACAGACGTCAGTTGCAATTTCAACTTGCGAAGCTGAATACATGGCAGCATCCAACTGCTGCTCTCAGGTTTTATGGATTCAGCAACAATTGCGCGACTATGGTCTGAATTTCTTACTCACTCCTATTTTAATTGATAACACTGCCGCCATCTCAGTAATTAACAATCCCGTGAAGCACAGTAAAACTAAGCATATTGACATTCGTCATCACTTCATACGGGATTGTGCTGAGAAGAAACTGATCAAGATCGAAAAAGTTGATACACTTGAAAATTTTGCTGACTTGTTTACAAAAGCGTTTGATAAATCCAGATTTCAAAACCTACTTGAGCTAAATGGGATGATCAATCCCGAGTAACCATGTCTTTGTTTTTGATTAAAAAAAAAAAAAAAAAAAAAAAAAAAAAAAAAAAATGTGTGTCTTTATTGCTTAAAATTAGTCGGTTATCTCAGTTTGATGGACATCTCCTCGGATATGTTTTGGTCCTTGTTTTCGACTTAGGAAATGAGGATAGCCATTAACCGGAAGACTGAAAGTAACTGGGGCAGTGTTGACATGTTTTTCTTTCAGTTGCTGAAAATTAGTCGGTCATTCTTAGTAAGAAGGACACATACTTGTATGTGGTCGGTCCAGCTGATCCAATGGATCTTCAGGATAGCCGTTTACCTGATGACTTTGACATGATTGGGGCGATTGAATTCAAAATTTTTTTAGGGAAATGAAATTACTTTTCAAGTCTATTACTTCGTAAGAAGTTCTTTGCTGTGTTTAAAAGAAAATTGATCCAACCTTGGAAAATGATATATATACTGACTATGTGTGCCTAACTAGTGAAGTTAATAAGCTTAAAAGGCTTTAGAACAGTCATTGTATGTCATGGTAATTTTAATGGTGCGTAAAAGTAGATGTGATACTAACTTAAATTTACTCGAATTTATGTGGAAACCTCTTAAGAGTTTTGTATGTCTTCATACATATCTTTTCGAAGGATAGGCAGAAAAGCAACTACCCAGTCATACACGAGCCCGTGAGTGTTCTGATTCCCGTGAAGAAAGCATTTAAAGACACTGCAGTGATCCAGATTCGGGACTTGCAGTAGTTGAGTACTCCGATGAAAATTCTTAGGTTTGATTAAAAAAAAAAAAAAAAAAAAAAAAAAAAAAAAAAAAACATGTATAATTTTTGTACTTATGAGAAATAGTGACAATAAACACGAGAACCGAAACTTCTCAAGATTTCTCAAGTTTGGAGTAAGAAGAAAACGGGAAGCAGACAACGAGTATCTACAAGTTAATCAGACACTATGGGTCGAAGTCAATTCGGGGTGACTTGGGTATAGCCAAATACGCTTTGAGAATAGATAGAAGGCATCATTACCTCTGAGTTGTTGCCAACTTAAATTTTTGAGCTTAACTGTACCTTAATCCGTATCACAGAAACAATGAAAACCATTTAAGTTATTACATGCTTACAACCTGTTTCTCTATGTCATAATACAGCCAAACACGGATCCAAGTGACAGTCACATAGTTAGTATGATTCCTGTTCGGATCTTTTCTAAAACGTAGTGGTCCCTGACTAGACTGAAATTTGATCCCTTATTTCGTTAAAATTTTATAAGTATTTTCTGTTTTTGTAGTTATATTTTTATTGTTGGTTACTGGGTCTTGATCATTTTTGTTTAACTCTTTTTGGTAACTTATAAGGATATATTCAAGATTTTTTCAAACTGAAAGGGTTGTTTTTGTAAATATCGGGCGAAGTTGTTGAATCGGCGAAGTTGTACTTAACTTCGCTTAGGCGAAGTTAAGAATAACTTCGCCTGAACCAACTCAGCCCTATAAAAGGGGTTTTCAACAGTGAAATTTTTTTTATTAACTTTTTTCCGGCGAACTTATCCTTAATTCCGGTTAACCTTTTTTATATATACACTTTCGATTTCGATCTTTTGTTCCTTGTTTCTACTATACTGAGTGGTATGTGTTGTCGATTTCATTCTTTCATTCACTTTATACTTTTACCCGGTTAGAGACCTCGGGTCGTCTAACCCTCGAAACCAAGTTTTTTTCGACCTCTCGTTACGTGTTCATGGACGATCTTTTCATCCATACACCTTTGAAATATGTTGTTCTTCATGTTTCTATCGTTTAATCGGTCCGAAAACATCGGATTTCGACCTCAGAATCCGAACAGTCGCCGATTCTGTTTCAGGCGAAGTTATGGTTTTGGCGAAGTTAATCTCAACTTCGCCAGACGCTTAAGTTCGCCTAGGGCGAAGTTATCCACAACTTCGCCTGGGCGAAGTTAACCACAACTTCGCCGTGGCGAAGTTATCATCAACTTCGCCTTGGCAAAGTTATCCACAACTTCGCCCTGGCGAACTTAACTGTAACTTCGCCGTGGCGAAGTTATCCTTATCTTCGCCTATATCCTTTTCTTTTAACTGTTTTTTTTTGACGAATTTACTGATGATGCGAAGTTGTCCCCAACTTCGCCTCAACTTTAATTTCGCCTGTGTATCTTACATCACAACTTCGCACTTGCTACACTGCGAACTTGTGAGTTACGTAAAACGTCTCTAACTTGATTTGTTTTGTGCAGATATGGCTGCTGTTGGAGGTGCTGGAGGTGATGATGGTGATGAGCAACGACAATTCTTCCCAGCTCATAACCAATACATCACTTTGGATCCAGACGCACGAGGCGTTGAAGACTATAGGGAGATTATCACATTTCTCCAACGATCACGAGTTTTTCACGCGATCACTAATACACTACCCATATCTCTGCCCAACATTCAAGATTTCTGGCAGACGGTGTATTATGATTGCAGACCGGAGCCTCCAGTGATGCGAGCAACTGTCAATGGTCATGCCATACAGTTTTCCTCGGAAGACATACGGTTGGCTCTGCAGTTCGGTGTAGAAACGAGAGACGACCCAACGGAATTCGTAGCTCCTTTCCGTGACGGAGCATACTTGAGAATGGGTTATTCGGGTCCGCTGGGGGACTCGCAGAGGAGGAAAGGCTTTCTGCTGGACCAATGGCGCTTTCTGATGCACATGTTAATTGTGTGCATGTCCGGCAGGAAAGCAGGAACAGACGGGATGGGTGCGACGATGCAATCTGCCATGACGGCCCTGACTTACAATCGTCGTTACTCTTTTAGTCAGATGATTTTCTATGAGATTGATCGTCAGAGACGGGCGACGGCGCGAGAACGATTTATCATGTATCCGCGATTTCTTCAAATGATTATTAATCATGTCGCTCCGTCTCTACCGCAACGGCGCCCTATTCGATATGTTGAGTGTGTAACAAAGCGTATTTTTGCTCAATGTAGGACGTCGAGCACTCGTAGCAACCCTGAACGCCGTCCAAGGCATACTCCGCTTTTCGGGTATCTCATCAACCCGGAGTATGTTCCTGCAGGAGGGGATGAGTTCAGGGATCCCCAACCACATCAGGCGGCAGCACCTCATGCTGTAGCAGCTGCGCCTGTTGTCTCTTCTGCTGCTATGCCAGCTACTATTGCACAGACTATGTCCACGGCTGAAAACGTTGATCTGGATGCTGCTTTCAGTGGACACGGTTTGTTTGATATGGGTATCTCGGGTCCTCAATTTATGGATGCTTCTACAGCAGCTACTTCGGTAGCTGAATCCGAGTTAGATGAAACGTTTGCTGAGGCCAGACGGCTATTGGTGACTCGTGAAAGGATTTCGGGTAAGAGGCCGAGAGTTGATGACGAGGAGGGAGATGAGGAAGAAGCGGTACAACTTGTGATGAGACGTTCGCGACGAGAACGACTAGGTATGGCTACTGGAGCGGGGGAGACTTCAAGGCATGTACGTTTTGCTCCGCCTGTCTTGTCAGGTATGTCACTTCTTCCTACTACTGCACAGGTTACGACTGTCGAAGCGTCAGCTCCAGCAGTGGTGTCTCTACCACCACAACCGTTTGATCCACCGGTGGTAGTCGCACGCTTCGTTGATTCGACTATCACAACAACTGCAGGGTTACCAAGTGTACCACCTGCGGTCACTGCTGCTACTGATGTTCCACCAACTCCACTGCCTACTTCAGATGCTGAACGGATTACATCACTAGAGCGTATTGTTGCCGAACAGTCTAAGACTATTGAACGCCTAGTGGAATCCAATCGACTACAAGCTGCCCTCCTGGTCGAACACGGAAGAATAATTGATGCCTTCAAGGATTACTTGGCATCTCAGGGGGAGAAGACGTGTAGGGGCGATGAGTTGAGAACGAAAAGACGAGAAGATCATGACGATGATCCCAATGCACCTTCGGGTGCAGGTGGTGAGCTGCCAAGAACCTCTCAGGCTCTTGGGGCTTCCACAACTGAGGGGGAGTCTACAGATGTAGATGATGATGATGTTGGAGTTATGGGTGATGATGCTGATGTTGAGGACGTTATCGATGCTTTAAAGGAGTTGGATGATGAGGAAGACGATGAGTTTATGGATGATGACGACGTGTTGCCCGTGGATGAGATTGAGAGGATTGGGGAAAAGATTAATGTGGAAAATGTGTTAGAAGAAGGTGAGATAATGGATGATGATGTTGAGCATGACATTCCCGAAGTGGAAAAGTCGGGTGTTGGTGATGAAACGGTGTTGGATGAGACGGTGTGGGAAGAGCAGCCTAGATGGAAGGAAGAATATGCTCATTGGTTTGTCAAGACCAAGAAGCCTGCTGTTCCAACCATGTTCAGAAAGAGCTACAACATTAAAGGGTATGCAGAGGCGAAAAAGGGGATTATTTGTTGGATCAATGATGAACAGCTCAAGTTGTTTGTGGTGAAGCGTTATGATGGCGTTCAATATTTCAAGAGAATGTTGAGATCGTTCAACACATTGCCTGAATGCGAAGTAAAAGATTTGGCCAGGTTGGGCCTGATAAACCGAAACAACGACAATATGGCTAGAATGATTGAGAAGATAATGTGGAAAGAAGGAGTAAAAGAAAAGAAGTTTGAGTTGCTAAAGCCACAAAAGGGAAAATTAGTGAAGGATACAGAGAGAGGTATGAGAGCAGATGGTAAACCGTGGATGGTGATGAAGTACAAACCAGTCCGATGTATCAAGGAGGTACCCATGAAAGCTATGCCTCGAGATGTGCTGAAAGATTTGAAATGGTGGTTTGTGGACTGTGAGACTGCAGAGGCAGTAATGGAGGACGAGGATGAACAAGAACTGCTTCGGGTTTACGACCCGATGCATCTTGTTAACCTGTCGCAAGCTGATCTGGAAGTACTCAACAACAAGAAGATCTTCTACATTCCTGCTTGGAAGGATCAAGCTAGGAGATATCAAAGTGTAGTGACAGTATGTGTGAAAGAAGGGGCGCACGCTTAGAGATGCAGATTACAAGACTCGAGTTTTGAAGAATCAAGATATGAAGCTACTGCCAAGGGGGAGTCTGTTGGTACATGTTTGTCAGTAGTTCATAGTCTTGTAATTGTAATCGAGTCTGTATTGTAATTGTGTATTTGATTATGTTTTTGTTTGTGTAACTAGCGAAGTTGTCAACAAGTTCGCTCAGGCGAACTTGTTGAACAAGCGAAGTTGTCAACAAGTTCGCTCAGGCGAACTTGTTGAATATGCGAAGTTACAGACAACTTCGCCTGTGGCGAAGTTGTCGTGTATATATTGATTGTTACAGCCGAATCGTCGAGGAGAAGAGTTTAGGGTTTCAGTCAAGTGTTTGAGTTTAAGCAGACGTGTTTGCTAGTTCCAGTGTCTGTAATAGTGACTACGAGTCACGTGTTCGGTTAATAATATTACGTGTTTGATTCATTGCTTGTGTTATTCTATATCTACACTCGTAACCTACTTACGCAGGGATTCCGCACCTGCGTTGTTAGAGAACATCCCGTGTACGATCCGTCCAGGAACCTACAATAATTATCTATATATATATATATATATATATATTGTTACTAATTAATTATCTATATTTAATATATTTTTATTTTTATATTTTTTTTGTTGTGTCTTTTCCGTATCCATATCTTGGATTTTTTATTTTTGTCGTTTCCCATACCCGTAACGTTCCCCGTACCCGTGCTACATAGGTCGTCGCTAGGGCACATTGGCTTACAAGTGCGATGAATACATGCAAATTAGTAAAAGTATGACATCACAAAAGTTTTTATATATATTATCGAAATTTTTTCATACGAAATTCTAAGAAGCCAAACAATATGCTTCCTCACTTCACAGCATCTCCATCTCTCTCGCCCATGTCATGTGGCCAGTGGCGGATCTAGAACCATATATCAGGGGTAACGCTCAAAAAATTTTTTTAACCGTATTTCATACAATGTAAACTAAATAAAAGTAGAAACACGATAATAAATAAATTTAAACACATAAGCTGCATATTTCTCCCATTCGGTTTTTTAAAGCTTGAAATTGAGCCATCACATCATCTTCTTTTACTTTATCAAGCGTTTCTCTTTCGACCACACAAATTAAAGTACTGTTCAAATACTCATCACCCATTCGATTGTGCAAATCCGTCTTGATAAGCTTCATTTTAGAAAAACATTTTTCAGCGGTTGCGGTTGCAACCAGTAAAACCAACGCTAGCTTCAATATACGATAAACCAAAGGAAAAGTGACGTGTTTTCCGGTTTCCACAATTACACGAGCAAGGTCACACATTCCACCCAATTTTGCAAATTTATCATCTTCCTTTAAAGTGTGATAACAGGTTGTAAGATCACCTGAAATACACCCTCTTTCTTCATTACTAAAGTTATTCGGATACATATAAGAAAATGCCACTATATTTGATATGTCAAACTTAGAAAACGAATCACTAGGATTTAAACCGGACATATTTTCTATCAAACTAGTGGAGACCTCACTAAATCTATTTTCATGTTCTTGAATTTGCATATCCAAATGGTATTAAAAACTTCAACCTCAAAATAATGTCGATTAGTAATGATATTCTTTCGGTTTCGTTGATTGCCATAACTTTCCGTCATATCCAACATCTTAATCTTGTTTTTTTCACAATAAAATGTCACTCTAGCCAACATCTAGTCAAACCCGTTTTGTCTTTAGATTATTCAATGCTCGGTTTGTCCCACTTATCAACTTAGACGCTCCTAACAAGTTTTGATTTTTTTAAAGATGTTTTGATGGAGCATTTGTGATGTCTAAAATATCGTTTAACAAGTGTATATAAAAAACAAAATCAAGACTCTTAAAATACTTAAGAATACTTTTCGCATTAGTTCATTGTTGCACACTCTCTCCATCTTCTTTAATAAAAGCAATTACCTCAACAACTTTCGGGAATAATTTTAACAAACTTACGATTGTTCTATATTGACAATTTATACAAACAATTATAATTTTAGTTAAAAGTTGAAGAATACATAAATTGAGAAACTATAGGTCGAACCTTGAAAGAGTGTTCGAACCGGTGAACCACCTCTTCTCCGCTGTAGCGTGGAGCGGTGGAGGTCACCTGGTCAGGTGACCGAAGGAGGAGAAGGGCAAACTGACAGAGGGCAACCCGCAGCAACGCAGTGGTGTCTAGTCACGATGGTGGCAGTTTTGATTAATTGAGGACCGGAAATTTTGTTTTAAGTGTAACATATATTATTTTAAAGGCTAATGGGGTTTTATTGGTTTGAGCTTTAAACCTTTGTTTGGGCTTTAGTTGGGTTGAATTGTTAATTTGGTTGGGCTTAAAACGCATAGGGGTAACGTTATTTTTTTTTCAGGGGTAACGGAACACGAAAACCGACCTACAAGTTATTTTTTTACGTTTGAGGGGTAGCGGAGGGGTACGCTACCCCTCCTATTACACTACATCCGCCACTGTCTAAGGTGACCTGGATATTCTACCATTATGCCAAGAACAATTGCATCATATGCCCTTTAAATTTGGCATGCATATTTTAGTGTAACGGGCTCTAATACACCACGCTATACAATGGTGGATCTAGTGTATATCCAGGACAAGGATGGCTCGTGGGACAGCTAAAATAAGTTAGGGCTTTAGGCCCTCACTTAATTAATGCCTTCAAGTCCAAAAAACATTATATATAGATATATTACACAATAGGTAAAGTAAACTCAAAGTAGTGTAGTTGTAGGTTTGGTTGTTATCAAAGTATAGGTTATGAGTTCAAAACTTGTAATAAGCAATTTTTTTTTCTTAACAATTGTCATGAAAAGAGCAAAATCTTGTTTCGATTTAGGCCTCCACATTCGTTGACCCGGCCCTGATCCAGGAGTTGCCCGGGTTACCCCTCAATCTATGGTGAAGTGCAAACTTAGTGTAATTTCTTCTTCTTCTTTATTTTATGTACTAGGATATCCCTAAGCAAATATCAGGTTACACCTAAAGAATATTGAGATGAAAAGAAGTAAAATTGAGATAGCTGGATACTTTTATCTGCTGTCACAAGAGACTCCGCTAAAAGCCGGAACCTTGGATGTGAAGAAGATGACACATGACCTAATATTAATATTGATTTATAATAATTGGGTCTTATTAATTTTAACTAGAGCCCATTTCACTTGAAAAAAAATGATCAATGAATTAAAAAGGAAGTGTTGTTAAATCGTAATGGGCCTTTTTAGATAGTGAATGTTAAAAGTTTTTTTTTTCATTTATTTATTTCTTTTAAAGTTTGTTTATATTGATTTTGGAATAAGTATTTCGTTTTATCAAAACATTTTAATAGTATTTTTTAATTGTTAGGATGTTAAGTAAATATTTAAATAATATTTTTTTTGTGGTCCATTGTCTAAATTTATTGTTGCTTCTTTAAAAATTGTTTTTTTTTTCAAGTCATTTACTTATCAATATCAATATGATATTAATTATTAAAAAAAAATATCAAGGCCTTTAAATATCAATTTGATATTAAGGTAATGCGAAAAGAAGTTGAGGTTTTGACGTTTATAATACATTGATTATTAAAAGGTTCTGGTTCTATCATAGGCCATGTGTAAAAAAAATTGAGATTACCTCTGAATTTTTTTTCTAGATCCGTCACTTACGCTATATCTATCCCCATATTCAACCAAGTCTTAAAAGAAAAGTGTGTTGCCAACAATACTATAGTGAATGAGACAGCACCCAAAATGGTAAGATCTTGCATATGGAATGTACTTGAAAGGGCTACAATAGTAAAAGGTTTTGCATATCCAAAAAAAACCTATAGATGGTGGAATTTAAACTCCATCACGCAAGAAAATATGTTGAGAGAGCCTTTGGGGTTCTCTAAGCTCGATAACAAACTATATGAGTTCTAGCAAGAGCTTTGAGTGTCACACCCTAACTTAGGGCCTAGGAGTTTGATCATTAGTTGGTACATGTTTTGTAAATATATCAGAGTTTAGGGTTGTAAAGCGGAAGTCTTGATTAAAATATTAATATATTCCAAAAGTCGGGAATTAAACACCCAGTAGTTGTTACAAAAGTGTTTGAACTTGTAAAACCATAATTTACAGTATTTTAATAATATAAACTTCAATTGATCCATCAGATCTTCTAATGGCTATCCATCGTCTCCAAACACCTATTCCTGATTACATCTAAAACGGTTTATAAAACACGTCAGCAACACATGTTGGTGAACACGTTGACACTAAAATAATTTATATACTTAATTATCCCCTCAGATATCTTATGACCCAATCCATCATGGCTTAGGAAATAACTGAGTTATGAAAGTCTGAATTACTATTACAAGCTCCACCTCAACTTGAAACCTCTCAGCAAAAACCGCAGCGTTCGAGTACTTAGCAACTACCAATATAAGAGTATCCTCACTCAAACATTACTTAGGTCTGGCTCAACGTGACGGAGACATAATCAGGCGTGGGGCGGTGTGTCCACCGTCTACCCACATATAAAAGGATCCAGACAAACGTATAAGATAACCTAAGGGCCAACGATTTCCTTTGCTTATAAAGTTTTAGGGATATGTAGTCCCATACAAACATTTGTAAGACTTATATAAAAGTTTTGAGTGTATTCACGCTTATGAAGAGTTTAGATGTGTTCACCTTTGTTCTTGATCGGTGGTCTCATTGAGTTATACTTGTTTGTTACCTCGGACCTATAGTACGAGAATAACCTTTTATAAATAACTCGATCAACGATCTAGCTTTAAACCTTTAGTCTATTTGCATAACCTTTACCTTGATGATTATTTCTTTATAAAATATATGGACCTTTAGTCCCCTTTTTGTCTATCATTCATATGCTACGTTACTTCTTCAGGAAGAAACGTATATACTGAATTTCTTCTTCAAGAAGAAACATTATAAAAACTTTATATGATAAAGAAACAATGTTATAACTATACCGTTGTCTTATAAAAACTGTATTTCACTTATTATCAGCTCAATGTGTGGGTTATATTCCTGACTAGGGTCTAAGCCAAATATAATAAAATAATCGGACAACACCCTACCTTGTATAGATACTTTTATAAGAAATTCCTAGTCTTGACGCGGGCAGAACTCCTACTTATCGTCGGGTAATCAAGGCAATAAGCCGAAAGAACTTCTACTACTTGCACGCACTTCGAGACAACGAGCGATTCGGATCGTCGGAATGTGGCACAAACTTCGAGGATGAGTGTGAGTATTATAAGGTGTTCTTGGGATGCTCCAAGGTAGAACCTGATCACCCTATTTACAGGGCGAATTTCTGACCCATCGTGTATCACGATGTAGAAGAAAACACTCCATCACGTAGCGCGATGGACTTAATACTCGCCATTGATTATTATATTTCGTCGCGTATCGTGACGAAAGCTTGGGTTGGCCGTCGCGTAGCGCGACGCCTCCCACTAGGCTTGATGACTCGACACGTAGACTTGGCACGTGTCGCCACATGGTGACACATGTCACAATTACTTAACCTGGTCATCGCGTATCGCGATGATCCTTAAGCTCAGGCGGTGGAGTACCGCCGACACCGCCATTTCTGGGATATTGTGAAATACCCATCGCTTATCACGATGGGTTGCTTCCTGATTCATCACATAGGGCGATGGGTCTTGATTTCCATATTTTTTATTTTAAGTCTTTTGACTTTAGAAATTTACATTTTTGGCTCAAAATTTAGAGATGTTACATTGAGATTGAAAGTCATAAGGATATTATGCATGCATGCATCATACTACTTAATATGATTGTAAAGGATGAATGTCACACCATATCTAGTTGGTCGGATGTCGACGACAAAGAATCACAAGCTTATGAACATGGAGCCACAATAGAAATTTCAATGTTAACAGGAAACATTTTAAGGTTTGTATGTAGTATGATGGGGAAGCTCACCAATCACCTCGAACGATTTGGTGGAACATATCTAGTATCTTAAACATTATCCATACTTATGTTTTGCGATAATTCAAAAAATGTCCAATTTATCATTATTTTTATATTGTAATGTTTAATTTTTGTATTTTTAATGTATTTTGTTTTAGTGTATGTAGTGTGTGTAACATCCAAACTTCCACAAAATAAAAAAAAATTGTTATTACTAAATGGATGTTTTACTTTGAATTCAAGAATTTAAGATGTGGTTATAGGCTTAGAAGAAACAGAGAATGGGTTTTAGGAATAGGGATGGCAATGGATCGGGTTTGGGTTGGGTTTAGGTATTACCATACCCATACCCGGTTTTAAAAGTCCATCCCAAATCCGTCGGGCCGTTTTAATCGGGTAATTACCCGATTAAAATCTAATGTTGTAAGGTTCAAATCTAATGTTGTAAGGTTCAACGTGTGAACGGTCCAATCATCATTGCAACCGACACCAAACCATGAAGTGCATGGAGTGGAAGCGATAGCATTCATAGGGAGGGGAGTCCAAGAAGAATATAGTGGGGAGTTGTTTGGAGTTTGAAGGCTAGCTTTCCATTTAAGGAGAGCATTGGCTTCTTCCAAAGAGGCAGAGGCAAAATATGGTTTGGATGGTAATGGAAAAATTAGTAGAGCTAAAGATGGAAGTAGCAAATTTAAACAAGACATTATTTTGTTTTTCATATTGTTTTGAAAAATGATGGTTTGCGTGTTCTAATTTATTGCACTTGAGAGGCTAACCTTTTCTAACAGGCCTTTTGAATGTGAGAAAAATGTAGTGGGCCATAATTAAGGAGTGTGTTTTACTTTTGAGGGAAGTAAATGTCTTTTAGGCTTTTAGCAAAGAAAATTCTTGACGTACTCGGTACTCCACAGTCCACACACTCTTTGTAGTGATGTGTGGACTACTAACGTTGACTCAAAGTCAATACGAAAAATAGTAACGAATAACATAATATGATAGCTCTCCAAGACTTCTTGTATATTTTGCAAGATGTAAGATATTAAATCACTCACAATGTAAATATTCTTTAAAAGATCTCCACGATAAGATGAATCAAGTGTCCTATAATATAAAATTTATATAATGGTAATCTTTTAGTACTGTAGTAGGATTTTATAGGAATCTCACAAAATTTATAGTTAAAATCTATGGTGTCACTTAACTTTTATTAAATATTTTACAGTTTAAAATTTGGTAAATTGGAAATATATAATCTCACTTTTTGTGTATTGGTCGATAATAATCTCATCTTTAAAAATCACTACCAACGGTCCAACCTTTCAACTATTTTTGTTTCAATGGACCTCCGTTAAAAAACACTTAATGTTGTTAAGTTTCTTTCCAAGTTTCAAACCAACGTTTAGGGCTTTTGATCGGAAGAATGATACGAGTCGACTAATGTAAAACTTATCTCGGAACGCTGATCCAAACAAAGAAACAATGTTTTAATTCGGGTGTTTGAATTTCCAATTAACAAAATTAAGCTATTTGACCGTTTCAAGTCGACTCGTATCTTTCTTCCAATTAAAAGCCCTAAAACATCAGTTTTAAACTCGGAAAAAACTTAACGACATTAAACGGATGTCCATTGAGACAAAAAAATAGTTTGAAGGTTAAACCGTTTATAGTGATTTTTAAATATGAGAATATTATCGGCTAATACACAATATGTGAAATTATTTATTTCCATTTTGCGTTAAATTTTCAAGTTTCTTTGAAATTAAATGACTAAAATGAAACACATATGAATCTTAATATTACATTGTGAATATTTTATGAAAATTAACTTAAAGTAAACGTTAAGTGTTTTTTAACGGATGTCCATTGAGACAAAGAAATAGTTGGAAGGTTTAACTGTTGATAGTAATTTATAAATATGAGACTATTATAAGTTAATGCACAATAGATAAGATTATTTATTTTCAATTTGCATTAAATTTTTAAGTTTTTTTGAAATTAAATGACCAAAATGAAACATTATGAATCTTAATATTACCTTGTGAATATTTTATGAAAATTAACTTATAGTATGAGGTATTAGTGAGAAAAATCTACTAAACATTAACCAAGCTTTTTTTATTAAAACAAAATGTTTCATTTTAAGTCATATCGATAAAAAAAAAATCATTAACTAGTAAATACGATTTATATATGTTGCAAGAAGGAGGCCACTTATTATTAAAAATTATAGTATATTTATATAAAAAATAAAATAAAAAAGAGATCACAATACTGAAACATTCAATAAAAGGTGAGTGAATTTAAGCATAAAAGGAACAAAAAAAAAGTTTATGTAGCTCTAATAAAATATTTGAAAATTTTGATTACTATTAGGTGAAAAATTCATAGTATTTTGGGCAAAATAATATGTTATAATTAATTAACACTTAAAAATTTAAAGACTTACTCTAGTCGAAAAGTGAAAGAGAGAAGAGATCTAAGAGGTGTTTGTTTTTTTATAAAAGATCTTTTTGGCTTCTTTTGTCTGAGTCGCACAGACATTTAGGTTTGCAAATTGTTTGTTTTCCGGAAGACATTTCAATAAAAAAGGTCAGCGCGCTCTCTTTTTTGCGCAAACATGAACCACCCACTTCTCACATATTCTAAAATCTTCTCATATTTTTTCATTCTATCAGCTCTGTCAAACCCTAGCCCCCTTTCTTCAACCCTCAAATCATGTCACCCCCTGCCCCCTCCACCTCCAATTCCGCTGCCACCTGCCTCCTCCACCTGCGGCCAGCCGCCGCCGCTCCTCCGCCTCCTGTCTCCTCCACCTTTGCCCAGCCGCCGCCGCTCCTACCTCCTCCGCCACTGCCTCCTTCGTTGGAAATCAAGGTAAGCTTCTATGTCCATTTAACCTCAATACATAAACCATATATTGCTTGTCAATTACCTTTATTATTTGTTAACCACATACTAATTTATTATCAATTACCTTACTATTTCTTGTCCACTGATAATTGATATCTTGCTTGTATTATCAGTTTGTTTATGCTAGTTAAGAATTTTACTAGTTTTAATTTGTTTATCTTTAGGTTTTATTTCTTACATTGTAACAATTATTATTTTCTATCTTAGGATTAACTTATGAATCTTGTTGATAGATATAATGTCTATGTTTAGGTTTAGGTTTTGTTGTTGATTAATGTTAATTGAGCACTTGAATATTGTTTAGGTTTAGGTTGGGTTGTTGATTCATAGAAATGGAAGAGAAGCAACAATGGTCAAATGAGCATATAAAATGCTTAATAGAGACTTTCATTGAAGAGGTAAACAAGGAGGGTAGAAAAGGTTTGAGTTTGCAAAAAGATTAGGATTATATGATGTTGTTACGGGATGAAATTGTTGAGCAGGTAACGCAAAGTACTGAACAAATTATTAAAAAAAATGTTATTTTGGTTTTATGAATATTATTTCAGTGTTGTTTGACTATTATTTAAATTTCGATATTGAAGGACTTTTTTATTTAAATTTTAGCTTATTTAACGATTTCTGTTTTATTTTAGCAGTCTGTAGATGTTAAAAAATAAACTGTCTTCTTCTTGCAGACTGCAGAGGCTTGGTCCACATCTTCTGCTACAGATGCTTGCAGATGTGGTACGCATGCAGTCGTTTTACCTCTTAAAAACAAACAGCACCTTATAATCATATGAGATTGTTATTTGTTAGGGAAAAATCCTTTTTGAACTCATAATAAAAAAAATGCTAGCGCTAATCTTACCATTATATTAAAGCAAAACAATATTGTTGGGTCATATTTTGTGGTTTATGCTTTGAATATTGGGCTTAGTGTTGGGCTACACTATGTAAACCGAAATCAAGGGATTTCGGTGGGCTTTGCATGTATTGGGCCTATGTTGGTAGTCTATATATAGGATGTATGTTTACATTTGTAGGGCTGCCAGTTGGTTCATGAGTGGGTCATCAGTTGGGTTGTTCGTTCACGTGGTTATCAGTCGTCTAAAGGTTATCTTAGACGAGTATTGTATTGCTAGTGCTTAAGCACCCGACGTTAATATTAACGTGTGTTTTGAGCCATTCTTGTGTTCGACATGTTTGTGTTTTGTTTGTGTCATTGAATCATCTAGTGTTGGAAATCCGCACCAACACCTAGATTGTTGATATCATAATTGTAGTGATCCAGATTCGGGACTTACAATTGGTATCAGAGCCTTAGACCTCTTCAGGCTCGTTATTGTGATATCAAGGATTCAAGATTTTGATCTTTGATGGTTGTGGTTGATTTTCCAGTGATATTCTCGTCGAAGAAAGAAAAAGTTTTTTTGGTTGAAGATTAACCTAATCTTGGTTAAAATTCAAATCCCAGAGATTTCGGGATTTAATTTGTTACCAAAATTATCTGGTCAAAGCATCTTTGGGTTTCCTGGAAGTTCTCGGACAATTTTCATTGTTTTCGGCCATCATTTGGTCGTTCTCGGTGAAATTTTTTGGTTCTCGGTCACAACAGTTTTCGGCCACAATCAGTTCTCGGCTACAACTAGTTTTCGGCCACACCTTGTTCTCGGTCAACCTTCAGTTCTCGGCTACGTCCAAGTGTTCTCGGTCGACAAAGATTGTTCTCTGTTGATTTCCATTGTTCTCGGTCAACTAAGAGTGTTCTCTGTTGACTTCCTAGTTCTCGGTCAAGTTTCCGGTGTTCTAGGTTACTTTTCAAGGTTCTCGCCCTTTTGAAAGCATTGGGCTCACCTAGTTGGGCTTTGGATTTTGTTCAAGTGGGCTTCTAATTCGTTGGGCCAGTCATCCGAGGTAAGTTCATGGCCTTCTTCACCACCAAATCCTCTGAGATAAATTTTCAACCATGCTCTCTAGATTGTGTTGATAAAATCAACTTATATAAACTTCATAATTATAACTTAATCAGAGACATAGAAAGAGTAAAATCAGAAAATTTTAAACTTAAAAAAAATTGAAAAATCCTTCGTAGATAAAATAGAAGCATATAAAAGGGATCTCTCTAAGCTTAAATCTGAATTCAGCATAAAGTGTTGTCACCACCTAGATGCCAAGCATGAAATTGCTGAATTAACTGCTAAATTGGAAGCCTCCAAATTGGAAATTTTGAACTTAAATGCTAAATTTGAAAGAGCTGAACTTGATTTTAAAAAATTCGAGGGTTCCAGTAAAGTAGTTAATTCAATGATTGATAATTAATTATGGTGGAAGGAAAACGAAGGTAGGGGTATAGGTTACAATCAGGTGCCCCCACCTTACAATGATAACTATGTTCAACTTCCTGTCACCAAAGAACAAGAAGAAAAAGAAAAGTGCATGCAGTATGGTAAGTTAACTGCAAACGACAAGGGTAAGGTTGGTTCAGTCACGGAAACTGAAACAACAATCGGGGTGAACGATTCTAATGTGTTTACTTCATGTGCAGATGAAGTAATTATTGAGGAATGGACTGATGAGGATGATGATTCATCTGTTTTGAATAACAAAGACATTGACTCTCATGTTTCTTTAAATTTGCCGGTTTTGAACTCTGTTACTGCAGATGTCTGTGTGGGCTCCGTTACAAAGAGCAATAAACTTGATGAAATTAAAAATCCAAATAAACTTTTTTCACCTAAGTTTGTTAAAGAAAGATGTTCATGTACTCACCACTGTGAATCCAAAGGAAGACAAACAAGCTCACACAACAGAGCAAGATCGGGAATCGGCCACAACGATTTTTTCGTTAAAAGGCAAACCTGTTTCAACTGTGGCATTCTCGGTCACATTGCTAGAAATTGTTCACGTCTCCCGTATGTTCCATATTACAGACGCTATCAGAGGACTATGCCTCAAAATACCTACAAAAACTTTAACTCACATAAAACGAGGTGTTTTAAGGCAAAGCCCTCCGATGGTGATTGGCGGAGAGACAAGGCTTACAGGTCAAATTATCATCAGACCAAGCCTATTACGGTTCAAAAGCAGAACGCAAACTCTGTTTCAGAAAGGATAAGCGAGACATGTGAGTTTCTAGCCCCTTTCTCTTTAACGTTTTCGGGGTTGTGTGCATACTGTGTGTCAAGTTGGTTTAATCGAGTTGCTTGAAGTTGAGATGCTAGAATGCTAGCATAAATTTATATAAGTTGCTTAAAGTGTGATGTTATAGTATTGCTATATATAAATAATTCTATTATTTATGTGAGTAAGCGTGTATAAGCGTATGTTTATAGCGTGTATGCTTATAATTATTTATGTGCATGTGTGCGTAAGAAGCGTGTACGCTAGTGCTTATTTATACATGAAAATATGTATGAGTTAAGTGTGTATTGTCTATATATTCATGTATATATGCATGTGTGTATAAGAAGTGTGTAAAGTGTATATATATATATATACTTTTATATATGCAAGAATGTGAAGCATAAGTGTCATAAGTTGATGGTTAAAGCCTTTAGTAATTTTGTATATTATATGAATAAATTACAATAGAAATAAGACCAAAATAAATACTATACATAGATCCATATACAAGGAATGTAGCAAACCAAAAGGCTGTAATGAAGGCTAAAAATAAGGGACCAGATTAAAAGTGATTTAGCAATGATTAGGGAGATGATTAAGGAAAGTATATTCCATCTTCAATATTCCCCCTCAAGTTGGAGCATGTAAGTCTTTCATGCCTAACTTGCCGAGTAGAAACCTGAGTTGTTGTGTTGTCACACCCTCAAAATTCACTAACGGAGTTTTACCGTCAGAGGGTGTGAACTAACAGGATCGGAATCATTAGTTATAATCAAACCATAAAACAAAGTTTTAAAACCATGAAAACGTTTACGAGTAATTAAATGCGGAAGCGTAAAACCATAGAAACCAATGTTGCGTCACGCAGGACGACTTAAAACCCAATGATAACAGTTTAAAATAAGTTTGCATAATTAAAAGTGTTTCAAGCAATGCATGATCCTAAACCGCGCGCCCGCCTCGGCTACTTGAGAATAACATACTAAAAGTGTCAACACGGGGTTGGTGAGTTCACAAGTTTATATAAAATAAAGCGTTTAGCGTTTGCGTTCAGCGTTTTGCGTTCAGCGTTTTACGTTAAGCGTTTTGCGTTACCAGATAGTGTTATGTCAATTATATATCTATAGGTAGCTAGCCTATAAAACAAGTATTACTAAGTGTTCGACACCGAAGCTGACTGTTTATCATTTGCCTTGCCACCAGGTCTATCCCGACCATGGTATGTGTTTAGCCAAGATTACACCCACTCGACCTCCAGTCGAGTTTAGCGTTGGGTAGGGTTTGTCAAACCCAGTAGTACTACTCAACAATAACTCGCTATTATCCAATATTAAACGGTTCGATGTGAATGAAGGACTTTAGTTATTGCGTTTGCCACTTAGTCTTTACAAGTGATATATAATTTATATTAACAAAATCTTAAATGCGTTTATCGGAGTATGTTATCTCCCCCAAGTGAAAAGCGTTTGAAAATAGTTTAGAGGGGTAAGTGAACTCACTGTTTGCGAAGTATTCCCAAAATAATTCACCAAGATGCGCGTCACAGAAAACTCTCTCTAGAGTTCTAAAACAACAAAGAGAGTTTTCTAAGTGTCTGAATATTATCGAGTCTCTAGACCAGGCACATAATACCTATGCACACAACATGTTTCGTGTTTCGTTTGTGAATCGTGTGTGACTTTAACAAGTGTATTTGTGATACATTACATGTGTGAGCAATTATTTACGTGTCATGTATTCATAATGTACATCACTAGCAATTACTCCCCGTAAGGGTAATTTGGTCAAAACATAACAATTAACTTGCAATTATTCCCCACGAGGGCAATTTGGTCAAATCATGAAAATCAATTAGCAATTATTCCCCGCAAGGGCAATTTGGTCAAAACACGATAATAAATTAGCAATCACGTTGTTTCATGCAACTTTCACAAAATTCAGCAACTAGCTTCTTAACGACAGAATTCTACTTGCAAAACTAGTCTATCCCACCGATCATAGCATCACAATTAATTTACCAAAAATCATCACAAAAGTATATATGTCTTAGGTTTCCAGAACATATTTTATTATATTTTTATTCCACATGGGTTTCTCACAATAATCAAATCATTACAGCAAACTCATAACAGTCAAATTCATGCGCAACAGAATGTTATTTGAAATTCCCGTTGAATGAAAAATCCAACAAATGCAAGAACACTTGGGTTAGGTTTCTAACTCAACAAGTAAACTTCCAGAAGTGGACCAACCCAATTGGTCTCGTAGTTCATGAGATATACTAATTACAAAACAACCTAACAGCAGGTCTCACAATTCAGATTCGCACTTTAGTTTTGTAAAATCATAAAGATTAACTTTTACTCGTCCAAAAATTATAAACTTGGACTCTATAAAAACTAGACTCAACAAAGTACCCTGTAGTGTTAACAACCTCAACCAATTTCCACATTAACATTTTTTTACAGTCGTCTAAACATAACTTACAATCTGTCCAGTACCAGTTTTGACCTTTAATCACAATTAAATCGTTTGACCAACCAAAACACTTCCAAATTTGGCGTGGTTGGACTTTCTGAAAACTAGACTCAGAGTACTACCTTGTAGACTCATAATTTGCTCAGTTTGCTTTTATATTCAACAAGTTACACATCATTCAATCTTAACGATCACTGCTGTCAAAAACTCAGCAAGCCTAAACAATCATCAAACATGCATCCTAAGCATACGACATAACCCAAAACATGTAATACACATAATTAATCATAGAAAATCAGTAGCAACCCTCTAGGGTTTACAAACAATCAACGATTCATCAATCTTTCACCGTTCAAAATCACATATGATCCTCAATATCAACAACCAATACATAATCAATCATCCTCTAGCAATAATCAATCATAAGAACACTTAATATGATATTCAATAGTTAGGGTTTCATATTTATACCTTAAAACGCAGAAATAAACCAAGGGAAACGTGAGGGGTGCTTAGAAACGAGTGTAGGATGCTCCGATTATGAAGAATCAAGCTTAAACGAGTGTGATATGTGTGTGTGTGAGGCTGCCGTCGCAAGAGGGAGGGGAGAAAGGGGCTGGCCGATCGGGTTTGTGAGGGAGAGAAGGAGGTTAGGGTTTTAATATTATTAATAATAATATATTACACTTTGGTCCCTCAACTTCTAACTTGTACTTTTCTAGCCTAAATTAACTAGTTTGCATCTTGAGTTAGCGTTTTATACTATGTTATCACATAACACATAAGTCTAACACATAATTAACACATAATTATTGTTTTAACGTTTTTCGTTTATTCACCAATCGTTTGCGTCAACTCGTTTGTTTTTCGGTGCAATTCCTGAAAGATTACACATGTAGTAAGTGTTAAGCGTCATTTAAACCCTAGTTTAAATGTAATGAGGTGTGCGTTATAGATTCAGTGATCTTTAAGTTTGAATTGACGGAGTTGAGTTAACGGAGTTAACCTGAAATTGACGATTGTCACATGTGTCCCTAATCCCTTGGTAAGGCGATCCGCAATTTATATTTTGGAATCAATGGGCATATGTTTGATTTCTTTTGACTCGACTCTTTCTCGAACGAAATAGCGATCCATTTCCACATGTTTGGTTCGTTCATGGAAAACTGGATTGTTAGCGAGATGTCTAGCCGCCTGATTATCACAAAATAGGGGAGTTGGTCCATTCGAGGGAATGCCTAATTCGCTTAAAAGCCATCTTGGCCACAAGATTTCACTAACTGTAGATGCCATGGATCGGTATTCTGCTTCTGCGGAAGAACGTGAACCACTAATTGTTTCTTGGTTTTCCAAGAAACCGGCGCCCCACCAAGTAAAACCAAATATCCTGTTCGTGATCTTCTAGTATACGGACACCCAATCCAGTCAGAGTCGTTGTAGGCCGTGAGAGCACAACCTCCTTCACGAGGGAGAAGAATGCCTTGCCCAGGTGTTCCTTTTAGATACCGAAGACTCGATGAATGGCGTCAAGGTGATTTTGTCTTGGATCTGCAACAAATTGACTTAAGACATTTACAGAAAAAGCGATGTCGGTTCTGGTGACCTGTAGATAGAGAAGTATTCCCACTATACATCGATAACGGCTAGCATCAACCTTGGCCTCTCGATCATCTCGATTGAGTTTTAGGTTTTGTTCCATAGGAAAAGAACTTGGTTTGCATCCTTTTAAACCATAATCTTCCAAAATGTCTAAAGTGTACTTCCGTTGGCTTAAGACTGTGCCTTCGGAAGTGCGAGCAACCTCGATGCCAAGGAAATATTTCAAATCTCCCAAATCTTTGATGCTGAATTGTTTGTGAAGTTTTTCTTTTGTGTCACTGCTTTTAGAAGGACTATTTCCCACTACAATAACGTCGTCTATGTAGATAAAGGCGGCCACAAATATGCCACTTTGCTTAAAAATAAAGAGAGAATGGTCCGGTTTAGATTGTTTGAAGTCGTGATTAAGGAGAAAAATGGTGAATTTTTTGTACCAGTTACGGGAGGCTTGTTTCAACCTGTAAAGAGACTTTCTCAACCTGCAAACTCTTGTCTCACCATCTTTGGAAAAACCTTGTGGGATCTTCATGTAGACTTCTTCATGTAATCTCTGTGCAGGAAAGCATTATTAACATCAAGTTGGTGAATTCCCCAATTCTTCTTGGTGGCAGCGGTAATGAGTGTTCTTACCGTGACGATCTTTGCCACTGGAGCAAAGGTGTCATGGTAGTCCACCCCTTCTATTTGGGTGAAGCCTTTGGCAACGAGGTGAGCTTTGTATCGTTCTACTTCTCCATTTGGCTTATACTTCACCTTATAGACCCATTTTAATGACGTGTTTTCCTTCGGGCAGGTTTTCAAGGGTCCACGTGCCATTTTCTTCGAGTGCTCGAATTTCTTTTATCATAGCTTGTTTCCATCTTTCATCCTGCACAGCTTGTTTGAAAATTCTTAGCTTATCATTGGAATTGATGGCGGCTAAGAAAGCTTTGTGAGTTTTAGAAAATTTATCATAAGAGACAAAATTAGACAAGGGATGTACCGTAAAGGAATCTTGAGTTGGTGCGGTTTTGGAGCGGTCAACCGATGGGGGAAGACGAATATCTTAGTTGGCAAGTCGAACCGGCTGTGTTCTGTTTCTCTTTGGTCTATTCGAGTCAGCATTGGTGGAATCATCTTGGCCCATTTCTGTTTGATCTGCAGCGGTACTGTGGGCCTGATCAGTTTGGGCCTTATTGTTTGAGTAGTAGACACAATTTCAGTGGGTGGCCCATGACCATTTTCTTTTTGTTGTGCGGAAAGGTCCTCGTTTAAAACGTCACAGTGGGCTTCCATACCCTCATTTATTTGTCCTTTTTCATTTATTTGAGATGGAATATACTCACAGGAGGCATTTGTGAATATTTCAAAAATGTCTTGTTCATCCTTTTCACATTCAATATTGTCAAATGGGAATTTTTCTTCGTGAATTTTAAGTCTCTAGAAATTATAATCTTTCCTGTATCGATATCAAGGATTTTGTACCCTTTCGTTCCTTGTGGGTAGCCCAAAAAAACACCGGGTTTTCCCCTAATTTCGAACTTATCCCCTTTGGTATTGGTGTTCCAATGGTACGTTAGGCAACCAAATACCTTCATGTATTTGTAATCGGGTTTTTGGTTGTATACCAATTCATAGGGAGTCTTGTCATCAATGACTTTGGATGGGAGTCGATTGATGATGTAGGCAGCCGTTAAAACGCATTCCCCCCAAAATCTTTTTGGAAAATTGGCTTCAAAACGTAAAGTTCGTGCAACTTCAAGTAAGTGCCGGCGTTTGCGCTCCACGACCCCGTTTTGTTGAGGGGTGTGAGAGCAAGTTGTTTCAAGAAAAATCCCATTTTCTTTATAAAAAAATAACATTTCGTTAGAGGTAAATTAGCCTCCATTGTCGCATCGAACTCTCTAGATTTTTTTTCCAAATTGCATTTTGACCATTTTGTGAAAAAATCTTAAATGATTGCTGGCTTCGTGTTTGTATTTTGTCAAAAATAACCACGCACTTCTACTATAATCATCTACGATAGTTAGAAAATATCTTACCATCATGTACGCGAATGATGCTCAAGGTTAAAAAACTAAGACGCTCAAATTAAATTCGAAAACAAAATATGTTCAAGGTTAAAACCTAATACTTTCAAGGTTAAACTTAAAACATTCAAGCTTAAACCCGAATACTTTCAAGGTTAAAACTAATTATGCTCAAGACAAAAATTGATATGATTGAAAAAGGTTAACCTTCTGATGATTGAGGCATGAATCAATCATCGCAGAAAAATGAATTGATATAGAAAGAGATCGATTACTTGGAGAATTTGTTCAAAACTTTAACGACGATGATGAATTTCAACCCTAGGTGAGGAGACGATGAAGTTTGCTCGCGTTCATGGCTCCCGTGTTTTTTGAAATCGAATGGTATAGGAAGTCGCGTACCTAATGCATGATAAGAGATTATTATATTGGATCATTTACTTATATATATATATATATATATATATATATATATATAGAGAGAGAGAGAGAGAGAGAGAGAGGTTAGAATAAAAAGTGAAAGTTTTGTGAGAAGTATTGGAAAAAATCTAGACCATTGGATTCAATATAACACATAAAAGCATTTTGAGTATAGTTACAATGTTAGTTAAAGTAATTATTGGGTTGCTAATAAAAGTTCCTATTATTATGGATCTTAATTACTACGTAATTAAGATTCTGGATTTCTGTTTGCTTAACAATTATCTTCTCCATTAACAACAGCCATTATCTTCTCCAATAACAAATAAACTATTAGGGAATATTGATAAGCCTTTTGCTAAAACGCGGCTTTAAATGTTTCTTCATCATGCTTATATGCTTATGAACAAATCCCTTAACAAATTGTGCACCTAACATATGTTTGAGTAACTTCCATTCCAATGTCATATTTTTTTGGAAAACTGTCTTTTGAGGAAACTGCATCACCAAAGAATTATAATTAAACACACCAAAAAAATGTTGGATGTTAAACAAATAATGCATATGATTTTCTGAAATTACACACGAAATAATGATCTTGCCCAATTAAAAACACATCTGACTAAGGATGAACAAAAATACAATATCTTAAAACTGATTGCTAAAACACAATAAAAATATCATTTATCAACAAAAACCCATAATTATTTTATTTATTTATCCTAATTAACTATTCAAATTAAGATTAGACCAAAACAATATACATTATAAAACACACAATATTTATAAATGCTAAGATTTTGGTATTTGGAAATATCAAAACAAACCTGGAAGTTCCTTATATTATTTTTGACATTTTTGTGGCTCTCTATTTTTGTTTTTCTTTTTCGACTCTCAATTCCATGTCTAGGTCTTCTTATTTCAAATAACAAGATGAATAAATAGAATTTGATAGTTTTATTTCTACTTTTTTTACTTGATGAAAACGATTGTGTTAAACCTAAATGAGCACGTAGTGTTTTAAATTTTTGGCGATGATTCAGGATGAAGATCGAAGATAAACTTTGATGGAGAAGATTATCCGACAAGTTCAATTGGCGGGGGGGGGAGTTAACTTGATTAGTAGTTTCCAAAATTTAATATAACATAGTAGACGATAATACCCCTGAAGTGTTATAAAACAAGTGCAAAAAATAGGAAAAACACAACAGTGAACCACAACCATTGGATCATCAGATCCAACACTCCAGATCTCTTCCTACACTTCCTAGACACACTTTATTTTTAGTATAGACTCACCCTATATATATATATATATATATATATATATATATATATATATATATAGAGAGAGAGAGAGAGAGAGAGAGAGAGAGTATGTTAAAGAAGAAGTAAGAGTTAAGATGTATCAAGTGGAGTCATAAACTAGAACTCACTTAGCATAGCTGGATTTTAGTATGCACTTAGATAGTTGATAAAAGAAAGTAAAGGAGCTTGGAGTGTATGCAGGGCTATCCACACGGTGTTGGCATCCAAAGAGTGGTTTTAAAAGGAAGTTTTATGTATATATAGTTTTATTCCGCGAAAGTTTTTGTAAACTCTGATATTTGAATTGTGTTTATGAGTAAATCCTAATATTCAATAAGGTGCTCGGGTTTAAGGCCTTACAGTATGTGTGTGTGTGTAATGTTACGGCTGTAAACAAGCCAAGCCGAGTCAAGTTGGGCGTGAAGTTAAACAAGCCAACTTGGCTTGACTTGTTTATTTTAATGAGATGAAAAGTCAAGCTCGGCTCGCTTATTTTGACGAGATGAAAAGTCAAGTTCGTCTTGAAAAAAGCTCAAGCAAGCTCGTAGCTCGTTAAAATTTTTATTCTTTTTACATATATTGATATATAACAGGATTTATTTATTAAATGTATTATTTTTAGTTTTCTTAAAATCGATATAAAATGAGCCATCAAAGTCATTTGTCACCTCTAGGATTTTATCATAAACTACTCTTCTTGCCTTCCATAGAATGGTAACATTTAAAAAAGAATATTACTCAGATTTGGGCGGTGCGCATTAAGCAATGACAGCAAGAAAAATTATGTGAATTGGAAAGGAATCTATTTAATCATAAAAAGGTTACAGTATGTTGAATAGAAAACATGAACGTATGCTACTCCAGTATAACAATACAATATAAGTAAAATAGATAGCGGGAGAAAATAACTCCATTACTTCCTTCATGATTCAAACCACTTCCGACTTGCATAAGACTGAGCCATTAATTATTTGGTTTCGGGTCTGGTTGACTCACCTAGCTGTGGTTTACATTCCATACTTTCTTCATCCATGAATTTTACCTGTAAAGACCTTTTCTTTTGTCGTCGACAAGCATGGAGGCCGCATAGTAAAACTACCCCCAAAAGAGGGATCATTATTACAAGAATGAGCGTGTGATGAAAGCTATTATTATATTTCTTCACCATATTTTGACTTTCACAAAGTTTCAATCCTGTAACATTTCCACACAGACCTGGATTGCCTTGGAATACTTGTATGGACGAATTCATGAAGATAGCAAATGAGGTTGGAACTGGACCTACCAGCTCATTGTAAGACAGGTTGACATCAATCCCACTATGCAATTTTCCAAAGGCATTAGGAATTGAACCAGACAATCTATTATGCGAAAGGTTCAAACTTTCCAAACTCACTAAACTTTGAATTTCAGATGGTATCTTGTCTGTGAGTGAATTCCAAGATAAATCAAGTGTGGTGAGGTTACTTAATTTACCAACCTCAGATGGGATTTTCCCATTGAACTTGTTATTACTAAGATTCAAGTAATGAATTTGTTTCCACTCATCAATGTATTTTGGTATCGGCCCGTCCAATCTGTTTGAGGATAGATCGAGAGCAAGGAGATTATGAAGTGACCCAAGCTCTTGAGGAATAACACCTGAAAGTTGGTTGTCTTTCAAGGACAAATACATCATACCTTTCATCTTTCCAAATTCATTTGGAATCTCACCAACCAAATTATTTGATGAAAGATCAAGCCTTTGAAGTCGAGTTGAATTTCCAAACTCAAGGGGTATGTAACCACTGATGTTGTTATATCCCATCCCTAAGGCTGTCAGATTCTTGCATTTAGTCCAGTTTTGAGACAAATTCCCATGAAAACTGTTATAAGTAACGTCAAGACGATCTAAACTTGGATATACCCCGAAGCTATTCGATATGTCTCCGGTAAATTGATTAAAATCAAAGTTACCTCTTATTAAGCTGGAGCAATCTCTTATGCCTATTGGTATGGGACCGGTGAGTCGATTATGACTTACTGATAAATACTGAAGCACTTCTCCATGGCACAAATCATCTGGTAAATGACCAAACAATTGATTGTTGTCAATTTCTAGCTCAAGCATGACTGGACTTGACAGTCCTTGTGGTATAGGACCGGATAAATTGTTCACACGAAGATACAAATATTGTAGGCCTCTCAGGTTTTTTAGGGATGGAGGGATAGAACCACTTAGTTGGTTTTCGCTCAGCGCTAGCTGAGTGAGAGACTTCAAATTCCCTAGTTCGGTAGGAATGGATCCAGAGAGTTGATTTTGGTACAAGTGTAGGAGATCCAAAGACTCTAAATTACCCAAAGATGAAGGAATTGGGCCGGAGAGGTTGTTTGCAAAGAGGCTGAGCCTCCTAAGTGAGACTAGGCTCCCGAGTTCTTGTGGGATCGAACCAGTCAAATTATTTTGGAAAATGTACAAGACAGTAAGTCGCTTCAAATTCCCAATGGTAGGTGGGATAGTACCACTCAGAGAATTGTTACTGATATACATTTCCACAAGATTGACAAGGTGTCCAAACTCATGTGGAATTTGACCAGAAAGCATGTTATCATCAAGGTATAAGTAAGCCAAGTTTCTTAAGTTACCCATTGTTGGAGGCAGTTCTCCTTCCAAGGAATTATCATACAACGCAAGCTCGGAGAGAGAGGTCAGTTGACCAATCTCTTGTGGTATCGACCCATTTAATTGATTTTCAAAGAGGTGGAGGGTCTGGAGATTGGCTAACATCCCAATTTCCGGTGGGATTGCCCCCGAAAACTTATTTCCTGAAAGATCAAGATAAACAAGTTTGGACAGTAGCCGGATTTGTGCGGGGATTGGACCAGAAAAGTGGTTTACACTAAGCTCAAAACGAGAAAGATTGTGGAGAAACGAGAACGGGAACTGGTCAAGAGTTCCGTTTAAATCTAATGTTGTAAGGTTCAACGTGTGAACGGTCCAATCATCATTGCAACCGACACCAAACCATGAAGTGCATGGAGTGGAAGCGATAGCATTCATAGGGAGGGGAGTCCAAGAAGAATATAGTGGGGAGTTGTTTGGAGTTTGAAGGCTAGCTTTCCATTTAAGAAGAGCGTTGGCCTCCTCCAAAGATGCAAAAGCAAACTTTGAAGGTGAAATGATTAGCAAAGCTAGAGATAAAAGTAACAAGTGTGTACAAGACATCATTCGCCTTGTCATGTTTTCTTGATTTTAAAAATGATGGGTTGTGTGTTCTAATTTATACTCGAGCGACTAACCTTATCTCCGGGCAATGCCATATTTCCACAAGGAGTGTGCTTTACTTTGAGAGAAATAAATAGTTATCGTTGTTACGTGAAGAGTGTTTATTAATTGAGGAATAATGTCCTTTAGCAAACGACTTAGATTTAGAGCATTAAAGTTATTGACGTGCTTCACACTGTAGGAAAAGCTGGGCCTCATAAGAACTAAAAAGTAAATAAATAATTTAAATGAATGAACGTGGTACATGCCGTGAGTACTAACCAGTTGAATTTGAGAAATATGGAAAGAAAAGGTCGTTGGTATTAATTCTTATGTGGGGTTATTAGATCACTTTCGTATGATATTATGGATACCTATATTGACTCAAAGTCAAGATAAAGAGACAATTTAATTTCTTTTGAAAGATATCAGATACAAACAAAAAGTAAAACACCCGTCAAACCGGTCGTCTTATTGGGTCACCAGTCGGCCAGATTATAGGTCGGATCAGATTTTATAACCGGATGAATTCTAATTATAATCATATATATTTTTATACATATAACGTATATGTAATAATAAATAATAATTTATATCAATGTGTGTATAAGAATTAATAGCAGTACTCTTTAGCGCATTTGAGTTTTATTCATTCAAACAAATTACAATAATAATAATCTTTTGACTAGCTGGGGGCAAAGCATGATACACACAATCTCAAAGTCATGGGTTCGAAACACATATCTAGTATTTATCTCAAAGTCTTAGCTTCGAAACACTTTACTTAATTTTTGAATTTGAACAAAATTAAAGCCCAATTTTAAAACTCATCCCATCGGCTCACCAAAACAGAATTCAGCTCCAACTTGCACCTTAAAAGCCCATGGAACCAACTGCCAATTATTCAAGTTATGATTGCCTTCCAATAAAATAAATAATACTTTTTTAAAATGTCGATTTGGTTAAATTTGACCCAACTAAATCCGACTATTGATTAATAGGACCAATTAGCTAAAAAAAATCACAGGCTTAAGAAGGCCTACGGCTTAGGAAGGCCAAGCGATTAATCCCCGCCTAAGTCTGATATTTACAATGATGGTTAAAACAAGCATATATGTGTATGTATTTAACATGGTTTAAAAAGTATAAATTTATTAATAAAGTTATGAATATTTATAGTTATACAGTAACATATATAATTTTTTATTTTTACCAACAGCTATGTTTTGAAATTTCATATTTCTAACAGCTATGTTAAACAAAATAATAAACTATTATAAATATATAACCCTTCTTTTCGTTGTTAACCTCTTCTTCATTTCCTTCAATTTATCACATAAATAAGAGCACCAATAATGATTAAAATTAAATCCAGCATACTTTACCTCCTAAAATGATTTCTCAAATATATCATTTATCAATATAGCCAAAATGATGTCCTAATGATTTTGAAACTAAAATACATAAGCAAGCAATTGATGGACCCCCATACGTGAGAGGAGTCGAGTATTGGAGTTTCAAAAGAGAAACACATGTATACAGAGAGAGGTCGTGAAAATGGAGCCAATTTTCTATACCTTATTAGTTACTTTAAGCGATAATTTAAGATGAGCTAGCAGCTTTTCAATTGCATTGACCATTTCGTATACTTTATATAAAGGCGTGATGCATCGAGTAAAACGGGTCTTTCACCTAAATCAGGGCTGGCTCTAAGAAAAAAAAAATTGGGTTGAAAACGAAATTTTTTTTGGGCCTTAATTAAATCAGTATTTTGTTGGGTTTAAACAATTTAATTTTGATATGGGCTTATTTGATTATAATTTAGGTTGTGTAAAAAACTTTTGTATAAAACTATGACTAAATATGTCACAAAAGATACTAGAACCCATAACCTTTTAGTTGGGAGTAATACATCTTTGCCACTAGACCAAGCTAGTGCGTTATGTAATTGAGTTTAAACACTAAATATACATATCGTTTTAATAAAAAATACATATAATTTTTTTTAAAAGAAAATTTGGGTCTAGCGAGGTGTCGGGCCTATGATCGTCGACCACACAGCCCCCCTTAGGGCCGACCCTGAGTCCTAA
This sequence comes from Bidens hawaiensis, assembly GCF_021521415.1. Taxonomy (NCBI): domain Eukaryota; kingdom Viridiplantae; phylum Streptophyta; class Magnoliopsida; order Asterales; family Asteraceae; genus Bidens; species Bidens hawaiensis. The sequence continues at coordinate 333,705 of NW_027492693.1, read as the reverse complement.
ACAAAAATGCACATATGTCGTAAGTGATTTGTCGCCTATGAAGCACGGTGACGGCTCCGATGGTAGGGTACCCGTCCCGGGGACGTATGGGGGACGGAAATGCGATGGGGACGTTTCCTAAACGAACCTGGTTAATGGGGACGGATCCAAAACCGTTTCGGAGACATTTCTATAGCGAATAACGTGGTGGACGGGCCAAATAGCATACTCCAGCGATGAATTCCGGCGCCGGTGATAGCAATGCTTGCCGGAAAATCCATGAAGAAGGGGAAGAACAGTGGCGGCTGGAACTAGAGTGGTTTAGTTTTTTTTAGGTTAAATAAACTTTAGGTTTAACATTTAACCCCCTTGATCTTTTACTTATTTGCATCTAGCCTCTAAAAACTTGTTAACTTTTACATAAAAAGTATTAAATTAGGTTATGCATTTTAACATTTAACCCTATCTATCTAGACTAGTTTACATTTGGTCCTCAACTTATAATTTTATACATAAAATGTTTAAAATGACATTATATATAGATAAAAATTATATATATATATATATATATATATATATATATATTGTTGTTGGTACATGTTTGTCAGTAGTTCATAGTCTTGTAATTGTAATCGAGTCTGTATTGTAATTGTGTATTTGATTATGTTTTTGTTTGTGTAACTAGCGAAGTTGTCAACAAGTTCGCTCAGGCGAACTTGTTGAACAAGCGAAGTTGTCAACAAGTTCGCTCAGGCGAACTTGTTGAATATGCGAAGTTACAGACAACTTCGCCTGTGGCGAAGTTGTCGTGTATATATTGATTGTTACAGCCGAATCGTCGAGGAGAAGAGTTTAGGGTTTCAGTCAAGTGTTTGAGTTTAAGCAGACGTGTTTGCTAGTTCCAGTGTCTGTAATAGTGACTACGAGTCACGTGTTCGGTTAATAATATTACGTGTTTGATTCATTGCTTGTGTTATTCTATATCTACACTCGTAACCTACTTACGCAGGGATTCCGCACCTGCGTTGTTAGAGAACATCCCGTGTACGATCCGTCCAGGAACCTACAATTGGTATCAGAGCCATCGGCTCGATTGTGAGGTTCGGGATTTCACGCGGGTGTAGTTTCGTCTCGTTTGACCTATTCGTGAGACGTATTTTTGTTGGGATTGTGTTCTACTAGTGCTTGACAGTCTTTTTCAAGCCTTAGCATTGATCGGGAGCTTCTGGTTTGAAGAAAACAGATCTGGAAAAACTTCCAGGTTCATCGGGCGAACTTGCTGATCTTCAGGCGAAGTTGTTGAATTCAGGCGAAGTTGCCGTCACTGGAATTAGGGTTTTTTGGCGAAGATATAAAGTTTGGCGAAGTTAACCACAACTTCGCTCAACTCATAAGTTCGCCTTAGCGAAGTTATCCGCAACTTCGCTTCACACTTAAGTTCGCAGATTTCATAAGTTCGCCTTAGCGAAGTTATCCACAACTTCGCTTACTACCCAAGTTCGCTCAACTCATAAGTTCGCCAGAGCTAAGCGAAGTTAACTTTAACTTCGCCAATTCAAGCGAATTAAAGACCTCAGCGAAGTTCTCTGTTCAGCGAAGTTGACCTTCAAGCGAAGTTATTCTTAACTTCGCCAACTGAGCTGTTTTAATATTTTTTTTGTTTTTCCAGGTTTTTCAGGTTTTTGCAAGGATGTCGTCGATCAATATCTCCGACTTGGTCAAGATGGAAGTAGAAGCGGGGTCTGCCACTAAGGCCCCGAGGCTGATGAAGGGAACTGACTTCGTGGCATGGAAGGACAGATTCATCCAATACATCAAATACCAGGATGCCAAAATGTGGGTGTGCATCCAGGATGGATATATCCCTCCAACTGCGCAATACGAAGGTCGCGATGTGGTTAAGAAGTACAGCAAAATGGAGGACGAAGAGAAGAAAATGTACGAGGCCGAAAGCAAGGCCCATGCTGCGATAACAATGGCACTTCCTCAAGAGGTTCTCCATACGTTCCGAAAGTACACTTCTGCGAGAGAGCTTTGGGATGCTCTTGAAAATAGATTCGAGGGGAATGTGGGTATACGTGCATCAAAGATCAAACTCTTAAAAACCCAGTTCTCCGTCTTCAAATTTTTGAAGAACGAATCACTGGATGATATTATCACCAGATACTATCATCTAATGACAGAGCTCAGCAATTATTCAATTGCTTACCGAGAAGAAGAGATCGTTGAAAAGCTTCTCGATGCTCTCCCACCGAAGTGGGAAATGTACACCGTCCTTATGAGGGAAGACAGAGACTTTCCAAATTGTGATCTTGAAACGGCAGTAAACAAGCTCAGAACTTATGAGCTTAATATGGTTCGAAAGGAAACACCAACAGATCAGATACAAGACCCTGGTATGTATGGTGCTAAGGTTAACTCAGGCTCAAGTTCAAGGCCTGAATCTGCTGCTTTTTACTCGAAAGGGGAGTCAGGCTCTGACTCGTCTCATGAAGGAAAAGTTTCTGTAAACACGAATGGTGATGTATGTTTCGTTGCTGGAGGATCTAGTACTTCAAAGCCTCAAGCATCCACAAGTAGTTTTTCTGCAAATGCATCTAGCAATAGTTATTCCAAGATGCCTATGAGTGTAAAATCTGCTGAAGAGCAGTTTGCAGTCTATGCATCATTCATTGCTTCCTATGAAAACTACATCCAGGGGAAGATTGTGGACCCTGCTGTTCTGGATGAGGATTATGACCAGATCGATGCTGATGATCTGGAGGAGATGGATTTGCAATGGCAAATGGCCATGATAGTGAGGAGAGTCAAGCGTTTCATGAATAAGACGGGGAGAAAGTTTGTTGGTGGTCGGACCGGGTTCGACAAGTCCAAGGTAAGGTGCTATAATTGTCAACAGTACGGGCACTTTGCCAAGGAATGCAGAAATGAGAGGGTTGAACGAGGACAAGGTCGACCTACACAACATTCTGGAGTTAACAGAGAGATTAACGCCATGTTGACCAGAGAAGCAGGTGAGTACAACTGGAACTCGCATTCAAGTGGTTCTGGTGAGCAAGCGAACATGGCTGAGGCTGATATGAAAGAATGTGAGAAGGTTGAAGGAATTGAGAAAGCTACTGAAGAAGAAACAGCTTTCATGGCAAATGACAAAGATAATCGCTCCGAGGTAAGTCCTAAAACTATTTGTACTAGTTGTGAGAATTTGTCTGAGCAACTTAAAACAATAACTAATCAGTATGTCCATTTAGATGCTGACTTTAAAACTGTTAAAGAAGATCACCATTTTACGAAAGCAAGAGAAACGAGTTATAAAATTAAAATAAAAGCATGTGAAAAAGACGTTCAAAGCTTAAAAATTAAACTTGCTGAGAAAATTGAAATAATTGATCTTAGTTATGAAGTTTTGGAGGAAAAAACTAAAGTGATTGCTGATCGGGATAAACAGATTGCTGACCACCAGGTAAAGGTGGTGGAACTGAACCGCAAACTTGAGCAGTTCAGGAATTCCTCAGCCATCCTTGATCACCTCGTGAGTGATCCAGGTACCTCTGCAAAGAGGGGAGGAATCGGATATAATGAAGTTCCACCACCCTTTAACCACAACTATACTTATAATCCGAGTGTTCAGAAATCTGTCGATTTCGAAGTTCCTCAGACAACTCCAATCAAGATTACAAAACCAAGTGTTAGCTGTGGAGAAACAAGCTCGAAAGTTTCTAATGTGAATAATTCTGTTTTGAGTCCAGTCTCATCGGATTCGGATAAGTTGTCCGAATCTGATCAGACAAAAGAGAAGGTAGGGTTACCCACCGATGGAGATAAAAATGAAGTTTCTAAAAAGAGTTCTCCACTCAATCCGTACGTCCCACCTTATGTGAGACGAACGGCTGGTAACACTGCCTCTACATCCAAACCAACATTTGACAAGAAAATGGAGAGTAGATGTTGCTTTAGATGTAACAAGTTAGGACATCTAGTTGCAGATTGTCCTTTGAAACCGAGATTTAGAGATGTGAAGCCAAATAAAAATGAGAATAAGCGTCATTTTGTTCCTGCTAAAAATGAAAACTTTAAAAAATGCCAAAATGTAACGAATTCAAATTTTCATAAAAACCAACCTCATTTTTACAACCAAACCACAAGAAATAACACTTTCTATTCTCAAAGGTTTGGAAGGCATTACACTCAATCTGCAGGGAGATTCCCTAACAGGACGTACAGAAATTATCCTGATGCTAACTTGAGAAAGCCAGGATACGGGATGTATCGATCCAAGACCAATTGGTCTTGGGTCCCAAGATTCTAACTCTTTGTTTTATGGTGCAGGAACAGTTGAACAGGGCTGCAAACAATCTTTGGATTGTAGATAGCGGCTGTTCCAGGCACATGACAGGCAACAAACACTTGTTGCAAGACTTAAAACCTGTTCAGGGAGCTAGAGTTAGTTTTGCTGGTGAAAGCGGAGGAAGGATTACCGGTAGAGGAACTGTGTCGAATGGGAAAATGACACTTGAAAACGTAAATTTTGTGGAGGAATTAAAGCACAATCTGCTGAGTGTGTCGCAGATCTGTGATAAAGAATACACTGTCCATTTCACTAAGAATGAAGCGATTGTATTGAAGCCTGGTTTTCATATACCAGAAGAATGGATAGTAATGAAAGCTCCACGTGAAACGAATACATACGTGATGGATATGAGGTCTACTGAAATGGCCACCGGAGAATCATGCTTAATGACAAAGGCAAGCGAATCTGAATCAGAATTATGGCACAGGAGAATGGGACATATTCATCTTCGTAAGATGAACTACATTGTCAAAAATGGGCTTGTGATGGGCGTTCCCTTAAAGAGTTTTAACTTTGAAGATAAATGCATAGCGTGCAAGAAGGGAAAACAACACAAGAAAAGCCATCTCACCAAGACGATCAACTCAATTGCTGGTACTCTAGAACTACTTCATATGGATCTCTTCGGTCCGGTGAATGTACAAAGTCTAGGCGGTACTTCTTACTGCTTGGTGATAACTGATGATTACTCGCGATACTCGTGGGTATATTTTCTGAAAACGAAAGACGAGACGACTCAGATGGTAAAGAATCTCATTACAAAAGTCGAGAATGTCATGAGTAAATCAGTTAAATTCATCAGAAGCGACAATGGGACAGAGTTCAAGAACTTTGAGATGGAAATCTTTTGTCTACAGAAGGGTATTGAGCATCAATACAGCGCTCCGTATACGCCACAACTTAACGGAGTAGCTGAAAGGAAGAACCGAACGTTGATTGAAGGAGCCAGAACTATGCTGGCAAACTCAAAGCTTCCTGTGATGTTCTGGGCTGAAGCAGTGGCTACAGCCTGCTATGTTCTGAATCGGGTGTTAACAGTTAAGAGACTTGGAAAAACTTGTTACGAGCTTATGCACGGTAGGAAGCCCAACTTGTGCGGTCTTGAACCATTTGGTTCTCCTTGTTCGATTTTGAAGACTAACTCGAAATTTGGTGAAGTAGCCGATGAGGGAATCCTAGTCGGTTATGTTGTTGGGACTCCCAACAGACGGGTCTTCAATACGACAACTTGCAAGGTGGAGGTGGTGTGTAACACCGACATTACTAGTTATCAACCGCCAAAACCAAGCAATGGACCTGCTGAGCTTTTTGACTATGTTAAACTGTTTAAGTCGTTTAACGTACCTAATTTGGAAATTACTGAAGAAGACGAAAGAGTTGTGACGAAGATGATATTTGATGAGGAAGAGGAGCTAGTGCAACATCAGATGACAGAAAAATCTCAGCCTTCCACATCAAACTCTATCGATACCCCTGCATCCTCAGCTGGAGATGAGTTTATTAATCCTTTTCACTCTCAGCCTGAAACAACCATTGATGAGATCTCTTCAAACTTGGAAGACAATTTGCATGTCAGTGCTGTTCCGACCACTAGAATTCACAAAGATCACCCACTGGAAAATGTTATAGGTGATGTGTCCTCTAGTGTACAAACCAGAAGTAGCTTGAATGAGCACACCTGTGTTTATACAAGCATTAAAGATACAGGTATTATGAATGAATGTTTGTACTCTTGCTTCATAAGCCAAATTGAACCGAAGAATTATCAAATGGCTTTGAAGGACAGCTCGTGGGTCGAAGCTATGCAAGAAGAGTTGGCTCAGTTCGAGAAAATGGAAGTTTGGACTTTGGTCGAAAAACCAAAGAATGTGCATGCTATAGGCACGAAATGGGTGTTCAAGTGCAAGAGAGATGAAAAGGGGATTATTGTGAGAAATAAGGCGAGGCTGGTTGTTAAAGGTTTTAATCAGCAAGAGGGTATTGACTACAATGAGGTTTTCGCTCCTGTTGCCCGGTTAGAAGCGATTCGATTGTTTTTGGCGTTTGCTGCTTTCAAAAAGATGAAGGTGTTTCAGTTGGATGTAAAGAGTGCGTTTCTTAACGGGAAAGTTGACGAGGTTGTGTATGTTGAGCAACCACCGGGTTTTCCTGACCCAGACTTTCCTGATCATGTATACAGGTTGAGCAAGGCGTTATATGGTTTACATCAGGCACCTCGTGCCTGGTATTCAACGTTATCGGACTACTTGCTGGAAAATGGTTTTGAAAGGGGTTTGATCGACAGTACGCTGTTTGTGAAGAGAGAAGGATGTGACTTCTTACTGGTTCAAGTCTACGTGGATGACATCATTTTTGCTGCATCAAGAGTATCCATGTGTCAAGATTTTGAGGCTGTCATGAAGAAACGATTCGAGATGAGTGCTATGGGTGAACTAACTTTCTTTCTAGGATTGCAGGTTGATCAGAAGAAAGATGGGATGTTCATTCATCAAACAAAGTATGTTCATGATGTGCTGAAAAGATTCAAGATGGAGGACAGTTCTCCATATGACACTCCAATCTGCGTCAATCACAAATTGGGAGCTGAATCAGATGGTGACACAGATGTGGACCCTACTCTGTATCGGGCGATAATAGGTTCTTTAATGTATTTAACTGCTTCTAGGCCTGATATAATGTTTTCTGTTTGTCTTTGTGCTCGCTTTCAGGCAAACCCAAAGGAATCTCACATGAAAGGTGTGAAGAGGATTTTGCGGTATCTCAAGGGCAAGCCGAAACTAGGATTGTGGTACCCAAAGGGAGGAGACGTTGAACTGGTGGCATATACTGATTCTGATTATGGAGGTTGTAATCAGAGTCGGAAGTCAACAACAGGAGGCTGTCAGTTTCTTGGAGGAAGATTAGTTTCCTGGCAGTGCAAGAAACAGACGTCAGTTGCAATTTCAACTTGCGAAGCTGAATACATGGCAGCATCCAACTGCTGCTCTCAGGTTTTATGGATTCAGCAACAATTGCGCGACTATGGTCTGAATTTCTTACTCACTCCTATTTTAATTGATAACACTGCCGCCATCTCAGTAATTAACAATCCCGTGAAGCACAGTAAAACTAAGCATATTGACATTCGTCATCACTTCATACGGGATTGTGCTGAGAAGAAACTGATCAAGATCGAAAAAGTTGATACACTTGAAAATTTTGCTGACTTGTTTACAAAAGCGTTTGATAAATCCAGATTTCAAAACCTACTTGAGCTAAATGGGATGATCAATCCCGAGTAACCATGTCTTTGTTTTTGATTAAAAAAAAAAAAAAAAAAAAAAAAAAAAAATGTGTGTCTTTATTGCTTAAAATTAGTCGGTTATCTCAGTTTGATGGACATCTCCTCGGATATGTTTTGGTCCTTGTTTTCGACTTAGGAAATGAGGATAGCCATTAACCGGAAGACTGAAAGTAACTGGGGCAGTGTTGACATGTTTTTCTTTCAGTTGCTGAAAATTAGTCGGTCATTCTTAGTAAGAAGGACACATACTTGTATGTGGTCGGTCCAGCTGATCCAATGGATCTTCAGGATAGCCGTTTACCTGATGACTTTGACATGATTGGGGCGATTGAATTCAAAATTTTTTTAGGGAAATGAAATTACTTTTCAAGTCTATTACTTCGTAAGAAGTTCTTTGCTGTGTTTAAAAGAAAATTGATCCAACCTTGGAAAATGATATATATACTGACTATGTGTGCCTAACTAGTGAAGTTAATAAGCTTAAAAGGCTTTAGAACAGTCATTGTATGTCATGGTAATTTTAATGGTGCGTAAAAGTAGATGTGATACTAACTTAAATTTACTCGAATTTATGTGGAAACCTCTTAAGAGTTTTGTATGTCTTCATACATATCTTTTCGAAGGATAGGCAGAAAAGCAACTACCCAGTCATACACGAGCCCGTGAGTGTTCTGATTCCCGTGAAGAAAGCATTTAAAGACACTGCAGTGATCCAGATTCGGGACTTGCAGTAGTTGAGTACTCCGATGAAAATTCTTAGGTTTGATTAAAAAAAAAAAAAAAAAAAAAAAAAAAAAAAAAAAAAAAAACATGTATAATTTTTGTACTTATGAGAAATAGTGACAATAAACACGAGAACCGAAACTTCTCAAGATTTCTCAAGTTTGGAGTAAGAAGAAAACGGGAAGCAGACAACGAGTATCTACAAGTTAATCAGACACTATGGGTCGAAGTCAATTCGGGGTGACTTGGGTATAGCCAAATACGCTTTGAGAATAGATAGAAGGCATCATTACCTCTGAGTTGTTGCCAACTTAAATTTTTGAGCTTAACTGTACCTTAATCCGTATCACAGAAACAATGAAAACCATTTAAGTTATTACATGCTTACAACCTGTTTCTCTATGTCATAATACAGCCAAACACGGATCCAAGTGACAGTCACATAGTTAGTATGATTCCTGTTCGGATCTTTTCTAAAACGTAGTGGTCCCTGACTAGACTGAAATTTGATCCCTTATTTCGTTAAAATTTTATAAGTATTTTCTGTTTTTGTAGTTATATTTTTATTGTTGGTTACTGGGTCTTGATCATTTTTGTTTAACTCTTTTTGGTAACTTATAAGGATATATTCAAGATTTTTTCAAACTGAAAGGGTTGTTTTTGTAAATATCGGGCGAAGTTGTTGAATCGGCGAAGTTGTACTTAACTTCGCTTAGGCGAAGTTAAGAATAACTTCGCCTGAACCAACTCAGCCCTATAAAAGGGGTTTTCAACAGTGAAATTTTTTTTATTAACTTTTTTCCGGCGAACTTATCCTTAATTCCGGTTAACCTTTTTTATATATACACTTTCGATTTCGATCTTTTGTTCCTTGTTTCTACTATACTGAGTGGTATGTGTTGTCGATTTCATTCTTTCATTCACTTTATACTTTTACCCGGTTAGAGACCTCGGGTCGTCTAACCCTCGAAACCAAGTTTTTTTCGACCTCTCGTTACGTGTTCATGGACGATCTTTTCATCCATACACCTTTGAAATATGTTGTTCTTCATGTTTCTATCGTTTAATCGGTCCGAAAACATCGGATTTCGACCTCAGAATCCGAACAGTCGCCGATTCTGTTTCAGGCGAAGTTATGGTTTTGGCGAAGTTAATCTCAACTTCGCCAGACGCTTAAGTTCGCCTAGGGCGAAGTTATCCACAACTTCGCCTGGGCGAAGTTAACCACAACTTCGCCGTGGCGAAGTTATCATCAACTTCGCCTTGGCAAAGTTATCCACAACTTCGCCCTGGCGAACTTAACTGTAACTTCGCCGTGGCGAAGTTATCCTTATCTTCGCCTATATCCTTTTCTTTTAACTGTTTTTTTTTGACGAATTTACTGATGATGCGAAGTTGTCCCCAACTTCGCCTCAACTTTAATTTCGCCTGTGTATCTTACATCACAACTTCGCACTTGCTACACTGCGAACTTGTGAGTTACGTAAAACGTCTCTAACTTGATTTGTTTTGTGCAGATATGGCTGCTGTTGGAGGTGCTGGAGGTGATGATGGTGATGAGCAACGACAATTCTTCCCAGCTCATAACCAATACATCACTTTGGATCCAGACGCACGAGGCGTTGAAGACTATAGGGAGATTATCACATTTCTCCAACGATCACGAGTTTTTCACGCGATCACTAATACACTACCCATATCTCTGCCCAACATTCAAGATTTCTGGCAGACGGTGTATTATGATTGCAGACCGGAGCCTCCAGTGATGCGAGCAACTGTCAATGGTCATGCCATACAGTTTTCCTCGGAAGACATACGGTTGGCTCTGCAGTTCGGTGTAGAAACGAGAGACGACCCAACGGAATTCGTAGCTCCTTTCCGTGACGGAGCATACTTGAGAATGGGTTATTCGGGTCCGCTGGGGGACTCGCAGAGGAGGAAAGGCTTTCTGCTGGACCAATGGCGCTTTCTGATGCACATGTTAATTGTGTGCATGTCCGGCAGGAAAGCAGGAACAGACGGGATGGGTGCGACGATGCAATCTGCCATGACGGCCCTGACTTACAATCGTCGTTACTCTTTTAGTCAGATGATTTTCTATGAGATTGATCGTCAGAGACGGGCGACGGCGCGAGAACGATTTATCATGTATCCGCGATTTCTTCAAATGATTATTAATCATGTCGCTCCGTCTCTACCGCAACGGCGCCCTATTCGATATGTTGAGTGTGTAACAAAGCGTATTTTTGCTCAATGTAGGACGTCGAGCACTCGTAGCAACCCTGAACGCCGTCCAAGGCATACTCCGCTTTTCGGGTATCTCATCAACCCGGAGTATGTTCCTGCAGGAGGGGATGAGTTCAGGGATCCCCAACCACATCAGGCGGCAGCACCTCATGCTGTAGCAGCTGCGCCTGTTGTCTCTTCTGCTGCTATGCCAGCTACTATTGCACAGACTATGTCCACGGCTGAAAACGTTGATCTGGATGCTGCTTTCAGTGGACACGGTTTGTTTGATATGGGTATCTCGGGTCCTCAATTTATGGATGCTTCTACAGCAGCTACTTCGGTAGCTGAATCCGAGTTAGATGAAACGTTTGCTGAGGCCAGACGGCTATTGGTGACTCGTGAAAGGATTTCGGGTAAGAGGCCGAGAGTTGATGACGAGGAGGGAGATGAGGAAGAAGCGGTACAACTTGTGATGAGACGTTCGCGACGAGAACGACTAGGTATGGCTACTGGAGCGGGGGAGACTTCAAGGCATGTACGTTTTGCTCCGCCTGTCTTGTCAGGTATGTCACTTCTTCCTACTACTGCACAGGTTACGACTGTCGAAGCGTCAGCTCCAGCAGTGGTGTCTCTACCACCACAACCGTTTGATCCACCGGTGGTAGTCGCACGCTTCGTTGATTCGACTATCACAACAACTGCAGGGTTACCAAGTGTACCACCTGCGGTCACTGCTGCTACTGATGTTCCACCAACTCCACTGCCTACTTCAGATGCTGAACGGATTACATCACTAGAGCGTATTGTTGCCGAACAGTCTAAGACTATTGAACGCCTAGTGGAATCCAATCGACTACAAGCTGCCCTCCTGGTCGAACACGGAAGAATAATTGATGCCTTCAAGGATTACTTGGCATCTCAGGGGGAGAAGACGTGTAGGGGCGATGAGTTGAGAACGAAAAGACGAGAAGATCATGACGATGATCCCAATGCACCTTCGGGTGCAGGTGGTGAGCTGCCAAGAACCTCTCAGGCTCTTGGGGCTTCCACAACTGAGGGGGAGTCTACAGATGTAGATGATGATGATGTTGGAGTTATGGGTGATGATGCTGATGTTGAGGACGTTATCGATGCTTTAAAGGAGTTGGATGATGAGGAAGACGATGAGTTTATGGATGATGACGACGTGTTGCCCGTGGATGAGATTGAGAGGATTGGGGAAAAGATTAATGTGGAAAATGTGTTAGAAGAAGGTGAGATAATGGATGATGATGTTGAGCATGACATTCCCGAAGTGGAAAAGTCGGGTGTTGGTGATGAAACGGTGTTGGATGAGACGGTGTGGGAAGAGCAGCCTAGATGGAAGGAAGAATATGCTCATTGGTTTGTCAAGACCAAGAAGCCTGCTGTTCCAACCATGTTCAGAAAGAGCTACAACATTAAAGGGTATGCAGAGGCGAAAAAGGGGATTATTTGTTGGATCAATGATGAACAGCTCAAGTTGTTTGTGGTGAAGCGTTATGATGGCGTTCAATATTTCAAGAGAATGTTGAGATCGTTCAACACATTGCCTGAATGCGAAGTAAAAGATTTGGCCAGGTTGGGCCTGATAAACCGAAACAACGACAATATGGCTAGAATGATTGAGAAGATAATGTGGAAAGAAGGAGTAAAAGAAAAGAAGTTTGAGTTGCTAAAGCCACAAAAGGGAAAATTAGTGAAGGATACAGAGAGAGGTATGAGAGCAGATGGTAAACCGTGGATGGTGATGAAGTACAAACCAGTCCGATGTATCAAGGAGGTACCCATGAAAGCTATGCCTCGAGATGTGCTGAAAGATTTGAAATGGTGGTTTGTGGACTGTGAGACTGCAGAGGCAGTAATGGAGGACGAGGATGAACAAGAACTGCTTCGGGTTTACGACCCGATGCATCTTGTTAACCTGTCGCAAGCTGATCTGGAAGTACTCAACAACAAGAAGATCTTCTACATTCCTGCTTGGAAGGATCAAGCTAGGAGATATCAAAGTGTAGTGACAGTATGTGTGAAAGAAGGGGCGCACGCTTAGAGATGCAGATTACAAGACTCGAGTTTTGAAGAATCAAGATATGAAGCTACTGCCAAGGGGGAGTCTGTTGGTACATGTTTGTCAGTAGTTCATAGTCTTGTAATTGTAATCGAGTCTGTATTGTAATTGTGTATTTGATTATGTTTTTGTTTGTGTAACTAGCGAAGTTGTCAACAAGTTCGCTCAGGCGAACTTGTTGAACAAGCGAAGTTGTCAACAAGTTCGCTCAGGCGAACTTGTTGAATATGCGAAGTTACAGACAACTTCGCCTGTGGCGAAGTTGTCGTGTATATATTGATTGTTACAGCCGAATCGTCGAGGAGAAGAGTTTAGGGTTTCAGTCAAGTGTTTGAGTTTAAGCAGACGTGTTTGCTAGTTCCAGTGTCTGTAATAGTGACTACGAGTCACGTGTTCGGTTAATAATATTACGTGTTTGATTCATTGCTTGTGTTATTCTATATCTACACTCGTAACCTACTTACGCAGGGATTCCGCACCTGCGTTGTTAGAGAACATCCCGTGTACGATCCGTCCAGGAACCTACAATAATTATCTATATATATATTGTTACTAATTAATTATCTATATTTAATATATTTTTATTTTTATATTTTTTTTGTTGTGTCTTTTCCGTATCCATATCTTGGATTTTTTATTTTTGTCGTTTCCCATACCCGTAACGTTCCCCGTACCCGTGCTACATAGGTCGTCGCTAGGGCACATTGGCTTACAAGTGCGATGAATACATGCAAATTAGTAAAAGTATGACATCACAAAAGTTTTTATATATATTATCGAAATTTTTTCATACGAAATTCTAAGAAGCCAAACAATATGCTTCCTCACTTCACAGCATCTCCATCTCTCTCGCCCATGTCATGTGGCCAGTGGCGGATCTAGAACCATATATCAGGGGTAACGCTCAAAAAATTTTTTTAACCGTATTTCATACAATGTAAACTAAATAAAAGTAGAAACACGATAATAAATAAATTTAAACACATAAGCTGCATATTTCTCCCATTCGGTTTTTTAAAGCTTGAAATTGAGCCATCACATCATCTTCTTTTACTTTATCAAGCGTTTCTCTTTCGACCACACAAATTAAAGTACTGTTCAAATACTCATCACCCATTCGATTGTGCAAATCCGTCTTGATAAGCTTCATTTTAGAAAAACATTTTTCAGCGGTTGCGGTTGCAACCAGTAAAACCAACGCTAGCTTCAATATACGATAAACCAAAGGAAAAGTGACGTGTTTTCCGGTTTCCACAATTACACGAGCAAGGTCACACATTCCACCCAATTTTGCAAATTTATCATCTTCCTTTAAAGTGTGATAACAGGTTGTAAGATCACCTGAAATACACCCTCTTTCTTCATTACTAAAGTTATTCGGATACATATAAGAAAATGCCACTATATTTGATATGTCAAACTTAGAAAACGAATCACTAGGATTTAAACCGGACATATTTTCTATCAAACTAGTGGAGACCTCACTAAATCTATTTTCATGTTCTTGAATTTGCATATCCAAATGGTATTAAAAACTTCAACCTCAAAATAATGTCGATTAGTAATGATATTCTTTCGGTTTCGTTGATTGCCATAACTTTCCGTCATATCCAACATCTTAATCTTGTTTTTTTCACAATAAAATGTCACTCTAGCCAACATCTAGTCAAACCCGTTTTGTCTTTAGATTATTCAATGCTCGGTTTGTCCCACTTATCAACTTAGACGCTCCTAACAAGTTTTGATTTTTTTAAAGATGTTTTGATGGAGCATTTGTGATGTCTAAAATATCGTTTAACAAGTGTATATAAAAAACAAAATCAAGACTCTTAAAATACTTAAGAATACTTTTCGCATTAGTTCATTGTTGCACACTCTCTCCATCTTCTTTAATAAAAGCAATTACCTCAACAACTTTCGGGAATAATTTTAACAAACTTACGATTGTTCTATATTGACAATTTATACAAACAATTATAATTTTAGTTAAAAGTTGAAGAATACATAAATTGAGAAACTATAGGTCGAACCTTGAAAGAGTGTTCGAACCGGTGAACCACCTCTTCTCCGCTGTAGCGTGGAGCGGTGGAGGTCACCTGGTCAGGTGACCGAAGGAGGAGAAGGGCAAACTGACAGAGGGCAACCCGCAGCAACGCAGTGGTGTCTAGTCACGATGGTGGCAGTTTTGATTAATTGAGGACCGGAAATTTTGTTTTAAGTGTAACATATATTATTTTAAAGGCTAATGGGGTTTTATTGGTTTGAGCTTTAAACCTTTGTTTGGGCTTTAGTTGGGTTGAATTGTTAATTTGGTTGGGCTTAAAACGCATAGGGGTAACGTTATTTTTTTTTCAGGGGTAACGGAACACGAAAACCGACCTACAAGTTATTTTTTTACGTTTGAGGGGTAGCGGAGGGGTACGCTACCCCTCCTATTACACTACATCCGCCACTGTCTAAGGTGACCTGGATATTCTACCATTATGCCAAGAACAATTGCATCATATGCCCTTTAAATTTGGCATGCATATTTTAGTGTAACGGGCTCTAATACACCACGCTATACAATGGTGGATCTAGTGTATATCCAGGACAAGGATGGCTCGTGGGACAGCTAAAATAAGTTAGGGCTTTAGGCCCTCACTTAATTAATGCCTTCAAGTCCAAAAAACATTATATATAGATATATTACACAATAGGTAAAGTAAACTCAAAGTAGTGTAGTTGTAGGTTTGGTTGTTATCAAAGTATAGGTTATGAGTTCAAAACTTGTAATAAGCAATTTTTTTTTCTTAACAATTGTCATGAAAAGAGCAAAATCTTGTTTCGATTTAGGCCTCCACATTCGTTGACCCGGCCCTGATCCAGGAGTTGCCCGGGTTACCCCTCAATCTATGGTGAAGTGCAAACTTAGTGTAATTTCTTCTTCTTCTTTATTTTATGTACTAGGATATCCCTAAGCAAATATCAGGTTACACCTAAAGAATATTGAGATGAAAAGAAGTAAAATTGAGATAGCTGGATACTTTTATCTGCTGTCACAAGAGACTCCGCTAAAAGCCGGAACCTTGGATGTGAAGAAGATGACACATGACCTAATATTAATATTGATTTATAATAATTGGGTCTTATTAATTTTAACTAGAGCCCATTTCACTTGAAAAAAAATGATCAATGAATTAAAAAGGAAGTGTTGTTAAATCGTAATGGGCCTTTTTAGATAGTGAATGTTAAAAGTTTTTTTTTTCATTTATTTATTTCTTTTAAAGTTTGTTTATATTGATTTTGGAATAAGTATTTCGTTTTATCAAAACATTTTAATAGTATTTTTTAATTGTTAGGATGTTAAGTAAATATTTAAATAATATTTTTTTTGTGGTCCATTGTCTAAATTTATTGTTGCTTCTTTAAAAATTGTTTTTTTTTTCAAGTCATTTACTTATCAATATCAATATGATATTAATTATTAAAAAAAAATATCAAGGCCTTTAAATATCAATTTGATATTAAGGTAATGCGAAAAGAAGTTGAGGTTTTGACGTTTATAATACATTGATTATTAAAAGGTTCTGGTTCTATCATAGGCCATGTGTAAAAAAAATTGAGATTACCTCTGAATTTTTTTTCTAGATCCGTCACTTACGCTATATCTATCCCCATATTCAACCAAGTCTTAAAAGAAAAGTGTGTTGCCAACAATACTATAGTGAATGAGACAGCACCCAAAATGGTAAGATCTTGCATATGGAATGTACTTGAAAGGGCTACAATAGTAAAAGGTTTTGCATATCCAAAAAAAACCTATAGATGGTGGAATTTAAACTCCATCACGCAAGAAAATATGTTGAGAGAGCCTTTGGGGTTCTCTAAGCTCGATAACAAACTATATGAGTTCTAGCAAGAGCTTTGAGTGTCACACCCTAACTTAGGGCCTAGGAGTTTGATCATTAGTTGGTACATGTTTTGTAAATATATCAGAGTTTAGGGTTGTAAAGCGGAAGTCTTGATTAAAATATTAATATATTCCAAAAGTCGGGAATTAAACACCCAGTAGTTGTTACAAAAGTGTTTGAACTTGTAAAACCATAATTTACAGTATTTTAATAATATAAACTTCAATTGATCCATCAGATCTTCTAATGGCTATCCATCGTCTCCAAACACCTATTCCTGATTACATCTAAAACGGTTTATAAAACACGTCAGCAACACATGTTGGTGAACACGTTGACACTAAAATAATTTATATACTTAATTATCCCCTCAGATATCTTATGACCCAATCCATCATGGCTTAGGAAATAACTGAGTTATGAAAGTCTGAATTACTATTACAAGCTCCACCTCAACTTGAAACCTCTCAGCAAAAACCGCAGCGTTCGAGTACTTAGCAACTACCAATATAAGAGTATCCTCACTCAAACATTACTTAGGTCTGGCTCAACGTGACGGAGACATAATCAGGCGTGGGGCGGTGTGTCCACCGTCTACCCACATATAAAAGGATCCAGACAAACGTATAAGATAACCTAAGGGCCAACGATTTCCTTTGCTTATAAAGTTTTAGGGATATGTAGTCCCATACAAACATTTGTAAGACTTATATAAAAGTTTTGAGTGTATTCACGCTTATGAAGAGTTTAGATGTGTTCACCTTTGTTCTTGATCGGTGGTCTCATTGAGTTATACTTGTTTGTTACCTCGGACCTATAGTACGAGAATAACCTTTTATAAATAACTCGATCAACGATCTAGCTTTAAACCTTTAGTCTATTTGCATAACCTTTACCTTGATGATTATTTCTTTATAAAATATATGGACCTTTAGTCCCCTTTTTGTCTATCATTCATATGCTACGTTACTTCTTCAGGAAGAAACGTATATACTGAATTTCTTCTTCAAGAAGAAACATTATAAAAACTTTATATGATAAAGAAACAATGTTATAACTATACCGTTGTCTTATAAAAACTGTATTTCACTTATTATCAGCTCAATGTGTGGGTTATATTCCTGACTAGGGTCTAAGCCAAATATAATAAAATAATCGGACAACACCCTACCTTGTATAGATACTTTTATAAGAAATTCCTAGTCTTGACGCGGGCAGAACTCCTACTTATCGTCGGGTAATCAAGGCAATAAGCCGAAAGAACTTCTACTACTTGCACGCACTTCGAGACAACGAGCGATTCGGATCGTCGGAATGTGGCACAAACTTCGAGGATGAGTGTGAGTATTATAAGGTGTTCTTGGGATGCTCCAAGGTAGAACCTGATCACCCTATTTACAGGGCGAATTTCTGACCCATCGTGTATCACGATGTAGAAGAAAACACTCCATCACGTAGCGCGATGGACTTAATACTCGCCATTGATTATTATATTTCGTCGCGTATCGTGACGAAAGCTTGGGTTGGCCGTCGCGTAGCGCGACGCCTCCCACTAGGCTTGATGACTCGACACGTAGACTTGGCACGTGTCGCCACATGGTGACACATGTCACAATTACTTAACCTGGTCATCGCGTATCGCGATGATCCTTAAGCTCAGGCGGTGGAGTACCGCCGACACCGCCATTTCTGGGATATTGTGAAATACCCATCGCTTATCACGATGGGTTGCTTCCTGATTCATCACATAGGGCGATGGGTCTTGATTTCCATATTTTTTATTTTAAGTCTTTTGACTTTAGAAATTTACATTTTTGGCTCAAAATTTAGAGATGTTACATTGAGATTGAAAGTCATAAGGATATTATGCATGCATGCATCATACTACTTAATATGATTGTAAAGGATGAATGTCACACCATATCTAGTTGGTCGGATGTCGACGACAAAGAATCACAAGCTTATGAACATGGAGCCACAATAGAAATTTCAATGTTAACAGGAAACATTTTAAGGTTTGTATGTAGTATGATGGGGAAGCTCACCAATCACCTCGAACGATTTGGTGGAACATATCTAGTATCTTAAACATTATCCATACTTATGTTTTGCGATAATTCAAAAAATGTCCAATTTATCATTATTTTTATATTGTAATGTTTAATTTTTGTATTTTTAATGTATTTTGTTTTAGTGTATGTAGTGTGTGTAACATCCAAACTTCCACAAAATAAAAAAAAATTGTTATTACTAAATGGATGTTTTACTTTGAATTCAAGAATTTAAGATGTGGTTATAGGCTTAGAAGAAACAGAGAATGGGTTTTAGGAATAGGGATGGCAATGGATCGGGTTTGGGTTGGGTTTAGGTATTACCATACCCATACCCGGTTTTAAAAGTCCATCCCAAATCCGTCGGGCCGTTTTAATCGGGTAATTACCCGATTAAAATCTAATGTTGTAAGGTTCAAATCTAATGTTGTAAGGTTCAACGTGTGAACGGTCCAATCATCATTGCAACCGACACCAAACCATGAAGTGCATGGAGTGGAAGCGATAGCATTCATAGGGAGGGGAGTCCAAGAAGAATATAGTGGGGAGTTGTTTGGAGTTTGAAGGCTAGCTTTCCATTTAAGGAGAGCATTGGCTTCTTCCAAAGAGGCAGAGGCAAAATATGGTTTGGATGGTAATGGAAAAATTAGTAGAGCTAAAGATGGAAGTAGCAAATTTAAACAAGACATTATTTTGTTTTTCATATTGTTTTGAAAAATGATGGTTTGCGTGTTCTAATTTATTGCACTTGAGAGGCTAACCTTTTCTAACAGGCCTTTTGAATGTGAGAAAAATGTAGTGGGCCATAATTAAGGAGTGTGTTTTACTTTTGAGGGAAGTAAATGTCTTTTAGGCTTTTAGCAAAGAAAATTCTTGACGTACTCGGTACTCCACAGTCCACACACTCTTTGTAGTGATGTGTGGACTACTAACGTTGACTCAAAGTCAATACGAAAAATAGTAACGAATAACATAATATGATAGCTCTCCAAGACTTCTTGTATATTTTGCAAGATGTAAGATATTAAATCACTCACAATGTAAATATTCTTTAAAAGATCTCCACGATAAGATGAATCAAGTGTCCTATAATATAAAATTTATATAATGGTAATCTTTTAGTACTGTAGTAGGATTTTATAGGAATCTCACAAAATTTATAGTTAAAATCTATGGTGTCACTTAACTTTTATTAAATATTTTACAGTTTAAAATTTGGTAAATTGGAAATATATAATCTCACTTTTTGTGTATTGGTCGATAATAATCTCATCTTTAAAAATCACTACCAACGGTCCAACCTTTCAACTATTTTTGTTTCAATGGACCTCCGTTAAAAAACACTTAATGTTGTTAAGTTTCTTTCCAAGTTTCAAACCAACGTTTAGGGCTTTTGATCGGAAGAATGATACGAGTCGACTAATGTAAAACTTATCTCGGAACGCTGATCCAAACAAAGAAACAATGTTTTAATTCGGGTGTTTGAATTTCCAATTAACAAAATTAAGCTATTTGACCGTTTCAAGTCGACTCGTATCTTTCTTCCAATTAAAAGCCCTAAAACATCAGTTTTAAACTCGGAAAAAACTTAACGACATTAAACGGATGTCCATTGAGACAAAAAAATAGTTTGAAGGTTAAACCGTTTATAGTGATTTTTAAATATGAGAATATTATCGGCTAATACACAATATGTGAAATTATTTATTTCCATTTTGCGTTAAATTTTCAAGTTTCTTTGAAATTAAATGACTAAAATGAAACACATATGAATCTTAATATTACATTGTGAATATTTTATGAAAATTAACTTAAAGTAAACGTTAAGTGTTTTTTAACGGATGTCCATTGAGACAAAGAAATAGTTGGAAGGTTTAACTGTTGATAGTAATTTATAAATATGAGACTATTATAAGTTAATGCACAATAGGTAAGATTATTTATTTTCAATTTGCATTAAATTTTTAAGTTTTTTTGAAATTAAATGACCAAAATGAAACATTATGAATCTTAATATTACCTTGTGAATATTTTATGAAAATTAACTTATAGTATGAGGTATTAGTGAGAAAAATCTACTAAACATTAACCAAGCTTTTTTTATTAAAACAAAATGTTTCATTTTAAGTCATATCGATAAAAAAAAAATCATTAACTAGTAAATACGATTTATATATGTTGCAAGAAGGAGGCCACTTATTATTAAAAATTATAGTATATTTATATAAAAAATAAAATAAAAAAGAGATCACAATACTGAAACATTCAATAAAAGGTGAGTGAATTTAAGCATAAAAGGAACAAAAAAAAAGTTTATGTAGCTCTAATAAAATATTTGAAAATTTTGATTACTATTAGGTGAAAAATTCATAGTATTTTGGGCAAAATAATATGTTATAATTAATTAACACTTAAAAATTTAAAGACTTACTCTAGTCGAAAAGTGAAAGAGAGAAGAGATCTAAGACGTGTTTGTTTTTTTATAAAAGATCTTTTTGGCTTCTTTTGTCTGAGTCGCACAGACATTTAGGTTTGCAAATTGTTTGTTTTCCGGAAGACATTTCAATAAAAAAGGTCAGCGCGCTCTCTTTTTTGCGCAAACATGAACCACCCACTTCTCACATATTCTAAAATCTTATATTTTTTCATTCTATCAGCTCTGTCAAACCCTAGCCCCCTTTCTTCAACCCTCAAATCATGTCACCCCCTGCCCCCTCCACCGCCGCTCCTCCGCCTCCTGCCTCCTCCACCTGCGGCCAGCCGCCGCCGCTCCTCCGCCTCCTGCCTCCTCCACCTTTGCCCAGCCGCCGCCGCTCCTACCTCCTCCGCCGCTGCCTCCTTCGTCGGAAATCAAGGTAAGCTTCTATGTCCATTTAACCTCAATACATAAACCATATATTGCTTGTCAATTACCTTTATTATTTGTTAACCACATACTAATTTATTATCAATTACCTTACTATTTCTTGTCCACTGATAATTGATATCTTGCTTGTATTATCAGTTTGTTTATGCTAGTTAAGAATTTTACTAGTTTTAATTTGTTTATCTTTAGGTTTTATTTCTTACATTGTAACAATTATTATTTTCTATCTTAGGATTAACTTATGAATCTTGTTGATAGATATAATGTCTATGTTTAGGTTTAGGTTTTGTTGTTGATTAATGTTAATTGAGCACTTGAATATTGTTTAGGTTTAGGTTGGGTTGTTGATTCATAGAAATGGAAGAGAAGCAACAATGGTCAAATGAGCATATAAAATGCTTAATAGAGACTTTCATTGAAGAGGTAAACAAGGAGGGTAGAAAAGGTTTGAGTTTGCAAAAAGATTAGGATTATATGATGTTGTTACGGGATGAAATTGTTGAGCAGGTAACGCAAAGTACTGAACAAATTATTAAAAAAAATGTTATTTTGGTTTTATGAATATTATTTCAGTGTTGTTTGACTATTATTTAAATTTCGATATTGAAGGACTTTTTTATTTAAATTTTAGCTTATTTAACGATTTCTGTTTTATTTTAGCAGTCTGTAGATGTTAAAAAATAAACTGTCTTCTTCTTGCAGACTGCAGAGGCTTGGTCCACATCTTCTGCTACAGATGCTTGCAGATGTGGTACGCATGCAGTCGTTTTACCTCTTAAAAACAAACAGCACCTTATAATCATATGAGATTGTTATTTGTTAGGGAAAAATCCTTTTTGAACTCATAATAAAAAAAATGCTAGCGCTAATCTTACCATTATATTAAAGCAAAACAATATTGTTGGGTCATATTTTGTGGTTTATGCTTTGAATATTGGGCTTAGTGTTGGGCTACACTATGTAAACCGAAATCAAGGGATTTCGGTGGGCTTTGCATGTATTGGGCCTATGTTGGTAGTCTATATATAGGATGTATGTTTACATTTGTAGGGCTGCCAGTTGGTTCATGAGTGGGTCATCAGTTGGGTTGTTCGTTCACGTGGTTATCAGTCGTCTAAAGGTTATCTTAGACGAGTATTGTATTGCTAGTGCTTAAGCACCCGACGTTAATATTAACGTGTGTTTTGAGCCATTCTTGTGTTCGACATGTTTGTGTTTTGTTTGTGTCATTGAATCATCTAGTGTTGGAAATCCGCACCAACACCTAGATTGTTGATATCATAATTGTAGTGATCCAGATTCGGGACTTACAATTGGTATCAGAGCCTTAGACCTCTTCAGGCTCGTTATTGTGATATCAAGGATTCAAGATTTTGATCTTTGATGGTTGTGGTTGATTTTCCAGTGATATTCTCGTCGAAGAAAGAAAAAGTTTTTTTGGTTGAAGATTAACCTAATCTTGGTTAAAATTCAAATCCCAGAGATTTCGGGATTTAATTTGTTACCAAAATTATCTGGTCAAAGCATCTTTGGGTTTCCTGGAAGTTCTCGGACAATTTTCATTGTTTTCGGCCATCATTTGGTCGTTCTCGGTGAAATTTTTTGGTTCTCGGTCACAACAGTTTTCGGCCACAATCAGTTCTCGGCTACAACTAGTTTTCGGCCACACCTTGTTCTCGGTCAACCTTCAGTTCTCGGCTACGTCCAAGTGTTCTCGGTCGACAAAGATTGTTCTCTGTTGATTTCCATTGTTCTCGGTCAACTAAGAGTGTTCTCTGTTGACTTCCTAGTTCTCGGTCAAGTTTCCGGTGTTCTAGGTTACTTTTCAAGGTTCTCGCCCTTTTGAAAGCATTGGGCTCACCTAGTTGGGCTTTGGATTTTGTTCAAGTGGGCTTCTAATTCGTTGGGCCAGTCATCCGAGGTAAGTTCATGGCCTTCTTCACCACCAAATCCTCTGAGATAAATTTTCAACCATGCTCTCTAGATTGTGTTGATAAAATCAACTTATATAAACTTCATAATTATAACTTAATCAGAGACATAGAAAGAGTAAAATCAGAAAATTTTAAACTTAAAAAAAATTGAAAAATCCTTCGTAGATAAAATAGAAGCATATAAAAGGGATCTCTCTAAGCTTAAATCTGAATTCAGCATAAAGTGTTGTCACCACCTAGATGCCAAGCATGAAATTGCTGAATTAACTGCTAAATTGGAAGCCTCCAAATTGGAAATTTTGAACTTAAATGCTAAATTTGAAAGAGCTGAACTTGATTTTAAAAAATTCGAGGGTTCCAGTAAAGTAGTTAATTCAATGATTGATAATTAATTATGGTGGAAGGAAAACGAAGGTAGGGGTATAGGTTACAATCAGGTGCCCCCACCTTACAATGATAACTATGTTCAACTTCCTGTCACCAAAGAACAAGAAGAAAAAGAAAAGTGCATGCAGTATGGTAAGTTAACTGCAAACGACAAGGGTAAGGTTGGTTCAGTCACGGAAACTGAAACAACAATCGGGGTGAACGATTCTAATGTGTTTACTTCATGTGCAGATGAAGTAATTATTGAGGAATGGACTGATGAGGATGATGATTCATCTGTTTTGAATAACAAAGACATTGACTCTCATGTTTCTTTAAATTTGCCGGTTTTGAACTCTGTTACTGCAGATGTCTGTGTGGGCTCCGTTACAAAGAGCAATAAACTTGATGAAATTAAAAATCCAAATAAACTTTTTTCACCTAAGTTTGTTAAAGAAAGATGTTCATGTACTCACCACTGTGAATCCAAAGGAAGACAAACAAGCTCACACAAAAGAGCAAGATCGGGAATCGGCCACAACGATTTTTTCGTTAAAAGGCAAACCTGTTTCAACTGTGGCATTCTCGGTCACATTGCTAGAAATTGTTCACGTCTCCCGTATGTTCCATATTACAGACGCTATCAGAGGACTATGCCTCAAAATACCTACAAAAACTTTAACTCACATAAAACGAGGTGTTTTAAGGCAAAGCCCTCCGATGGTGATTGGCGGAGAGACAAGGCTTACAGGTCAAATTATCATCAGACCAAGCCTATTACGGTTCAAAAGCAGAACGCAAACTCTGTTTCAGAAAGGATAAGCGAGACATGTGAGTTTCTAGCCCCTTTCTCTTTAACGTTTTCGGGGTTGTGTGCATACTGTGTGTCAAGTTGGTTTAATCGAGTTGCTTGAAGTTGAGATGCTAGAATGCTAGCATAAATTTATATAAGTTGCTTAAAGTGTGATGTTATAGTATTGCTATATATAAATAATTCTATTATTTATGTGAGTAAGCGTGTATAAGCGTATGTTTATAGCGTGTATGCTTATAATTATTTATGTGCATGTGTGCGTAAGAAGCGTGTACGCTAGTGCTTATTTATACATGAAAATATGTATGAGTTAAGTGTGTATTGTCTATATATTCATGTATATATGCATGTGTGTATAAGAAGTGTGTAAAGTGTATATATATATATATACTTTTATATATGCAAGAATGTGAAGCATAAGTGTCATAAGTTGATGGTTAAAGCCTTTAGTAATTTTGTATATTATATGAATAAATTACAATAGAAATAAGACCAAAATAAATACTATACATAGATCCATATACAAGGAATGTAGCAAACCAAAAGGCTGTAATGAAGGCTAAAAATAAGGGACCAGATTAAAAGTGATTTAGCAATGATTAGGGAGATGATTAAGGAAAGTATATTCCATCTTCAATATTCCCCCTCAAGTTGGAGCATGTAAGTCTTTCATGCCTAACTTGCCGAGTAGAAACCTGAGTTGTTGTGTTGTCACACCCTCAAAATTCACTAACGGAGTTTTACCGTCAGAGGGTGTGAACTAACAGGATCGGAATCATTAGTTATAATCAAACCATAAAACAAAGTTTTAAAACCATGAAAACGTTTACGAGTAATTAAATGCGGAAGCGTAAAACCATAGAAACCAATGTTGCGTCACGCAGGACGACTTAAAACCCAATGATAACAGTTTAAAATAAGTTTGCATAATTAAAAGTGTTTCAAGCAATGCATGATCCTAAACCGCGCGCCCGCCTCGGCTACTTGAGAATAACATACTAAAAGTGTCAACACGGGGTTGGTGAGTTCACAAGTTTATATAAAATAAAGCGTTTAGCGTTTGCGTTCAGCGTTTTGCGTTCAGCGTTTTACGTTAAGCGTTTTGCGTTACCAGATAGTGTTATGTCAATTATATATCTATAGGTAGCTAGCCTATAAAACAAGTATTACTAAGTGTTCGACACCGAAGCTGACTGTTTATCATTTGCCTTGCCACCAGGTCTATCCCGACCATGGTATGTGTTTAGCCAAGATTACACCCACTCGACCTCCAGTCGAGTTTAGCGTTGGGTAGGGTTTGTCAAACCCAGTAGTACTACTCAACAATAACTCGCTATTATCCAATATTAAACGGTTCGATGTGAATGAAGGACTTTAGTTATTGCGTTTGCCACTTAGTCTTTACAAGTGATATATAATTTATATTAACAAAATCTTAAATGCGTTTATCGGAGTATGTTATCTCCCCCAAGTGAAAAGCGTTTGAAAATAGTTTAGAGGGGTAAGTGAACTCACTGTTTGCGAAGTATTCCCAAAATAATTCACCAAGATGCGCGTCACAGAAAACTCTCTCTAGAGTTCTAAAACAACAAAGAGAGTTTTCTAAGTGTCTGAATATTATCGAGTCTCTAGACCAGGCACATAATACCTATGCACACAACATGTTTCGTGTTTCGTTTGTGAATCGTGTGTGACTTTAACAAGTGTATTTGTGATACATTACATGTGTGAGCAATTATTTACGTGTCATGTATTCATAATGTACATCACTAGCAATTACTCCCCGTAAGGGTAATTTGGTCAAAACATAACAATTAACTTGCAATTATTCCCCACGAGGGCAATTTGGTCAAATCATGAAAATCAATTAGCAATTATTCCCCGCAAGGGCAATTTGGTCAAAACACGATAATAAATTAGCAATCACGTTGTTTCATGCAACTTTCACAAAATTCAGCAACTAGCTTCTTAACGACAGAATTCAACTTGCAAAACTAGTCTATCCCACCGATCATAGCATCACAATTAATTTACCAAAAATCATCACAAAAGTATATATGTCTTAGGTTTCCAGAACATATTTTATTATATTTTTATTCCACATGGGTTTCTCACAATAATCAAATCATTACAGCAAACTCATAACAGTCAAATTCATGCGCAACAGAATGTTATTTGAAATTCCCGTTGAATGAAAAATCCAACAAATGCAAGAACACTTGGGTTAGGTTTCTAACTCAACAAGTAAACTTCCAGAAGTGGACCAACCCAATTGGTCTCGTAGTTCATGAGATATACTAATTACAAAACAACCTAACAGCAGGTCTCACAATTCAGATTCGCACTTTAGTTTTGTAAAATCATAAAGATTAACTTTTACTCGTCCAAAAATTATAAACTTGGACTCTATAAAAACTAGACTCAACAAAGTACCCTGTAGTGTTAACAACCTCAACCAATTTCCACATTAACATTTTTTTACAGTCGTCTAAACATAACTTACAATCTGTCCAGTACCAGTTTTGACCTTTAATCACAATTAAATCGTTTGACCAACCAAAACACTTCCAAATTTGGCGTGGTTGGACTTTCTGAAAACTAGACTCAGAGTACTACCTTGTAGACTCATAATTTGCTCAGTTTGCTTTTATATTCAAC
The DNA here is from genome assembly GCF_021521415.1 of Bidens hawaiensis. NCBI lineage: Eukaryota > Viridiplantae > Streptophyta > Magnoliopsida > Asterales > Asteraceae > Bidens > Bidens hawaiensis. The sequence goes on along the minus strand of NW_027492693.1, from coordinate 306,472 downwards.
AAGTTACACATCATTCAATCTTAACGATCACTGCTGTCAAAAACTCAGCAAGCCTAAACAATCATCAAACATGCATCCTAAGCATACGACATAACCCAAAACATGTAATACACATAATTAATCATAGAAAATCAGTAGCAACCCTCTAGGGTTTACAAACAATCAACGATTCATCAATCTTTCACCGTTCAAAATCACATATGATCCTCAATATCAACAACCAATACATAATCAATCATCCTCTAGCAATAATCAATCATAAGAACACTTAATATGATATTCAATAGTTAGGGTTTCATATTTATACCTTAAAACGCAGAAATAAACCAAGGGAAACGTGAGGGGTGCTTAGAAACGAGTGTAGGATGCTCCGATTATGAAGAATCAAGCTTAAACGAGTGTGATATGTGTGTGTGTGAGGCTGCCGTCGCAAGAGGGAGGGGAGAAAGGGGCTGGCCGATCGGGTTTGTGAGGGAGAGAAGGAGGTTAGGGTTTTAATATTATTAATAATAATATATTACACTTTGGTCCCTCAACTTCTAACTTGTACTTTTCTAGCCTAAATTAACTAGTTTGCATCTTGAGTTAGCGTTTTATACTATGTTATCACATAACACATAAGTCTAACACATAATTAACACATAATTATTGTTTTAACGTTTTTCGTTTATTCACCAATCGTTTGCGTCAACTCGTTTGCTTTTCGGTGCAATTCCTGAAAGATTACACATGTAGTAAGTGTTAAGCGTCATTTAAACCCTAGTTTAAATGTAATGAGGTGTGCGTTATAGATTCAGTGATCTTTAAGTTTGAATTGACGGAGTTGAGTTAACGGAGTTAACCTGAAATTGACGATTGTCACATGTGTCCCTAATCCCTTGGTAAGGCGATCCGCAATTTATATTTTGGAATCAATGGGCATATGTTTGATTTCTTTTGACTCGACTCTTTCTCGAACGAAATAGCGATCCATTTCCACATGTTTGGTTCGTTCATGGAAAACTGGATTGTTAGCGAGATGTCTAGCCGCCTGATTATCACAAAATAGGGGAGTTGGTCCATTCGAGGGAATGCCTAATTCGCTTAAAAGCCATCTTGGCCACAAGATTTCACTAACTGTAGATGCCATGGATCGGTATTCTGCTTCTGCGGAAGAACGTGAACCACTAATTGTTTCTTGGTTTTCCAAGAAACCGGCGCCCCACCAAGTAAAACCAAATATCCTGTTCGTGATCTTCTAGTATACGGACACCCAATCCAGTCAGAGTCGTTGTAGGCCGTGAGAGCACAACCTCCTTCACGAGGGAGAAGAATGCCTTGCCCAGGTGTTCCTTTTAGATACCGAAGACTCGATGAATGGCGTCAAGGTGATTTTGTCTTGGATCTGCAACAAATTGACTTAAGACATTTACAGAAAAAGCGATGTCGGTTCTGGTGACCTGTAGATAGAGAAGTATTCCCACTATACATCGATAACGGCTAGCATCAACCTTGGCCTCTCGATCATCTCGATTGAGTTTTAGGTTTTGTTCCATAGGAAAAGAACTTGGTTTGCATCCTTTTAAACCATAATCTTCCAAAATGTCTAAAGTGTACTTCCGTTGGCTTAAGACTGTGCCTTCGGAAGTGCGAGCAACCTCGATGCCAAGGAAATATTTCAAATCTCCCAAATCTTTGATGCTGAATTGTTTGTGAAGTTTTTCTTTTGTGTCACTGCTTTTAGAAGGACTATTTCCCACTACAATAACGTCGTCTATGTAGATAAAGGCGGCCACAAATATGCCACTTTGCTTAAAAATAAAGAGAGAATGGTCCGGTTTAGATTGTTTGAAGTCGTGATTAAGGAGAAAAATGGTGAATTTTTTGTACCAGTTACGGGAGGCTTGTTTCAACCTGTAAAGAGACTTTCTCAACCTGCAAACTCTTGTCTCACCATCTTTGGAAAAACCTTGTGGGATCTTCATGTAGACTTCTTCATGTAATCTCTGTGCAGGAAAGCATTATTAACATCAAGTTGGTGAATTCCCCAATTCTTCTTGGTGGCAGCGGTAATGAGTGTTCTTACCGTGACGATCTTTGCCACTGGAGCAAAGGTGTCATGGTAGTCCACCCCTTCTATTTGGGTGAAGCCTTTGGCAACGAGGTGAGCTTTGTATCGTTCTACTTCTCCATTTGGCTTATACTTCACCTTATAGACCCATTTTAATGACGTGTTTTCCTTCGGGCAGGTTTTCAAGGGTCCACGTGCCATTTTCTTCGAGTGCTCGAATTTCTTTTATCATAGCTTGTTTCCATCTTTCATCCTGCACAGCTTGTTTGAAAATTCTTAGCTTATCATTGGAATTGATGGCGGCTAAGAAAGCTTTGTGAGTTTTAGAAAATTTATCATAAGAGACAAAATTAGACAAGGGATGTACCGTAAAGGAATCTTGAGTTGGTGCGGTTTTGGAGCGGTCAACCGATGGGGGAAGACGAATATCTTAGTTGGCAAGTCGAACCGGCTGTGTTCTGTTTCTCTTTGGTCTATTCGAGTCAGCATTGGTGGAATCATCTTGGCCCATTTCTGTTTGATCTGCAGCGGTACTGTGGGCCTGATCAGTTTGGGCCTTATTGTTTGAGTAGTAGACACAATTTCAGTGGGTGGCCCATGACCATTTTCTTTTTGTTGTGCGGAAAGGTCCTCGTTTAAAACGTCACAGTGGGCTTCCATACCCTCATTTATTTGTCCTTTTTCATTTATTTGAGATGGAATATACTCACAGGAGGCATTTGTGAATATTTCAAAAATGTCTTGTTCATCCTTTTCACATTCAATATTGTCAAATGGGAATTTTTCTTCGTGAATTTTAAGTCTCTAGAAATTATAATCTTTCCTGTATCGATATCAAGGATTTTGTACCCTTTCGTTCCTTGTGGGTAGCCCAAAAAAACACCGGGTTTTCCCCTAATTTCGAACTTATCCCCTTTGGTATTGGTGTTCCAATGGTACGTTAGGCAACCAAATACCTTCATGTATTTGTAATCGGGTTTTTGGTTGTATACCAATTCATAGGGAGTCTTGTCATCAATGACTTTGGATGGGAGTCGATTGATGATGTAGGCAGCCGTTAAAACGCATTCCCCCCAAAATCTTTTTGGAAAATTGGCTTCAAAACGTAAAGTTCGTGCAACTTCAAGTAAGTGCCGGCGTTTGCGCTCCACGACCCCGTTTTGTTGAGGGGTGTGAGAGCAAGTTGTTTCAAGAAAAATCCCATTTTCTTTATAAAAAAATAACATTTCGTTAGAGGTAAATTAGCCTCCATTGTCGCATCGAACTCTCTAGATTTCTTTTCCAAATTGCATTTTGACCATTTTGTGAAAAAATCTTAAATGATTGCTGGCTTCGTGTTTGTATTTTGTCAAAAATAACCACGCACTTCTACTATAATCATCTACGATAGTTAGAAAATATCTTGCCCCCAAAAAAGAAGGTATGTGATACCTTCCCCAAATATCACAATGCAATAACTCAAAACATTCACTTGTTTTTGTAGGGATAGTTTCGAAAGGTTTTCAAGTGTGCTTGGATTTGGAACAAGAATCACAAATTTTATTGAACGAAATATTTTTAAGAAAATTAATCTTGTTGAGCTTTTCAGCGGAAGCATGGCCCAACCTTTTATGCCAAGTGTCTCCAGTTATCATCATAACTCGTCTCTTATCATCTATCATCCCCATTCGGTATAGACCGCCTTTCCGTTTATCCGCTCCAATCAAGCTCCTCGTTTGGAGTCCCTGCATAATACAAAATTTGGGAAAAAAGGTTATGGAGCATTGAAGGTTTTCAGTTAAGCACCTAACCGATAAAAGGTTGCAATTAAAGTTTGGAACATAGAGAACGTATTTTATCTCTAAACCTTCCCTTAGAGTACAATTGCCTCTCCCTTTCACGGGTATGGCGTCTCCGTTGGGAATGATAACGGGTTCCTCGAATTTACTTTCGGTTATATTTTTTAAGAAGTCGATGTCATGGGTAATGTGTTCGGTGGCTACCGAGTCGATTACCCATTCACCGTTTTGATATTTCATACATACCATGTTAGCCATAGGTAGCGCATGTTCTTTGGAGTTACCTTCATCATCAGCAAAATGGTTTAAAAGGATTTGGTATTGATCTTTTGTCAAACCTGGTATAGGAGACGGATCAATTCCGACAACATGCAGCCTTGGGTTTATCATCACGTTTTCCTTTATTACCCGGCCACCAATCCGGGTACCTAATTCTTTTGAAACAACCGTCTTTATTGTGCCCGTCTTTGTTACAAAAACTGCAATGTAAAACCGTCTCTCCTCGCTTTGGCTCCTTCAATTGTCTTGTCATGCCGTTGGTTGGAATCTCGCCGACCAGGCTCATAAGCCTTAAGGGCGATTGTTTCGGTTCCCGATCTCCTTTCAGCCGATATGTTTCTCCGTTTTTCGTCCCTGTTCACGAGATTGTATGCACTGTTCAAGTTAGGTGTGGGTTTCATGGCTAAGATTTGAGTTCTAATAACAGAGAACTCATTATCTAGACCCATGAGAAATTGGTATAGTTGCTCCTTTTCTTGAAGTTCACCTAGCCGTTTTCCAACTTCACATGTACACCCACGACAAGTGCAAGAAGGAGTAGGAAGAACATTACAAATCTCATCCCAAACTCCACGTAATCTTGTGAAGTATGATGAGACTGAAGTTCCATCTTGTTTTATCGCGAAAAGAGCTTGCTTCAATTCATACGCCCTAGGGGCGCTTTCCTTTCCAAACCTCTCACCGAGGTCGCGCCATATCTCGGAACTCGTCTAGGCATACCTCACACTGTAACGGATGTCTCTTTCCATTGCGGTCGTTAACCATCCCTTTACCATGGCGTCGGCACACATCCATGCCATATAGTTTGGGGATACTTCGTCTGGTTTTTTGATGCTGCCATCAACAAGGCCAACCTTATTCTTGGAAAACAGGAAATTAAGCATTTCCTGTGACCAATCACCATAATTACTATCGGTTAGATTGTCGTTGACATGCATTTGTTTGGGGTAATCTGACGAATGGATGTAGAGTGGGGAGCTCGTATCCAAAACGTCATCGTTCTTCTTGTTGTTATTGTCGATCATCTTGTGGGAGTAGGCGGCGCTGGTTAGGGTTTATACGAATGCTCTGATACCATCATAAAAGTTGATGGTTAAAGCCTTTAGTAATTTTGTATATTATATGAATGAATTACAATAGAAATGAGACCAAAATAAGTACTATATATAGATCTATATACAAGGAATGTAGCAAACCAAGAGGCTGTAATGAAGGCTAAAAATAAAGGACCAGATTAAAAGTGATTTAGCAATGATTAGGGAGATGATTAAGGAAAGTATATTCCATCTTCAATAAAGCGAGTACGATCTACGAGCTTTATGTGTGATCCATGCAATTAAGATAACAAATCCCTCTATCTTGTAAGTTAAGATGAAAAATCCCTCTAACTCCTCATAGGACGTAGACGGTGTTTGGCGTGAACCTTAGGGAGGACTAAGCCTCTACATGTTTGCGTATATAAGTTGTGTAACTTAAGTAGTCAAGGGGGTAAGCCTTCTTCATACTTTCGTGAAGAAGTTGTGTGGTGTAAGTATAAGTGTGGACTAAGCCTCTACGTGCTTTCGTGAATAAGTGTGTGGTGTAAGTACTAGTGAGGATTACGACTCTACGTGCTTTTGTGAAGAAGTTGTATGACGTAAGTCCTAGTGAGGACTACGTGCTTTTGTGATTAAGTCTGTGGCATAAGTGCTAGTGAGGATTAAGCCTCTACGTGATTTCGTGTATAAGTTATGTGACGCAAATTCCAGTGAGAACTAAGCCTCTACATGCTTTTGTGCATAGGTTGTGTGACGTAAGCGCTAGGGAGGACTGAGCCTTTATGTGCTTTCATGCGTACAAGCTTTGAGAGTTCGTTGAAGGTGATTCATGATATGAATGTGGATGGTACGAGTCATTATCCTCCACAGCCTTATATCCTTCATGTGGGTTATAGATCCAACTCAACGTTATCCTAAGTTACATGCACACAGAAGACGCACAAAAATACCGAGCGCAAAACTGACAAAAATCAAATTAAAAACTCAAAGTAAACAAAACACAAAACACAAAACTAGCACTTTGCGTGTTGATTCTTCGGCAACGATGCCATATGATGTAGATGTCGTGCTCTAATAAAAAATAAGTATTTATGAGACTTAAATACCTATAACTAGTATGGTCAAGTAAGGTCGTCTCCGCAGAGAATCGGTGTAAAGTGCAAGTTTGACTCATGACTCAAAACTAATTAACTAGAAGGATGGACGATGTCAAGCAATTTTGAAAGATGATTTTTAAAGCAACACGATTAGTTTTATAATTTGTAAACAATTTAAGAAAAGAGTGACTCACTTCAGGTTCAGGTAATGTGATAACAAGCTAGTCACTAATTCTGTTAAATTGATTGTGCAATAATTATTAGATCTAGTATTTTGGTTGTGATGACAACCAGAACTAATCCGAATTGTTGATATAACTGAACGTGATATCCTAATTACCAGTTTTATAATACACAAGATCATTTATTAAGCAATGACTTAACGATTATGGATCAATTGCTATAAGCACCTAGTCCAAAATGCTGATGAACATAACCGAATAGTTGATGCAAAATATGATAACCAGATTACAAACTATTTAAACAATCAACATAAAAGTAAAGCAAGATAAGATAAGACAATCAATCAAGCTTTGAAACAATTAAGAACAGAGAATTCGATCATATCAAGTTTATACAATACTATAGCCTAAAGTGATCACAAAGGTTTTTTAGCCAAGAACCATGATGGAATCGCTAAACCTGATGTTGGTTCGGGTCTCCATGGATGAATTCTTACTCGGGGTGGGCTTGGAGATAGTGGAGAAGCTCTGGAATTCGCCTTAGATGTGCTAGAATGAAGGATATGTTGAATTGAGGTGAAACCCTAATTTTATATTAATTACAACGAGTCAAAACTATATTTTGCGTAGCCCAAAACGAGATCGGCGTTGCCGAATCCAAAACTGGCGTCGACGACTCCATTTGGTGTCTTAAGAGACCAAGTTTCTGCGTCGGCTAGAAAATTATGGGGTCTTGGGCAGACTTCGGCGTCGGCAACTCCAAATCTAGAGTCGTCGACCCCAAATCTGATATTTTCTACTTATTGCTTGTTTTCACTCCAATGAAAGCACGTATCAACCACGACATTCCCGACACTTCTAAGCATGCATAATTAACTCCAATTATGTATCTTTAACGCTCAATACCCTGAAACACGTAAACATATTTGAAGTACCAAAATCTTAACTAAAAACTTAATAAAAACAATAAATTAAATTAAATAAATACATGAAATACACCTTACCATCATGTACGCGAATGATGCTCAAGGTTAAAAAACTAAGACGCTCAAATTAAATTCGAAAACAAAATATGTTCAAGGTTAAAACCTAATACTTTCAAGGTTAAACTTAAAACATTCAAGCTTAAACCCGAATACTTTCAAGGTTAAAACTAATTATGCTCAAGACAAAAATTGATATGATTGAAAAAGGTTAACCTTCTGATGATTGAGGCATGAATCAATCATCGCAGAAAAATGAATTGATATAGAAAGAGATCGATTACTTGGAGAATTTGTTCAAAACTTTAACGACGATGATGAATTTCAACCCTAGGTGAGGAGACGATGAAGTTTGCTCGCGTTCATGGCTCCCGTGTTTTTTGAAATCGAATGGTGTAGGAAGTCGCGTACCTAATGCATGATAAGAGATTATTATATTGGATCATTTACTTATATATATATATATATATATAGAGAGAGAGAGAGAGAGAGAGAGAGAGAGGTTAGAATAAAAAGTGAAAGTTTTGTGAGAAGTATTGGAAAAAATCTAGACCATTGGATTCAATATAACACATAAAAGCATTTTGAGTATAGTTACAATGTTAGTTAAAGTAATTATTGGGTTGCTAATAAAAGTTCCTATTATTATGGATCTTAATTACTACGTAATTAAGATTCTGGATTTCTGTTTGCTTAACAATTATCTTCTCCATTAACAACAGCCATTATCTTCTCCAATAACAAATAAACTATTAGGGAATATTGATAAGCCTTTTGCTAAAACGCGGCTTTAAATGTTTCTTCATCATGCTTATATGCTTATGAACAAATCCCTTAACAAATTGTGCACCTAACATATGTTTGAGTAACTTCCATTCCAATGTCATATTTTTTGGAAAACTGTCTTTTGAGGAAACTGCATCACCAAAGAATTATAATTAAACACACCAAAAAAATGTTGGATGTTAAACAAATAATGCATATGATTTTCTGAAATTACACACGAAATAATGATCTTGCCCAATTAAAAACACATCTGACTAAGGATGAACAAAAATACAATATCTTAAAACTGATTGCTAAAACACAATAAAAATATCATTTATCAACAAAAACCCATAATTATTTTATTTATTTATCCTAATTAACTATTCAAATTAAGATTAGACCAAAACAATATACATTATAAAACACACAATATTTATAAATGCTAAGATTTTGGTATTTGGAAATATCAAAACAAACCTGGAAGTTCCTTATATTATTTTTGACATTTTTGTGGCTCTCTATTTTTGTTTTTCTTTTTCGACTCTCAATTCCATGTCTAGGTCTTCTTATTTCAAATAACAAGATGAATAAATAGAATTTGATAGTTTTATTTCTACTTTTTTTACTTGATGAAAACGATTGTGTTAAACCTAAATGAGCACGTAGTGTTTTAAATTTTTGGCGATGATTCAGGATGAAGATCGAAGATAAACTTTGATGGAGAAGATTATCCGACAAGTTCAATTGGGGGGGGGGGGGGAGTTAACTTGATTAGTAGTTTCCAAAATTTAATATAACATAGTAGACGATAATACCCCTGAAGTGTTATAAAACAAGTGCAAAAAATAGGAAAAACACAACAGTGAACCACAACCATTGGATCATCAGATCCAACACTCCAGATCTCTTCCTACACTTCCTAGACACACTTTATTTTTAGTATAGACTCACCCTATATATATATATATATATATATAGAGAGAGAGAGAGAGAGAGAGAGAGTATGTTAAAGAAGAAGTAAGAGTTAAGATGTATCAAGTGGAGTCATAAACTAGAACTCACTTAGCATAGCTGGATTTTAGTATGCACTTAGATAGTTGATAAAAGAAAGTAAAGGAGCTTGGAGTGTATGCAGGGCTATCCACACGGTGTTGGCATCCAAAGAGTGGTTTTAAAAGGAAGTTTTATGTATATATAGTTTTATTCCGCGAAAGTTTTTGTAAACTCTGATATTTGAATTGTGTTTATGAGTAAATCCTAATATTCAATAAGGTGCTCGGGTTTAAGGCCTTACAGTATGTGTGTGTGTGTAATGTTACGGCTGTAAACAAGCCAAGCCGAGTCAAGTTGGGCGTGAAGTTAAACAAGCCAACTTGGCTTGACTTGTTTATTTTAATGAGATGAAAAGTCAAGCTCGGCTCGCTTATTTTGACGAGATGAAAAGTCAAGTTCGTCTTGAAAAAAGCTCAAGCAAGCTCGTAGCTCGTTAAAATTTTTATTCTTTTTACATATATTGATATATAACAGGATTTATTTATTAAATGTATTTTTTTTAGTTTTCTTAAAATCGATATAAAATGAGCCATCAAAGTCATTTGTCACCTCTAGGATTTTATCATAAACTACTCTTCTTGCCTTCCATAGAATGGTAACATTTAAAAAAGAATATTACTCAGATTTGGGCGGTGCGCATTAAGCAATGACAGCAAGAAAAATTATGTGAATTGGAAAGGAATCTATTTAATCATAAAAAGGTTACAGTATGTTGAATAGAAAACATGAACGTATGCTACTCCAGTATAACAATACAATATAAGTAAAATAGATAGCGGGAGAAAATAACTCCATTACTTCCTTCATGATTCAAACCACTTCCGACTTGCATAAGACTGAGCCATTAATTATTTGGTTTCGGGTCTGGTTGACTCACCTAGCTGTGGTTTACATTCCATACTTTCTTCATCCATGAATTTTACCGGTGAAGACCTTTTCTTTTGTCGTCGACAAGAATGGAGGCCGCATAGTAAAACTACCCCCAAAAGAGGGATCATTATTACAAGAATGAGCCTGTGATGAAAGCTATTATTATATTTCTTCACCATATTTTGACTTTCACAAAGTTTCAATCCTGTAACATTTCCACACAGACCTGGATTGCCTTGGAATACTTGTATGGACGAATTCATGAAGATAGCAAATGAGGTTGGAACTGGACCTACCAGCTCATTGTAAGACAGGTTGACATCAATCCCACTATGCAATTTTCCAAAGGCATTAGGAATTGAACCAGACAATCTATTATGCGAAAGGTTCAAACTTTCCAAACTCACTAAACTTTGAATTTCAGATGGTATCTCGTCTGTGAGTGAATTCCAAGATAAATCAAGTGTGGTGAGGTTACTTAATTTACCAACCTCAGATGGGATTTTCCCATTGAACTTGTTATTACTAAGATTCAAGTAATGAATTTGTTTCCACTCATCAATGTATTTTGGTATCGGCCCGTCCAATCTGTTTGAGGATAGATCGAGAGCAAGGAGATTATGAAGTGACCCAAGCTCTTGAGGAATAACACCTGAAAGTTGGTTGTCTTTCAAGGACAAATACATCATACCTTTCATCTTTCCAAATTCATTTGGAATCTCACCAACCAAATTATTTGATGAAAGATCAAGCCTTTGAAGTCGAGTTGAATTTCCAAACTCAAGGGGTATGTAACCACTGATGTTGTTATATCCCATCCCTAAGGCTGTCAGATTCTTGCATTTAGTCCAGTTTTGAGACAAATTCCCATGAAAACTGTTATAAGTAACGTCAAGACGATCTAAACTTGGATATACCCCGAAGCTATTCGATATGTCTCCGGTAAATTGATTAAAATCAAAGTTACCTCTTATTAAGCTGGAGCAATCTCTTATGCCTATTGGTATGGGACCGGTGAGTCGATTATGACTTACTGATAAATACTGAAGCACTTCTCCATGGCACAAATCTTCTGGTAAATGACCAAACAATTGATTGTTGTCAATTTCTAGCTCAAGCATGACTGGACTTGACAGTCCTTGTGGTATAGGACCGGATAAATTGTTCACACGAAGATACAAATATTGTAGGCCTCTCAGGTTTTTTAGGGATGGAGGGATAGAACCACTTAGTTGGTTTTCGCTCAGCGCTAGCTGAGTGAGAGACTTCAAATTCCCTAGTTCGGTAGGAATGGATCCAGAGAGTTGATTTTGGTACAAGTGTAGGAGATCCAAAGACTCTAAATTACCCAAAGATGAAGGAATTGGGCCGGAGAGGTTGTTTGCAAAGAGGCTGAGCCTCCTAAGTGAGACTAGGCTCCCGAGTTCTTGTGGGATCGAACCAGTCAAATTATTTTGGAAAATGTACAAGACAGTAAGTCGCTTCAAATTCCCAATGGTAGGTGGGATAGTACCACTCAGAGAATTGTTAGTGATATACATTTCCACAAGATTGACAAGGTGTCCAAACTCATGTGGAATTTGACCAGAAAGCATGTTATCATCAAGGTATAAGTAAGCCAAGTTTCTTAAGTTACCCATTGTTGGAGGCAGTTCTCCTTCCAAGGAATTATCATACAACGCAAGCTCGGAGAGAGAGGTCAGTTGACCAATCTCTTGTGGTATCGACCCATTTAATTGATTTTCAAAGAGGTGGAGGGTCTGGAGATTGGCTAACATCCCAATTTCCGGTGGGATTGCCCCCGAAAACTTATTTCCTGAAAGATCAAGATAAACAAGTTTGGACAGTAGCCGGATTTGTGCGGGGATTGGACCAGAAAAGTGGTTTACACTAAGCTCAAAACGAGAAAGATTGTGGAGAAACGAGAACGGGAACTGGTCAAGAGCTCCGTTTAAATCTAATGTTGTAAGGTTCAACGTGTGAACGGTCCAATCATCATTGCAACCGACACCAAACCATGAAGTGCATGGAGTGGAAGCGATAGCATTCATAGGGAGGGGAGTCCAAGAAGAATATAGTGGGGAGTTGTTTGGAGTTTGAAGGCTAGCTTTCCATTTAAGAAGAGCGTTGGCCTCCTCCAAAGATGCAAAAGCAAACTTTGAAGGTGAAATGATTAGCAAAGCTAGAGATAAAAGTAACAAGTGTGTACAAGACATTATTCGCCTTGTCATGTTTTCTTGATTTTAAAAATGATGGGTTGTGTGTTCTAATTTATACTCGAGCGACTAACCTTATCTCCGGGCAATGCCATATTTCCACAAGGAGTGTGCTTTACTTTGAGAGAAATAAATAGTTATCGTTGTTACGTGAAGAGTGTTTATTAATTGAGGAATAATGTCCTTTAGCAAACGACTTAGATTTAGAGCATTAAAGTTATTGACGTGCTTCACACTGTAGGAAAAGCTGGGCCTCATAAGAACTAAAAAGTAAATAAATAATTTAAATGAATGAACGTGGTACATGCCGTGAGTACTAACCAGTTGAATTTGAGAAATATGGAAAGAAAAGGTCGTTGGTATTAATTCTTATGTGGGGTTATTAGATCACTTTCGTATGATATTATGGATACCTATATTGACTCAAAGTCAAGATAAAGAGACAATTTAATTTCTTTTGAAAGATATCAGATACAAACAAAAAGTAAAACACCCGTCAAACCGGTCGTCTTATTGGGTCACCAGTCGGCCAGATTATAGGTCGGATCAGATTTTATAACCGGATGAATTCTAATTATAATCATATATATTTTTATACATATAACGTATATGTAATAATAAATAATAATTTATATCAATGTGTGTATAAGAATTAATAGCAGTACTCTTTAGCGCATTTGAGTTTTATTCATTCAAACAAATTACAATAATAATAATCTTTTGACTAGCTGGGGGCAAAGCATGATACACACAATCTCAAAGTCATGGGTTCGAAACACATATCTAGTATTTATCTCAAAGTCTTAGCTTCGAAACACTTTACTTAATTTTTGAATTTGAACAAAATTAAAGCCCAATTTTAAAACTCATCCCATCGGCTCACCAAAACAGAATTCAGCTCCAACTTGCACCTTAAAAGCCCATGGAACCAACTGCCAATTATTCAAGTTATGATTGCCTTCCAATAAAATAAATAATACTTTTCTAAAATGTCGATTTGGTTAAATTTGACCCAACTAAATCCGACTATTGATTAATAGGACCAATTAGCTAAAAAAAATCACAGGCTTAAGAAGGCCTAATTTGCTCAGTTTGCTTTTATATTCAACAAGTTACACATCATTCAATCTTAACGATCACTGCTGTCAAAAACTCAGCAAGCCTAAACAATCATCAAACATGCATCCTAAGCATACGACATAACCCAAAACATGTAATACACATAATTAATCATAGAAAATCAGTAGCAACCCTCTAGGGTTTACAAACAATCAACGATTCATCAATCTTTCACCGTTCAAAATCACATATGATCCTCAATATCAACAACCAATACATAATCAATCATCCTCTAGCAATAATCAATCATAAGAACACTTAATATGATATTCAATAGTTAGGGTTTCATATTTATACCTTAAAACGCAGAAATAAACCAAGGGAAACGTGAGGGGTGCTTAGAAACGAGTGTAGGATGCTCCGATTATGAAGAATCAAGCTTAAACGAGTGTGATATGTGTGTGTGTGAGGCTGCCGTCGCAAGAGGGAGGGGAGAAAGGGGCTGGCCGATCGGGTTTGTGAGGGAGAGAAGGAGGTTAGGGTTTTAATATTATTAATAATAATATATTACACTTTGGTCCCTCAACTTCTAACTTGTACTTTTCTAGCCTAAATTAACTAGTTTGCATCTTGAGTTAGCGTTTTATACTATGTTATCACATAACACATAAGTCTAACACATAATTAACACATAATTATTGTTTTAACGTTTTTCGTTTATTCACCAATCGTTTGCGTCAACTCGTTTGCTTTTCGGTGCAATTCCTGAAAGATTACACATGTAGTAAGTGTTAAGCGTCATTTAAACCCTAGTTTAAATGTAATGAGGTGTGCGTTATAGATTCAGTGATCTTTAAGTTTGAATTGACGGAGTTGAGTTAACGGAGTTAACCTGAAATTGACGATTGTCACATGTGTCCCTAATCCCTTGGTAAGGCGATCCGCAATTTATATTTTGGAATCAATGGGCATATGTTTGATTTCTTTTGACTCGACTCTTTCTCGAACGAAATAGCGATCCATTTCCACATGTTTGGTTCGTTCATGGAAAACTGGATTGTTAGCGAGATGTCTAGCCGCCTGATTATCACAAAATAGGGGAGTTGGTCCATTCGAGGGAATGCCTAATTCGCTTAAAAGCCATCTTGGCCACAAGATTTCACTAACTGTAGATGCCATGGATCGGTATTCTGCTTCTGCGAAAGAACGTGAACCACTAATTGTTTCTTGGTTTTCCAAGAAACCGGCGCCCCACCAAGTAAAACCAAATATCCTGTTCGTGATCTTCTAGTATACGGACACCCAATCCAGTCAGAGTCGTTGTAGGCCGTGAGAGCACAACCTCCTTCACGAGGGAGAAGAATGCCTTGCCCAGGTGTTCCTTTTAGATACCGAAGACTCGATGAATGGCGTCAAGGTGATTTTGTCTTGGATCTGCAACAAATTGACTTAAGACATTTACAGAAAAAGCGATGTCGGTTCTGGTGACCTGTAGATAGAGAAGTATTCCCACTATACATCGATAACGGCTAGCATCAACCTTGGCCTCTCGATCATCTCGATTGAGTTTTAGGTTTTGTTCCATAGGAAAAGAACTTGGTTTGCATCCTTTTAAACCATAATCTTCCAAAATGTCTAAAGTGTACTTCCGTTGGCTTAAGACTGTGCCTTCGGAAGTGCGAGCAACCTCGATGCCAAGGAAATATTTCAAATCTCCCAAATCTTTGATGCTGAATTGTTTGTGAAGTTTTTCTTTTGTGTCACTGCTTTTAGAAGGACTATTTCCCACTACAATAACGTCGTCTATGTAGATAAAGGCGGCCACAAATATGCCACTTTGCTTAAAAATAAAGAGAGAATGGTCCGGTTTAGATTGTTTGAAGTCGTGATTAAGGAGAAAAATGGTGAATTTTTTGTACCAGTTACGGGAGGCTTGTTTCAACCTGTAAAGAGACTTTCTCAACCTGCAAACTCTTGTCTCACCATCTTTGGAAAAACCTTGTGGGATCTTCATGTAGACTTCTTCATGTAATCTCTGTGCAGGAAAGCATTATTAACATCAAGTTGGTGAATTCCCCAATTCTTCTTGGTGGCAGCGGTAATGAGTGTTCTTACCGTGACGATCTTTGCCACTGGAGCAAAGGTGTCATGGTAGTCCACCCCTTCTATTTGGGTGAAGCCTTTGGCAACGAGGTGAGCTTTGTATCGTTCTACTTCTCCATTTGGCTTATACTTCACCTTATAGACCCATTTTAATGACGTGTTTTCCTTCGGGCAGGTTTTCAAGGGTCCACGTGCCATTTTCTTCGAGTGCTCGAATTTCTTTTATCATAGCTTGTTTCCATCTTTCATCCTGCACAGCTTGTTTGAAAATTCTTAGCTTATCATTGGAATTGATGGCGGCTAAGAAAGCTTTGTGAGTTTTAGAAAATTTATCATAAGAGACAAAATTAGACAAGGGATGTACCGTAAAGGAATCTTGAGTTGGTGCGGTTTTGGAGCGGTCAACCGATGGGGGAAGACGAATATCTTAGTTGGCAAGTCGAACCGGCTGTGTTCTGTTTCTCTTTGGTCTATTCGAGTCAGCATTGGTGGAATCATCTTGGCCCATTTCTGTTTGATCTGCAGCGGTACTGTGGGCCTGATCAGTTTGGGCCTTATTGATTTGAGTAGTAGACACAATTTCAGTGGGTGGCCCATGACCATTTTCTTTTTGTTGTGCGGAAAGGTCCTCGTTTAAAACGTCACAGTGGGCTTCCATACCCTCATTTATTTGTCCTTTTTCATTTATTTGAGATGGAATATACTCACAGGAGGCATTTGTGAATATTTCAAAAATGTCTTGTTCATCCTTTTCACATTCAATATTGTCAAATGGGAATTTTTCTTCGTGAATTTTAAGTCTCTAGAAATTATAATCTTTCCTGTATCGATATCAAGGATTTTGTACCCTTTCGTTCCTTGTGGGTAGCCCAAAAAAACACCGGGTTTCCCCCTAATTTCGAACTTATCCCCTTTGGTATTGGTGTTCCAATGGTACGTTAGGCAACCAAATACCTTCATGTATTTGTAATCGGGTTTTTGGTTGTATACCAATTCATAGGGAGTCTTGTCATCAATGACTTTGGATGGGAGTCGATTGATGATGTAGGCAGCCGTTAAAACGCATTCCCCCCAAAATCTTTTTGGAAAATTGGCTTCAAAACGTAAAGTTCGTGCAACTTCAAGTAAGTGCCGGCGTTTGCGCTCCACGACCCCGTTTTGTTGAGGGGTGTGAGAGCAAGTTGTTTCAAGAAAAATCCCATTTTCTTTATAAAAAAATAACATTTCGTTAGAGGTAAATTAGCCTCCATTGTCGCATCGAACTCTCTAGATTTCTTTTCCAAATTGCATTTTGACCATTTTGTGAAAAAATCTTAAATGATTGCTGGCTTCGTGTTTGTATTTTGTCAAAAATAACCACGCACTTCTACTATAATCATCTACGATAGTTAGAAAATATCTTGCCCCCAAAAAAGAAGGTATGTGATACCTTCCCCAAATATCACAATGCAATAACTCAAAACATTCACTTGTTTTTGTAGGGATAGTTTCGAAAGGTTTTCAAGTGTGCTTGGATTTGGAACAAGAATCACAAATTTTATTGAACGAAATATTTTTAAGAAAATTAATCTTGTTGAGCTTTTCAGCGGAAGCATGGCCCAACCTTTTATGCCAAGTGTCTCCAGTTATCATCATAACTCGTCTCTTATCATCTATCATCCCCATTCGGTATAGACCGCCTTTCCGTTTATCCGCTCCAATCAAGCTTCTCGTTTGGAGTCCCTGCATAATACAAAATTTGGGAAAAAAGGTTATGGAGCATTGAAGGTTTTCAGTTAAGCACCTAACCGATAAAAGGTTGCAATTAAAGTTTGGAACATAGAGAACGTATTTTATCTCTAAACCTTCCCTTAGAGTACAATTGCCTCTCCCTTTCACGGGTATGGCGTCTCCGTTGGGAATGATAACGGGTTCCTCGAATTTACTTTCGGTTATATTTTTTAAGAAGTCGATGTCATGGGTAATGTGTTCGGTGGCTACCGAGTCGATTACCCATTCACCGTTTTGATATTTCATACATACCATGTTAGCCATAGGTAGCGCATGTTCTTTGGAGTTACCTTCATCATCAGCAAAATGGTTTAAAAGGATTTGGTATTGATCTTTTGTCAAACCTGGTATAGGAGACGGATCAATTCCGACAACATGCGGCCTTGGGTTTATCATCACGTTTTCCTTTATTACCCGGCCACCAATCCGGGTACCTAATTCTTTTGAAACAACCGTCTTTATTGTGCCCGTCTTTGTTACAAAAACTGCAATGTAAAACCGTCTCTCCTCGCTTTGGCTCCTTCAATTGTCTTGTCATGCCGTTGGTTGGAATCTCGCCGACCAGGCTCATAAGCCTTAAGGGCGATTGTTTCGGTTCCCGATCTCCTTTCAGCCGATATGTTTCTCCGTTTTTCGTCCCTGTTCACGAGATTGTATGCACTGTTCAAGTTAGGTGTGGGTTTCATGGCTAAGATTTGAGTTCTAATAACAGAGAACTCATTATCTAGACCCATGAGAAATTGGTATAGTTGCTCCTTTTCTTGAAGTTCACCTAGCCGTTTTCCAACTTCACATGTACACCCACGACAAGTGCAAGAAGGAGTAGGAAGAACATTACAAATCTCATCCCAAACTCCACGTAATCTTGTGAAGTATGATGAGACTGAAGTTCCATCTTGTTTTATCGCGAAAAGAGCTTGCTTCAATTCATACGCCCTAGGGGCGCTTTCCTTTCCAAACCTCTCACCGAGGTCGCGCCATATCTCGGAACTCGTCTAGGCATACCTCACACTGTAACGGATGTCTCTTTCCATTGCGGTCGTTAACCATCCCTTTACCATGGCGTCGGCACACATCCATGCCATATAGTTTGGGGATACTTCGTCTGGTTTTTTGATGCTGCCATCAACAAGGCCAACCTTATTCTTGGAAAACAGGAAATTAAGCATTTCCTGTGACCAATCACCATAATTACTATCGGTTAGATTGTCGTTGACATGCATTTGTTTGGGGTAATCTGACGAATGGATGTAGAGTGGGGAGCTCGTATCCAAAACGTCATCGTTCTTCTTGTTGTTATTGTCGATCATCTTGTGGGAGTAGGCGGCGCTGGTTAGGGTTTATACGAATGCTCTGATACCATCATAAAAGTTGATGGTTAAAGCCTTTAGTAATTTTGTATATTATATGAATGAATTACAATAGAAATGAGACCAAAATAAGTACTATATATAGATCTATATACAAGGAATGTAGCAAACCAAGAGGCTGTAATGAAGGCTAAAAATAAAGGACCAGATTAAAAGTGATTTAGCAATGATTAGGGAGATGATTAAGGAAAGTATATTCCATCTTCAATAAAGCGAGTACGATCTACGAGCTTTATGTGTGATCCATGCAATTAAGATAACAAATCCCTCTATCTTGTAAGTTAAGATGAAAAATCCCTCTAACTCCTCATAGGACGTAGACGGTGTTTGGCGTGAACCTTAGGGAGGACTAAGCCTCTACATGTTTGCGTATATAAGTTGTGTAACTTAAGTAGTCAAGGGGGTAAGCCTTCTTCATACTTTCGTGAAGAAGTTGTGTGGTGTAAGTATAAGTGTGGACTAAGCCTCTACGTGCTTTCGTGAATAAGTGTGTGGTGTAAGTACTAGTGAGGATTACGACTCTACGTGCTTTTGTGAAGAAGTTGTATGACGTAAGTCCTAGTGAGGACTACGTGCTTTTGTGATTAAGTCTGTGGCATAAGTGCTAGTGAGGATTAAGCCTCTACGTGATTTCGTGTATAAGTTATGTGACGCAAATTCCAGTGAGAACTAAGCCTCTACATGCTTTTGTGCATAGGTTGTGTGACGTAAGCGCTAGGGAGGACTGAGCCTTTATGTGCTTTCATGCGTACAAGCTTTGAGAGTTCGTTGAAGGTGATTCATGATATGAATGTGGATGGTACGAGTCATTATCCTCCACAGCCTTATATCCTTCATGTGGGTTATAGATCCAACTCAACGTTATCCTAAGTTACATGCACACAGAAGACGCACAAAAATACCGAGCGCAAAACTGACAAAAATCAAATTAAAAACTCAAAGTAAACAAAACACAAAACACAAAACTAGCACTTTGCGTGTTGATTCTTCGGCAACGATGCCATATGATGTAGATGTCGTGCTCTAATAAAAAATAAGTATTTATGAGACTTAAATACCTATAACTAGTATGGTCAAGTAAGGTCGTCTCCGCAGAGAATCGGTGTAAAGTGCAAGTTTGACTCATGACTCAAAACTAATTAACTAGAAGGATGGACGATGTCAAGCAATTTTGAAAGATGATTTTTAAAGCAACACGATTAGTTTTATAATTTGTAAACAATTTAAGAAAAGAGTGACTCACTTCAGGTTCAGGTAATGTGATAACAAGCTAGTCACTAATTCTGTTAAATTGATTGTGCAATAATTATTAGATCTAGTATTTTGGTTGTGATGACAACCAGAACTAATCCGAATTGTTGATATAACTGAACGTGATATCCTAATTACCAGTTTTATAATACACAAGATCATTTATTAAGCAATGACTTAACGATTATGGATCAATTGCTATAAGCACCTAGTCCAAAATGCTGATGAACATAACCGAATAGTTGATGCAAAATATGATAACCAGATTACAAACTATTTAAACAATCAACATAAAAGTAAAGCAAGATAAGATAAGACAATCAATCAAGCTTTGAAACAATTAAGAACAGAGAATTCGATCATATCAAGTTTATACAATACTATAGCCTAAAGTGATCACAAAGGTTTTTTAGCCAAGAACCATGATGGAATCGCTAAACCTGATGTTGGTTCGGGTCTCCATGGATGAATTCTTACTCGGGGTGGGCTTGGAGATAGTGGAGAAGCTCTGGAATTCGCCTTAGATGTGCTAGAATGAAGGATATGTTGAATTGAGGTGAAACCCTAATTTTATATTAATTACAACGAGTCAAAACTATATTTTGCGTAGCCCAAAACGAGATCGGCGTTGCCGAATCCAAAACTGGCGTCGACGACTCCATTTGGTGTCTTAAGAGACCAAGTTTCTGCGTCGGCTAGAAAATTATGGGGTCTTGGGCAGACTTCGGCGTCGGCAACTCCAAATCTAGAGTCGTCGACCCCAAATCTGATATTTTCTACTTATTGCTTGTTTTCACTCCAATGAAAGCACGTATCAACCACGACATTCCCGACACTTCTAAGCATGCATAATTAACTCCAATTATGTATCTTTAACGCTCAATACCCTGAAACACGTAAACATATTTGAAGTACCAAAATCTTAACTAAAAACTTAATAAAAACAATAAATTAAATTAAATAAATACATGAAATACACCTTACCATCATGTACGCGAATGATGCTCAAGGTTAAAAAACTAAGACGCTCAAATTAAATTCGAAAACAAAATATGTTCAAGGTTAAAACCTAATACTTTCAAGGTTAAACTTAAAACATTCAAGCTTAAACCCGAATACTTTCAAGGTTAAAACTAATTATGCTCAAGACAAAAATTGATATGATTGAAAAAGGTTAACCTTCTGATGATTGAGGCATGAATCAATCATCGCAGAAAAATGAATTGATATAGAAAGAGATCGATTACTTGGAGAATTTGTTCAAAACTTTAACGACGATGATGAATTTCAACCCTAGGTGAGGAGACGATGAAGTTTGCTCGCGTTCATGGCTCCCGTGTTTTTTGAAATCGAATGGTGTAGGAAGTCGCGTACCTAATGCATGATAAGAGATTATTATATTGGATCATTTACTTATATATATATATATATATATATATATATAGAGAGAGAGAGAGAGAGAGAGAGAGAGAGGTTAGAATAAAAAGTGAAAGTTTTGTGAGAAGTATTGGAAAAAATCTAGACCATTGGATTCAATATAACACATAAAAGCATTTTGAGTATAGTTACAATGTTAGTTAAAGTAATTATTGGGTTGCTAATAAAAGTTCCTATTATTATGGATCTTAATTACTACGTAATTAAGATTCTGGATTTCTGTTTGCTTAACAATTATCTTCTCCATTAACAACAGCCATTATCTTCTCCAATAACAAATAAACTATTAGGGAATATTGATAAGCCTTTTGCTAAAACGCGGCTTTAAATGTTTCTTCATCATGCTTGTATGCTTATGAACAAATCCCTTAACAAATTGTGCACCTAACATATGTTTGAGTAACTTCCATTCCAATGTCATATTTTTTGGAAAACTGTCTTTTGAGGAAACTGCATCACCAAAGAATTATAATTAAACACACCAAAAAAATGTTGGATGTTAAACAAATAATGCATATGATTTTCTGAAATTACACACGAAATAATGATCTTGCCCAATTAAAAACACATCTGACTAAGGATGAACAAAAATACAATATCTTAAAACTGATTGCTAAAACACAATAAAAATATCATTTATCAACAAAAACCCATAATTATTTTATTTATTTATCCTAATTAACTATTCAAATTAAGATTAGACCAAAACAATATACATTATAAAACACACAATATTTATAAATGCTAAGATTTTGGTATTTGGAAATATCAAAACAAACCTGGAAGTTCCTTATATTATTTTTGACATTTTTGTGGCTCTCTATTTTTGTTTTTCTTTTTCGACTCTCAATTCCATGTCTAGGTCTTCTTATTTCAAATAACAAGATGAATAAATAGAATTTGATAGTTTTATTTCTACTTTTTTTACTTGATGAAAACGATTGTGTTAAACCTAAATGAGCACGTAGTGTTTTAAATTTTTGGCGATGATTCAGGATGAAGATCGAAGATAAACTTTGATGGAGAAGATTATCCGACAAGTTCAATTGGGGGGGGGGGGAGTTAACTTGATTAGTAGTTTCCAAAATTTAATATAACATAGTAGACGATAATACCCCTGAAGTGTTATAAAACAAGTGCAAAAAATAGGAAAAACACAACAGTGAACCACAACCATTGGATCATCAGATCCAACACTCCAGATCTCTTCCTACACTTCCTAGACACACTTTATTTTTAGTATAGACTCACCCTATTATATATATATATATATATATATATATATATATATAGAGAGAGAGAGAGAGAGAGAGAGTATGTTAAAGAAGAAGTAAGAGTTAAGATGTATCAAGTGGAGTCATAAACTAGAACTCACTTAGCATAGCTGGATTTTAGTATACACTTAGATAGTTGATAAAAGAAAGTAAAGGAGCTTGGAGTGTATGCAGGGCTATCCACACGGTGTTGGCATCCAAAGAGTGGTTTTAAAAGGAAGTTTTATGTATATATAGTTTTATTCCGCGAAAGTTTTTGTAAACTCTGATATTTGAATTGTGTTTATGAGTAAATCCTAATATTCAATAAGGTGCTCGGGTTTAAGGCCTTACAGTATGTGTGTGTGTGTAATGTTACGGCTGTAAACAAGCCAAGCCGAGTCAAGTTGGGCGTGAAGTTAAACAAGCCAACTTGGCTTGACTTGTTTATTTTAATGAGATGAAAAGTCAAGCTCGGCTCGCTTATTTTGACGAGATGAAAAGTCAAGTTCGTCTTGAAAAAAGCTCAAGCAAGCTCGTAGCTCGTTAAAATTTTTATTCTTTTTACATATATTGATATATAACAGGATTTATTTATTAAATGTATTTTTTTTAGTTTTCTTAAAATCGATATAAAATGAGCCATCAAAGTCATTTGTCACCTCTAGGATTTTATCATAAACTACTCTTCTTGCCTTCCATAGAATGGTAACATTTAAAAAAGAATATTACTCAGATTTGGGCGGTGCGCATTAAGCAATGACAGCAAGAAAAATTATGTGAATTGGAAAGGAATCTATTTAATCATAAAAAGGTTACAGTATGTTGAATAGAAAACATGAACGTATGCTACTCCAGTATAACAATACAATATAAGTAAAATAGATAGCGGGAGAAAATAACTCCATTACTTCCTTCATGATTCAAACCACTTCCGACTTGCATAAGACTGAGCCATTAATTATTTGGTTTCGGGTCTGGTTGACTCACCTAGCTGTGGTTTACATTCCATACTTTCTTCATCCATGAATTTTACCGGTGAAGACCTTTTCTTTTGTCGTCGACAAGCATGGAGGCCGCATAGTAAAACTACCCCCAAAAGAGGGATCATTATTACAAGAATGAGCCTGTGATGAAAGCTATTATTATATTTCTTCACCATATTTTGACTTTCACAAAGTTTCAATCCTGTAACATTTCCACACAGACCTGGATTGCCTTGGAATACTTGTATGGACGAATTCATGAAGATAGCAAATGAGGTTGGAACTGGACCTACCAGCTCATTGTAAGACAGGTTGACATCAATCCCACTATGCAATTTTCCAAAGGCATTAGGAATTGAACCAGACAATCTATTATGCGAAAGGTTCAAACTTTCCAAACTCACTAAACTTTGAATTTCAGATGGTATCTCGTCTGTGAGTGAATTCCAAGATAAATCAAGTGTGGTGAGGTTACTTAATTTACCAACCTCAGATGGGATTTTCCCATTGAACTTGTTATTACTAAGATTCAAGTAATGAATTTGTTTCCACTCATCAATGTATTTTGGTATCGGCCCGTCCAATCTGTTTGAGGATAGATCGAGAGCAAGGAGATTATGAAGTGACCCAAGCTCTTGAGGAATAACACCTGAAAGTTGGTTGTCTTTCAAGGACAAATACATCATACCTTTCATCTTTCCAAATTCATTTGGAATCTCACCAGCCAAATTATTTGATGAAAGATCAAGCCTTTGAAGTCGAGTTGAATTTCCAAACTCAAGGGGTATGTAACCACTGATGTTGTTATATCCCATCCCTAAGGCTGTCAGATTCTTGCATTTAGTCCAGTTTTGAGACAAATTCCCATGAAAACTGTTATAAGTAACGTCAAGACGATCTAAACTTGGATATACCCCGAAGCTATTCGATATGTCTCCGGTAAATTGATTAAAATCAAAGTTACCTCTTATTAAGCTGGAGCAATCTCTTATGCCTATTGGTATGGGACCGGTGAGTCGATTATGACTTACTGATAAATACTGAAGCACTTCTCCATGGCACAAATCTTCTGGTAAATGACCAAACAATTGATTGTTGTCAATTTCTAGCTCAAGCATGACTGGACTTGACAGTCCTTGTGGTATAGGACCGGATAAATTGTTCACACGAAGATACAAATATTGTAGGCCTCTCAGGTTTTTTAGGGATGGAGGGATAGAACCACTTAGTTGGTTTTCGCTCAGCGCTAGCTGAGTGAGAGACTTCAAATTCCCTAGTTCGGTAGGAATGGATCCAGAGAGTTGATTTTGGTACAAGTGTAGGAGATCCAAAGACTCTAAATTACCCAAAGATGAAGGAATTGGGCCGGAGAGGTTGTTTGCAAAGAGGCTGAGCCTCCTAAGTGAGACTAGGCTCCCGAGTTCTTGTGGGATCGAACCAGTCAAATTATTTTGGAAAATGTACAAGACAGTAAGTCGCTTCAAATTCCCAATGGTAGGTGGGATAGTACCACTCAGAGAATTGTTAGTGATATACATTTCCACAAGATTGACAAGGTGTCCAAACTCATGTGGAATTTGACCAGAAAGCATGTTATCATCAAGGTATAAGTAAGCCAAGTTTCTTAAGTTACCCATTGTTGGAGGCAGTTCTCCTTCCAAGGAATTATCATACAACGCAAGCTCGGAGAGAGAGGTCAGTTGACCAATCTCTTGTGGTATCGACCCATTTAATTGATTTTCAAAGAGGTGGAGGGTCTGGAGATTGGCTAACATCCCAATTTCCGGTGGGATTGCCCCCGAAAACTTATTTCCTGAAAGATCAAGATAAACAAGTTTGGACAGTAGCCGGATTTGTGCGGGGATTGGACCAGAAAAGTGGTTTACACTAAGCTCAAAACGAGAAAGATTGTGGAGAAACGAGAACGGGAACTGGTCAAGAGTTCCGTTTAAATCTAATGTTGTAAGGTTCAACGTGTGAACGGTCCAATCATCATTGCAACCGACACCAAACCATGAAGTGCATGGAGTGGAAGCGATAGCATTCATAGGGAGGGGAGTCCAAGAAGAATATAGTGGGGAGTTGTTTGGAGTTTGAAGGCTAGCTTTCCATTTAAGAAGAGCGTTGGCCTCCTCCAAAGATGCAAAAGCAAACTTTGAAGGTGAAATGATTAGCAAAGCTAGAGATAAAAGTAACAAGTGTGTACAAGACATTATTCGCCTTGTCATGTTTTCTTGATTTTAAAAATGATGGGTTGTGTGTTCTAATTTATACTCGAGCGACTAACCTTATCTCCGGGCAATGCCATATTTCCACAAGGAGTGTGCTTTACTTTGAGAGAAATAAATAGTTATCGTTGTTACGTGAAGAGTGTTTATTAATTGAGGAATAATGTCCTTTAGCAAACGACTTAGATTTAGAGCATTAAAGTTATTGACGTGCTTCACACTGTAGGAAAAGCTGGGCCTCATAAGAACTAAAAAGTAAATAAATAATTTAAATGAATGAACGTGGTACATGCCGTGAGTACTAACCAGTTGAATTTGAGAAATATGGAAAGAAAAGGTCGTTGGTATTAATTCTTATGTGGGGTTATTAGATCACTTTCGTATGATATTATGGATACCTATATTGACTCAAAGTCAAGATAAAGAGACAATTTAATTTCTTTTGAAAGATATCAGATACAAACAAAAAGTAAAACACCCGTCAAACCGGTCGTCTTATTGGGTCACCAGTCGGCCAGATTATAGGTCGGATCAGATTTTATAACCGGATGAATTCTAATTATAATCATATATATTTTTATACATATAACGTATATGTAATAATAAATAATAATTTATATCAATGTGTGTATAAGAATTAATAGGAGTACTCTTTAGCGCATTTGAGTTTTATTCATTCAAACAAATTACAATAATAATAATCTTTTGACTAGCTGGGGGCAAAGCATGATACACACAATCTCAAAGTCATGGGTTCGAAACACATATCTAGTATTTATCTCAAAGTCTTAGCTTCGAAACACTTTACTTAATTTTTGAATTTGAACAAAATTAAAGCCCAATTTTAAAACTCATCCCATCGGCTCACCAAAACAGAATTCAGCTCCAACTTGCACCTTAAAAGCCCATGGAACCAACTGCCAATTATTCAAGTTATGATTGCCTACCAATAAAATAAATAATACTTTTTTAAAATGTCGATTTGGTTAAATTTGACCCAACTAAATCCGACTATTGATTAATAGGACCAATTAGCTAAAAAAAATCACAGGCTTAAGAAGGCCTACGGCTTAGGAAGGCCAAGCGATTAATCCCCGCCTAAGTCTGATATTTACAATGATGGTTAAAACAAGCATATATGTGTATGTATTTAACATGGTTTAAAAAGTATAAATTTATTAATAAAGTTATGAATATTTATAGTTATACAGTAACATATATAATTTTTTATTTTTACCAACAGCTATGTTTTGAAATTTCATATTTCTAACAGCTATGTTAAACAAAATAATAAACTATTATAAATATATAACCCTTCTTTTCGTTGTTAACCTCTTCTTCATTTCCTTCAATTTATCACATAAATAAGAGCACCAATAATGATTAAAATTAAATCCAGCATACTTTACCTCCTAAAATGATTTCTCAAATATATCATTTATCAATATAGCCAAAATGATGTCCTAATGATTTTGAAACTAAAATACATAAGCAAGCAATTGATGGACCCCCATACGTGAGAGGAGTCGAGTATTGGAGTTTCAAAAGAGAAACACATGTATACAGAGAGAGGTCGTGAAAATGGAGCCAATTTTCTATACCTTATTAGTTACTTTAAGCGATAATTTAAGATGAGCTAGCAGCTTTTCAATTGCATTGACCATTTCGTATACTTTATATAAAGGCGTGATGCATCGAGTAAAACGGGTCTTCACCTAAATCAGGGCTGGCTCTAAGAAAAAAAAAATTGGGTTGAAAACGAAATTTTTTTTGGGCCTTAATTAAATCAGTATTTTGTTGGGTTTAAACAATTTAATTTTGATATGGGCTTATTTGATTATAATTTAGGTTGTGTAAAAAACTTTTGTATAAAACTATGACTAAATATGTCACAAAAGATACTAGAACCCATAACCTTTTAGTTGGGAGTAATACATCTTTGCCACTAGACCAAGCTAGTGCGTTATGTAATTGAGTTTAAACACTAAATATACATATCGTTTTAATAAAAAATACATATAATTTTTTTTAAAAGAAAATTTGGGTCTAGCAAGGTGTCGGGCCTATGATCGTCGACCACACAGCCCCCCTTAGGGCCGACCCTGAGTCCTAAACAAAAATGCACATATGTCGTAAGTGATTTGTCGCCTATGAAGCACGGTGACGGCTCCGATGGTAGGGTACCCGTCCCGGGGACGTATGGGGGACGGAAATGCGATGGGGACGTTTCCTAAACGAACCTGGTTAATGGGGACGGATCCAAAACCGTTTCGGAGACATTTCTATAGCGAATAACGTGGTGGACGGGCCAAATAGCATACTCCAGCGATGAATTCCGGCGCCGGTGATAGCAATGCTTGCCGGAAAATCCATGAAGAAGGGGAAGAACAGTGGCGGCTGGAACTAGAGTGGTTTAGTTTTTTTTAGGTTAAATAAACTTTAGGTTTAACATTTAACCCCCTTGATCTTTTACTTATTTGCATCTAGCCTCTAAAAACTTGTTAACTTTTACATAAAAAGTATTAAATTAGGTTATGCATTTTAACATTTAACCCTATCTATCTAGACTAGTTTACATTTGGTCCTCAACTTATAATTTTATACATAAAATGTTTAAAATGATATTATATATAGATAAAAATTATATATATATATATATATATATATATTGTTACTAATTAATTATCTATATTTAATATATTTTTATTTTTATATTTTTTTTGTTGTGTCTTTTCCGTATCCATATCTTGGATTTTTTATTTTTGTCGTTTCCCATACCCGTAACGTTCCCCGTACCCGTGCTACATAGGTCGTCGCTAGGGCACATTGGCTTACAAGTGCGATGAATACATGCAAATTAGTAAAAGTATGACATCACAAAAGTTTTTATATATATTATCGAAATTTTTTCATACGAAATTCTAAGAAGCCAAACAATATGCTTCCTCACTTCACAGCATCTCCATCTCTCTCGCCCATGTCATGTGGCCAGTGGCGGATCTAGAACCATATATCAGGGGTAACGCTCAAAAAAAAATTTTTAACCGTATTTCATACAATGTAAACTAAATAAAAGTAGAAACACGATAATAAATAAATTTAAACACATAAGCTGCATATTTCTCCCATTCGGTTTTTTAAAGCTTGAAATTGAGCCATCACATCATCTTCTTTTACTTTATCAAGCGTTTCTCTTTCGACCACACAAATTAAAGTACTGTTCAAATACTCATCACCCATTCGATTGTGCAAATCCGTCTTGATAAGCTTCATTTTAGAAAAACATTTTTCAGCGGTTGCGGTTGCAACCAGTAAAACCAACGCTAGCTTCAATATACGATAAACCAAAGGAAAAGTGACGTGTTTTCCGGTTTCCACAATTACACGAGCAAGGTCACACATTCCACCCAATTTTGCAAATTTATCATCTTCCTTTAAAGTGTGATAACAGGTTGT
Source organism: Bidens hawaiensis (assembly GCF_021521415.1). Lineage (NCBI taxonomy): Eukaryota > Viridiplantae > Streptophyta > Magnoliopsida > Asterales > Asteraceae > Bidens > Bidens hawaiensis. The sequence goes on along the minus strand of NW_027492693.1, from coordinate 277,246 downwards.
AAGATCACCTGAAATACACCCTCTTTCTTCATTACTAAAGTTATTCGGATACATATAAGAAAATGCCACTATATTTGATATGTCAAACTTAGAAAACGAATCACTAGGATTTAAACCGGACATATTTTCTATCAAACTAGTTGAGACCTCACTAAATCTATTTTCATGTTCTTGAATTTGCATATCCAAATGGTATTAAAAACTTCAACCTCAAAATAATGTCGATTAGTAATGATATTCTTTCGGTTTCGTTGATTGCCATAACTTTCCGTCATATCCAACATCTTAATCTTGTTTTTTTCACAATAAAATGTCACTCTAGCCAACATCTAGTCAAACCCGTTTTGTCTTTAGATTATTCAATGCTCGGTTTGTCCCACTTATCAACTTAGACGCTCCTAACAAGTTTTGATTTTTTTTAAAGATGTTTTGATGGAGCATTTGTGATGTCTAAAATATCGTTTAACAAGTGTATATAAAAAACAAAATCAAGACTCTTAAAATACTTAAGAATACTTTTCGCATTAGTTCATTGTTGCACACTCTCTCCATCTTCTTTAATAAAAGCAATTACCTCAACAACTTTCGGGAATAATTTTAACAAACTTACGATTTTTCTATATTGACAATTTATACAAACAATTATAATTTTAGTTAAAAGTTGAAGAATACATAAATTGAGAAACTATAGGTCGAACCTTGAAAGAGTGTTCGAACCGGTGAACCACCTCTTCTCCGCTGTAGCGTGGAGCGGTGGAGGTCACCTGGTCAGGTGACCGAAGGAGGAGAAGGGCAAACTGACAGAGGGCAACCCGCAGCAACGCAGTGGTGTCTAGTCATGATGGTGGCAGTTTTGATTAATTGAGGACCGGAAATTTTGTTTTAAGTGTAACATATATTATTTTAAAGGCTAATGGGGTTTTATTGGTTTGAGCTTTAAACCTTTGTTTGGGCTTTAGTTGGGTTGAATTGTTAATTTGGTTGGGCTTAAAACGCATAGGGGTAACGTTATTTTTTTTTCAGGGGTAACGGAACACGAAAACCGACCTACAAGTTATTTTTTTACGTTTGAGGGGTAGCGGAGGGGTACGCTACCCCTCCTATTACACTACATCCGCCACTGTCTAAGGTGACCTGGATATTCTACCATTATGCCAAGAACAATTGCATCATATGCCCTTTAAATTTGGCATGCATATTTTAGTGTAACGGGCTCTAATACACCACGCTATACAATGGCGGATCTAGTGTATATCCAGGACAAGGATGGCTCGTGGGACAGCTAAAATAAGTTAGGGCTTTAGGCCCTCACTTAATTAATGCCTTCAAGTCCAAAAAACATTATATATAGATATATTACACAATAGGTAAAGTAAACTCAAAGTAGTGTAGTTGTAGGTTTGGTTGTTATCAAAGTATAGGTTATGAGTTCAAAACTTGTAATAAGCAATTTTTTTTTCTTAACAATTGTCATGAAAAGAGCAAAATCTTGTTTCGATTTAGGCCTCCACATTCGTTGACCCGGCCCTGATCCAGGAGTTGCCCGGGTTACCCCTCAATCTATGGTGAAGTGCAAACTTAGTGTAATTTCTTCTTCTTCTTTATTTTATGTACTAGGATATCCCTAAGCAAATATCAGGTTACACCTAAAGAATATTGAGATGAAAAGAAGTAAAATTGAGATAGCTGGATACTTTTATCTGCTGTCACAAGAGACTCCGCTAAAAGCCGGAACCTTGGATGTGAAGAAGATGACACATGACCTAATATTAATATTGATTTATAATAATTGGGTCTTATTAATTTTAACTAGAGCCCATTTCACTTGAAAAAAAATGATCAATGAATTAAAAAGGAAGTGTTGTTAAATCGTAATGGGCCTTTTTAGATAGTGAATGTTAAAAGTTTTTTTTTTCATTTATTTATTTCTTTTAAAGTTTGTTTATATTGATTTTGGAATAAGTATTTCGTTTTATCAAAACATTTTAATAGTATTTTTTAATTGTTAGGATGTTAAGTAAATATTTAAATAATATTTTTTTTGTGGTCCATTGTCTAAATTTATTGTTGCTTCTTTAAAAAGTGTTTTTTTTTCAAGTCATTTACTTATCAATATCAATATGATATTAATTATTAAAAAAAAATATCAAGGCCTTTAAATATCAATTTGATATTAAGGTAATGCGAAAAGAAGTTGAGGTTTTGACGTTTATAATACATTGATTATTAAAAGGTTCTGGTTCTATCATAGGCCATGTGTAAAAAAAATTGAGATTACCTCTGAATTTTTTTTCTAGATCCGTCACTTACGCTATATCTATCCCCATATTCAACCAAGTCTTAAAAGAAAAGTGTGTTGCCAACAATACTATAGTGAATGAGACAGCACCCAAAATGGTAAGATCTTGCATATGGAATGTACTTGAAAGGGCTACAATAGTAAAAGGTTTTGCATATCCAAAAAAAACCTATAGATGGTGGAATTTAAACTCCATCACGCAAGAAAATATGTTGAGAGAGCCTTTGGGGTTCTCTAAGCTCGATAACAAACTATATGAGTTCTAGCAAGAGCTTTGAGTGTCACACCCTAACTTAGGGCCTAGGAGTTTGATCATTAGTTGGTACATGTTTTGTAAATATATCAGAGTTTGGGGTTGTAAAGCGGAAGTCTTGATTAAAATATTAATATATTCCAAAAGTCGGGAATTAAACACCCAGTAGTTGTTACAAAAGTGTTTGAACTTGTAAAACCATAATTTACAGTATTTTAATAATATAAACTTCAATTGATCCATCAGATCTTCTAATGGCTATCCATCGTCTCCAAACACCTATTCCTGATTACATCTAAAACAGTTTATAAAACACGTCAGCAACACATGTTGGTGAACACGTTGACACTAAAATAATTTATATACTTAATTATCCCCTCAGGTATCTTATGACCCAATCCATCATGGCTTAGGAAATAACTGAGTTATGAAAGTCTGAATTACTATTACAAGCTCCACCTCAACTTGAAACCTCTCAGCAAAAACCGCAGCGTTCGAGTACTTAGCAACTACCAATATAAGAGTATCCTCACTCAAACATTACTTAGGTCTGGCTCAACGTGACGGAGACATAATCAGGTGTGGGGCGGTGTGTCCACCGTCTACCCACATATAAAAGGATCCAGACAAACGTATACGATAACCTAAGGGCCAACGATTTCCTTTGCTTATAAAGTTTTAGGGATATGTAGTCCCATACAAACATTTGTAAGACTTATATAAAAGTTTTGAGTGTATTCACGCTTATGAAGAGTTTAGATGTGTTCACCTTTGTTCTTGATCGGTGGTCTCATTGAGTTATACTTGTTTGTTACCTCGGACCTATAGTACGAGAATAACCTTTTATAAATAACTCGATCAACGATCTAGCTTTAAACCTTTAGTCTATTTGCATAACATTTACCTTGATGATTATTTCTTTATAAAATATATGGACCTTTAGTCCCCTTTTTGTCTATCATTCATATGCTACGTTACTTCTTCAGGAAGAAACGTATATACTGAATTTCTTCTTCAAGAAGAAACATTATAAAAACTTTATATGATAAAGAAACAATGTTATAACTATACCGTTGTCTTATAAAAACTGTATTTCACTTATTATCAGCTCAATGTGTGGGTTATATTTCTGACTAGGGTCTAAGCCAAATATAATAAAATAATCGGACAACACCCTACCTTGTATAGATACTTTTATAAGAAATTCCTAGTCTTGACGCGGGCAGAACTCCTACTTATCGTCGGGTAATCAAGGCAATAAGCCGAAAGAACTTCTACTACTTGCACGCACTTCGAGACAACGAGCGATTCGGATCGTCGGAATGTGGCACAAACTTCGAGGATGAGTGTGAGTATTATAAGGTGTTCTTGGGATGCTCCAAGGTAGAACCTGATCACCCTATTTACAGGGCGAATTTCTGACCCATCGTGTATCACGATGTAGAAGAAAACACTCCATCACGTAGCGCGATGGACTTAATACTCGCCATTGATTATTATATTTCGTCGCGTATCGTGACGAAAGCTTGGGTTGGCCGTCGCGTAGCGCGACGCCGCCCACTAGGCTTGATGACTCGACACGTAGACTTGGCACGTGTCGCCACATGGTGACACATGTCACAATTACTTAACCTGGTCATCGCGTATCGCGATGATCCTTAAGCTCAGGCGGTGGAGTACCGCCGACACCGCCATTTCTGGGATATTGTGAAATACCCATCGCTTATCACGATGGGTTGCTTCCTGATTCATCACATAGGGCGATGGGTCTTGATTTCCATATTTTTTATTTTAAGTCTTTTGACTTTAGAAATTTACATTTTTGGCTCAAAATTTAGAGATGTTACATTGAGATTGAAAGTCATAAGGATATTATGCATGCATGCATCATACTACTTAATATGATTGTAAAGGATGAATGTCACACCATATCTAGTTGGTCGGATGTCGACGACAAAGAATCACAAGCTTATGAACATGGAGCCACAATAGAAATTTCAATGTTAACAGGAAACATTTTAAGGTTTGTATGTAGTATGATGGGGAAGCTCACCAATCACCTCGAACGATTTGGTGGAACATATCTAGTATCTTAAACATTATCCATACTTATGTTTTGCGATAATTCAAAAAATGTCCAATTTATCATTATTTTTATATTGTAATGTTTAATTTTTGTATTTTTAATGTATTTTGTTTTAGTGTATGTAGTGTGTGTAACATCCAAACTTCCACAAAATAAAAAAAAATTGTTATTACTAAATGGATGTTTTACTTTGAATTCAAGAATTTAAGATGTGGTTATAGGCTTAGAAGAAACAGAGAATGGGTTTTAGGAATAGGGATGGCAATGGATCGGGTTTGGGTTGGGTTTAGGTATTACCATACCCATACCCGGTTTTAAAAGTCCATCCCAAATCCGTCGGGCCGTTTTAATCGGGTAATTACCCGATTAAAATCTAATGTTGTAAGGTTCAACGTGTGAACGGTCCAATCATCATTGCAACCGACACCAAACCATGAAGTGCATGGAGTGGAAGCGATAGCATTCATAGGGAGGGGAGTCCAAGAAGAATATAGTGGGGAGTTGTTTGGAGTTTGAAGGCTAGCTTTCCATTTAAGGAGAGCATTGGCTTCTTCCAAAGAGGCAGAGGCAAAATATGGTTTGGATGGTAATGGAAAAATTAGTAGAGCTAAAGATGGAAGTAGCAAATTTAAACAAGACATTATTTTGTTTTTCATATTGTTTTGAAAAATGATGGTTTGCGTGTTCTAATTTATTGCACTTGAGAGGCTAACCTTTTCTAACAGGCCTTTTGAATGTGAGAAAAATGTAGTGGGCCATAATTAAGGAGTGTGTTTTACTTTTGAGGGAAGTAAATGTCTTTTAGGCTTTTAGCAAAGAAAATTCTTGACGTACTCGGTACTCCACAGTCCACACACTCTTTGTAGTGATGTGTGGACTACTAACGTTGACTCAAAGTCAATACGAAAAATAGTAACGAATAACATAATATGATAGCTCTCCAAGACTTCTTGTATATTTTGCAAGATGTAAGATATTAAATCACTCACAATGTAAATATTCTTTAAAAGATCTCCACGATAAGATGAATCAAGTGTCCTATAATATAAAATTTATATAATGGTAATCTTTTAGTACTGTAGTAGGATTTTATAGGAATCTCACAAAATTTATAGTTAAAATCTATGGTGTCACTTAACTTTTATTAAATATTTTACAGTTTAAAATTTGGTAAATTGGAAATATATAATCTCACTTTTTGTGTATTGGTCGATAATAATCTCATCTTTAAAAATCACTACCAACGGTCCAACCTTTCAACTATTTTTGTTTCAATGGACCTCCGTTAAAAAACACTTAATGTTGTTAAGTTTCTTTCCAAGTTTCAAACCAACGTTTAGGGCTTTTGATCGGAAGAATGATACGAGTCGACTAATGTAAAACTTATCTCGGAACGCTGATCCAAACGAAGAAACAATGTTTTAATTCGGGTGTTTGAATTTCCAATTAACAAAATTAAGCTATTTGACCGTTTCAAGTCGACTCGTATCTTTCTTCCAATTAAAAGCCCTAAAACATCAGTTTTAAACTCGGAAAAAACTTAACGACATTAAACGGATGTCCATTGAGACAAAAAAATAGTTTGAAGGTTAAACCGTTTATAGTGATTTTTAAATATGAGAATATTATCGGCTAATACACAATATGTGAAATTATTTATTTCCATTTTGCGTTAAATTTTCAAGTTTCTTTGAAATTAAATGACTAAAATGAAACACATATGAATCTTAATATTACATTGTGAATATTTTATGAAAATTAACTTAAAGTAAACGTTAAGTGTTTTTTAACGGATGTCCATTGAGACAAAGAAATAGTTGGAAGGTTTAACTGTTGATAGTAATTTATAAATATGAGACTATTATAAGTTAATGCACAATAGATAAGATTATTTATTTTCAATTTGCATTAAATTTTTAAGTTTTTTTGAAATTAAATGACCAAAATGAAACATTATGAATCTTAATATTACCTTGTGAATATTTTATGAAAATTAACTTATAGTATGAGGTATTAGTGAGAAAAATCTACTAAACATTAACCAAGCTTTTTTTATTAAAACAAAATGTTTCATTTTAAGTCATATCGATAAAAAAAAAATCATTAACTAGTAAATACGATTTATATATGTTGCAAGAAGGAGGCCACTTATTATTAAAAATTATAGTATATTTATATAAAAAATAAAATAAAAAAGAGATCACAATACTGAAACATTCAATAAAAGGTGAGTGAATTTAAGCATAAAAGGAACAAAAAAAAAGTTTATGTGGCTCTAATAAAATATTTGAAAATTTTGATTACTATTAGGTGAAAAATTCATAGTATTTTGGGCAAAATAATATGTTATAATTAATTAACACTTAAAAATTTAAAGACTTACTCTAGTCGAAAAGTGAAAGAGAGAAGAGATCTAAGAGGTGTTTGTTTTTTTATAAAAGAACTTTTTGGCTTCTTTTGTCTGAGTCGCACAGACATTTAGGTTTGCAAATTGTTTGTTTTCCGTAAGACATTTCAATAAAAAAGGTCAGCGCGCTCTCTTTTTTGCGCAAACATGAACCACCCACTTCTCACATATTCTAAAATCTTCTCATATTTTTTCATTCTATCAGCTCTGTCAAACCCTAGCCCCCTTTCTTCAACCCTCAAATCATGTCACCCCCTGCCCCCTCCACCTCCAATTCCGCTGCCACCTGCCTCCTCCACCTGCGGCCAGCCGCCGCCGCTCCTCCGCCTCCTGCCTCCTCCACCTTTGCCCAGCCGCCGCCGCTCCTACCTCCTCCGCCGCTGCCTCCTTCGTCGGAAATCAAGGTAAGCTTCTATGTCCATTTAACCTCAATACATAAACCATATATTGCTTGTCAATTACCTTTATTATTTGTTAACCACATACTAATTTATTATCAATTACCTTACTATTTCTTGTCCACTGATAATTGATATCTTGCTTGTATTATCAGTTTGTTTATGCTAGTTAAGAATTTTACTAGTTTTAATTTGTTTATCTTTAGGTTTTATTTCTTACATTGTAACAATTATTATTTTCTATCTTAGGATTAACTTATGAATCTTGTTGATAGATATAATGTATATGTTTAGGTTTAGGTTTTGTTGTTGATTAATGTTAATTGAGCACTTGAATATTGTTTAGGTTTAGGTTGGGTTGTTGATTCATAGAAATGGAAGAGAAGCAACAATGGTCAAATGAGCATATAAAATGCTTATTAGAGACTTTCATTGAAGAGGTAAACAAGGAGGGTAGAAAAGGTTTGAGTTTGCAAAAAGATTAGGATTATATGATGTCGTTACGGGATGAAATTGTTGAGCAGGTAACGCAAAGTACTGAACAAATTATTAAAAAAAATGTTATTTTGGTTTTATGAATATTATTTCAGTGTTGTTTGACTATTATTTAAATTTCGATATTGAAGGACTTTTTTATTTAAATTTTAGCTTATTTAACGATTTCTGTTTTATTTTAGCAGTCTGTAGATGTTAAAAAATAAACTGTCTTCTTCTTGCAGACTGCAGAGGCTTGGTCCACATCTTCTGCTACATATGCTTGCAGATGTGGTACGCATGCAGTCGTTTTACCTCTTAAAAACAAACAGCACCTTATAATCATATGAGATTGTTATTTGTTAGGGAAAAATCCTTTTTGAACTCATAATAAAAAAAATGCTAGCGCTAATCTTACCATTATATTAAAGCAAAACAATATTGTTGGGTCATATTTTGTGGTTTATGCTTTGAATATTGGGCTTAGTGTTGGGCTACACTATGTAAACCGAAATCAAGGGATTTCGGTGGGCTTTGCATGTATTGGGCCTATGTTGGTAGTCTATATATAGGATGTATGTTTACATTTGTAGGGCTGCCAGTTGGTTCATGAGTGGGTCATCAGTTGGGTTGTTCGTTCACGTGGTTATCAGTCGTCTAAAGGTTATCTTAGACGAGTATTGTATTGCTAGTGCTTAAGCACCCGACGTTAATATTAACGTGTGTTTTGAGCCATTCTTGTGTTCGACATGTTTGTGTTTTGTTTGTGTCATTGAATCATCTAGTGTTGGAAATCCGCACCAACACCTAGATTGTTGATATCATAATTGTAGTGATCCAGATTCGGGACTTACAATTGGTATCAGAGCCTTAGACCTCTTCAGGCTCGTTATTGTGATATCAAGGATTCAAGATTTTGATCTTTGATGGTTGTGGTTGATTTTCCAGTGATATTCTCGTCGAAGAAAGAAAAAGTTTTTTTGGTTGAAGATTAACCAAATCTTGGTTAAAATTCAAATCCCAGAGATTTCGGGATTTAATTTGTTACCAAAATTATCTGGTCAAAGCATCTTTGGGTTTCCTGGAAGTTCTCGGACAATTTTCATTGTTTTCGGCCATCATTTGGTCGTTCTCGGTGAAATTTTTTGGTTCTCGGTCACAACAGTTTTCGGCCACAATCAGTTCTCGGCTACAACTAGTTTTCGGCCACAACTTGTTCTCGGTCAACCTTCAGTTCTCGGCTACGTCCAAGTGTTCTCGGTCGACAAAGATTGTTCTCTGTTGATTTCCATTGTTCTCGGTCAACTAAGAGTGTTCTCTGTTGACTTCCTAGTTCTCGGTCAAGTTTCCGGTGTTCTAGGTTACTTTTCAAGGTTCTCGCCCTTTTGAAAGCATTGGGCTCACCTAGTTGGGCTTTGGATTTTGTTCAAGTGGGCTTCTAATTCGTTGGGCCAGTCATCCGAGGTAAGTTCATGGCCTTCTTCACCACCAAATCCTCTGAGATAAATTTTCAACCATGCTCTCTAGATTGTGTTGATAAAATCAACTTATATAAACTTCATAATTATAACTTAATCAGAGACATGGAAAGAGTAAAATCAGAAAATTTTAAACTTAAAAAAAATTGAAAAATCCTTCGTAGATAAAATAGAAGCATATAAAAGGGATCTCTCTAAGCTTAAATCTGAATTCAGCATAAAGTGTTGTCACCACCTAGATGCCAAGCATGAAATTGCTGAATTAACTGCTAAATTGGAAGCCTCCAAATTGGAAATTTTGAACTTAAATGCTAAATTTGAAAGAGCTGAACTTGATTTTAAAAAATTCGAGGGTTCCAGTAAAGTAGTTAATTCAATGATTGATAATCAATTATGGTGGAAGGAAAACGAAGGTAGGGGTATAGGTTACAATCAGGTGCCCCCACCTTACAATGATAACTATGTTCAACTTCCTGTCACCAAAGAACAAGAAGAAAAAGAAAAGTGCATGCAGTATGGTAAGTTAACTGCAAACGACAAGGGTAAGGTTGGTTCAGTCACGGAAACTGAAACAACAATCGGGGTGAACGATTCTAATGTGTTTACTTCATGTGCAGATGAAGTAATTATTGAGGAATGGACTGATGAGGATGATGATTCATCTGTTTTGAATAACAAAGACATTGACTCTCATGTTTCTTTAAATTTGCCGGTTTTGAACTCTGTTACTGCAGATGTCTGTGTGGGCTCCGTTACAAAGAGCAATAAACTTGATGAAATTAAAAATCCAAATAAACTTTTTTCACCTAAGTTTGTTAAAGAAAGATGTTCATGTACTCACCACTGTGAATCCAAAGGAAGACAAACAAGCTCACACAACAGAGCAAGATCGGGAATCGGCCACAACGATTTTTTCGTTAAAAGGCAAACCTGTTTCAACTGTGGCATTCTCGGTCACATTGCTAGAAATTGTTCACGTCTCCCGTATGTTCCATATTACATACGCTATCAGAGGACTATGCCTCAAAATACCTACAAAAACTTTAACTCACATAAAACGAGGTGTTTTAAGGCAAAGCCCTCCGATGGTGATTGGCGGAGAGACAAGGCTTACAGGTCAAATTATCATCAGACCAAGCCTATTACGGTTCAAAAGCAGAACGCAAACTCTGTTTCGGCTCCGAGACCAAACTGGGCCTCAGAATCGAAATCGGTTAGAAAGTCAAAGTCAAATGTGCATTCCGTCCGCAAACCGGAGACAAAGCCAATTGTCTGTTCAAAAAATAAAGTTTTCAAACCCAAATACAGATGGTTGCCTAAATCTCTGGTGAACAAGTCATCAAAGTCTTCCTGTTCGATTTTTGATAATCGGGAAGACATTTCATGGCAACCTGTGACACGTTTGAACAAGTCAGGTTTACCCAGAACGATTATGGACTGGGTACCTAAGACTAACTAATCTCGCACATCGTGCAGGAACAGCTATGGAGGAATATCATCAGACCATGGTATGTTGATAATGGTTGTTCCAGGCACATGACAGGAGATATCTCTCAACTACACGACATTCAAATTTTTAATGGAGGGTATACTTCCTTTGCGGGAGGAGAGAAGGGTACTTTGATTGGGTGATCGACTCATTTCATGGCAGTGCAAGAAACAACAAACGGTGTCCCCTTCGACTGCCGAGGCGAATGATGTTGCTTCTGCCTGCTGTTCACATGTCATCTGGATGCAACATCAATTGCTGGATCATGGTTTGAAATTTCTTTACTTTTATTTTCTGTGAAAATGATGCTGCCATTGTCATTGTTAAAAACCGGTTTAGCATTCTAAAACCAAGCACATCGATATCAAAATTCATTTTATTCATGACTGTTATGACCGGAAGCTATTCCATCTTGAACAGGTCCACACTGATAATAATGTGGCGGACCTTTTTACAAAACCAGTCGGAACAGCCAGATTCAATGTGCTTGTAGGGTTTGTTAAGATGTTACGTTTTGAAGACCGAGTATTTTTGATGTTTAAATTGTGTACATAATTTCTGTACAAATTTAGGGGGAGAAAAAGAAAAATACAAAAAGAATGTGTGTTTGTGTGTGTGTGTGTGTGTGCTTAATAAAAATAAAAAAAATGAAAATAAAAATAAAAAATTCAAAATTTTTGTTCTCTTGCTTAAAATCATGCCGGTTACTCAAGTTCAACGGACATATTTCATATGTTTGGTCCTGTCATCAATTCTTGACTCACGGGATAGCCATTAACCTTAGGATTGAAAGTGACCGGGGCAACTGAACATACATAAAAAATTAATTTTTGGTTTAACTATCGGTTTAAGTTCTTTCACTGAAAATCATGTCGGCCACTTAAAGTTTGATGGACACATTTTATTATGTGTTTGGTCCTATTGTCTACCTGTAAACACATAGGATAGCCATTCACCTGAAAATTGAAGGCAGCTGGGGTGATTGGATTTAAATCGTCTTTGGAATATCATCTGGGAAGTGATATTATTATTCAGCTACAAGATTTTCAGATTGCTTAAAGTTTTTCAAATGAAAATTGATCCAACCTTTGAGAAATGATAGATAAATTGATTTTGAGTGCCTAACGTGTGAAGTTATTAGGCTAAAAAGGGTTTTGATTAGTTATTGATGTGTGTGGAAGCTTTTCATGATAAATAAAAGTTTGAAGTGATATAAACTATTGTGGAGAGTCATTTTGAAGATATTTGAATGTCCCTAGATACATCTCTCCGAATGATAGGCAGAAAAGCAATTACCCAGTCATACACGAGCCCGTTAGTATGTTGATCGCCAAAAAGATTATATTTCATATTTAAAAAAAATTGATTTATCATTAAAATTGTTTTCTAAAAGCTTAAAGGGGTCTCAGGGAACTACAGGGGTGGGGCATTCAAGTAAGTCCTAAACATCCTGAATGTAAGGCTTGTAAGTCCGGATGGCATGTAAGTCCAACGTTCAACCTTAAAGCTTAAAATCATTTTGTATAGAGAAAAATACTTTGATCAAGTACTAAGGGGTTGGAGTCAAATTGGAGTGATCTGGGGAAAGCCAAATACGCCTTGAGAATAGATAAGGGGCATCAAAGGTCGATAAGTGATGTCCATGTAAGTCTTATGCCTAATCGAATCTAATCATATCACTATCGCAATGAAAATCATGAAAATTACCCGCTATCAACCTTTTCACTATGTCACAATAATGCTGAAAATGAGTCATTGTGAAAGTGCCTTAATCAATATGATTTCATGTTCGGATTTTTTCATAAAAAGGTGGTTCGTTTTTAAATAGCTGAAATTTGATCCCAATATACGTTGATTTTCTAAAGACTGGATAGGTAAATTTTGTTTTAGTTTAGTTTTTATTCTAATTTTATTTTATTTTTAATTTTTAGTTTTTACCTCATGTTTACTCGTGTCGAAACAAATGTCTTAAAAAATCGTTTTCAAATGAATCGGGATTGTCTTTTAGATCATGAAATTTAACGGTTGCAAACAATGTCGTGGGCCATTCAGTTGGGCCGAATGTGTCCATAATATTTGTGTTATTGTTCGAGTCATCTTTGGTCCAAGTTGTTTTTGTTAATGGTGTTCTCGGCCCATCCTGGTTCTCGGCTTAGATGGGTATCTCAGAAGTTCAAAAACTTGATGTGTGTCTAATAACCCTATAAATATGACCCTCACAACTAAGCTTTAATATTAAAACGAAAATCCTAAAACCACACACAACCGGCAAGTGTACCGATCGCAAGTAGTATAGACTTAGGAAGTCCGAGTATCGAACACATGGACACGTCAGAACGCTAAAGATCACTGACCCTAGACAAGACCTACCTTAGAATAATAATTATATTGATTTTTGATTTTTAAATACTTAACTGAACTAACTAGACTGACTAACAAAACTTACCAAAAATAGAAAGGGAACTAACTGTGTTAACTTAGGAATGGAGAAAAACGTCTACCTAGGTCTGAATCAAATTGTAGGCCTAACAAGCTAATGGATTGAATGACTTCAAGACACCGGTCCCTAAAGATGACACGACTAAGGATTGCTCGGGCTCACTGGATTACCTATCGGTCTCACACAACAAGCCTAAACTACTCAAAATCGCCTAAAACGACCAAACCGGGAAACAATTGCTAACGTGTTCTAATGAAGGATCACCTCTCGGTCTCACCAACACTCGACCCTAATGGTAATGAATACTACACAACCAAGGATAGAGGAACAATTCAACTTAAACTAAAATAGATCAACTAGTCACTCAAAACACCTAAACCTGACAAGAAACGAACTCGCTCTCGCGCAATCCTTATTCTAGCATGCAAAGGTAATGAGACAACCCTAACTTCCTATCACCTCTCGGTCTCAAGGAAGGTGTTTAACCGCTGTACTTAATTGTGACATTCGTCAATTTCGGGTCTTGTTTGTATTCGTTTTTGTATTTGTTTATTATGTAAACCGACCCGATTTGTAAACCGAAGCTTATGTTATAATCAAAATGATGGATTTATGTTACAATATTGTTTCACACTTGTTGGGTCTTGAAAACATCTTATTTTTATTTTTATTTATTTATTTATTATTTATTTATTTATTTATTTATTTGTTGTTTTGTGTTTTTGTCTTGATCCATTTTGCATGAAAACTCTTGTGTCTCACACCCATATTTGACCACCAACATTACCCTATATATACACCACCTTTCCTCTTCATTTTCCCTTGCTACAACTCCAAAAAAAAAAAAACTCTCTCAAACATCAAAGATTCAAGGTTATCTTCTTAAGTGTTCTTGAAGGATTTTGGTCTTTCATCTTAATTAGTTTATGTAGCCTTATTAATACTTGTTTATGGTTGTGCAACATATATATAATACACACCCCTTGTTTACCTTTGGTAGTTACTTCTCCGATTCCGGTCGGTGAGGTTTCGGACCCCATAAGGCAAAGCTTCATGGAGGACTTCGTGTCCTTGATATATATACATCTATATAACTTGTTCATACATATTAATCTTGCTTATTTTAGTTTGTTGGTCATGTTTACAAGTTCCATGGTTATGGGTTTTTAAGAGTCTATGCTTCGGTTTAACCGTAAATAGCTCTAAACCGTACACCGAACTTTGTTACTAGTTTTGTTTGTTTAAACATACTTAGTGTTAGATCTAAGTTTCTAAAATCATTTTTACAAATTCTATGGTTATGGGTTTGTAGAATCTTACCTCGGTCTTAACCCGAAACACGATCCGAACCGAAAACCGAACTTTTGTTTAAAGACTTTATTGTTAACTTTCGGTATTTTTTTATTTGTACATTATTAAATAAGTTATTTAGTGTTTGGACATGTGGAAACCATCTATGAACTTGTTGTAAGATGGAAACCGAACCAAACCGATTCTTGCTCGCTTAAGACACACAAGTGTGTTTTTTTTAGCCATCAAGACTTGTATATTTCTTTAAAAATAGTTACAAATTGATTTTTAAATATTTTCTTGAGTACTTGGAAATGTTGGATCCAACTTGATCTCATAACAAAGTTTGGACCGACAAAACCGAACACTCGCTTAACGTGTGTTGTTAGTTCTAAAACAATGGAACTACATACTTGGTTAAGTCTTATTAAATTTTATTGCGTTATCTCATAACATTCAATATTTTGGAAAGTTGACTTTGGGTTTGACCAATTATCAAGACCCGAACCGACAACCCGAACACTCGATAAAAAAAACCCGTTTTAGTATCTTTATTCCAAAGGGATTTGCATTCTTGCATTTTACCCACCTTATTACTTAACATAGGTTGAGTAAATATTAAGGTTAGATACTTTAACCCGGTTTCGAGCAAACTTACATTTTTAAAGGGTTATTATTATAAATTCTTAAATAGTCACATTTTAAACCTTGAACTTTAATTATTTACATTTCTCAACATTTATTTTGTTTAAAGACCTTCAAGACAACCTTTCTAAATTCAAGACTTCTTTTCTTTTTAGCCATTGTGCGTTAAACTCGTCGTTTCGACAAATCTCCAAATTATCATCTTTCAAGTTTACTACTTGAAGGTGAGTACTTCATACCCCCAATACATTTTCCATCTTTTATTTTGGGGGTGACATTTCATACTTATTCAACAAAATGCTTTATATTTGAATCTTAAACCACAAACGTAGTTGTATACTTTACCTAAATAATTGCTCGATTTGGTGTTCTATGCTTATATGCCTATGTGTTTATCGCTTTTGGTTTGTGGAACTATAAAATCCTAGACTATCTGGCATCCCCTTATAGCAAGGTGTCGTTAACGTAATGCAATTAACGATAACTATAAAATCCTAGACTATTTGGCATCCCCTTATAGCTAGGTGTCGCTAATGTGTTTAGCGATATCTATTTATCCAAATTACCACTTCTATTTATCGTTTCGTATGCAAGTTTTGTGGCTATCTTTATTATATACTAATATGATTAAACTTATGAATTGCTCACCGACCTTTGTGTTGACAAACTTTATTTTATGAAATGTTGCAGGTTTGTATCTTGGTTGATTTATGATTGTGAAGAAAACGACATCAAAGACCTTAGGATATTAGTAAAAATGAACAATATCAATTTGCCATATTTTGTGATATCTTATTTATGGTTATTTTATGGATAATTGTTATGTGACATTTTCGATGTTGTGAAATGAAATGAGTTTATTAAATATTGTCACTTTAATTAGTGTCATGTGCTTATGAACAATCTTTACACCTCGGCATGTTCCGCCGCCTTTTGGTCGGGGTGTGACATTAATCCAATAAATCATGCAACAAAACCCTACGGTGGTACCTACCGCAAACAAACCCTAAACACAAAGTCTAGAATCAAACAATGCACCGATCAATCAATACAAAACTAATCAATCAACACACGGGGTTTATGCAATGAGTCACTAAAATTTCCAGCCCTTAAACACAACTTATTCAATGTCTAAATCAAACTTTACAATAGCAATTCAATTCTATCAATCAAACAATCCATAAAACCTATCAAACACTAACAAGAATCATCATTCCTAGGTAGAACTAACAAGTTTAGCCGAGAATCATTTTTGGACAGCAGCAAACAATTAATAAACACATCATTAATCCCATACCAAACATCTTAACAATCATCCAATGATCAACAATAATCAATAACAATTCAATCTCTCAATCAATTGCAAAACAAATCAACAATTAAACAAGAAAATCAAAGTGTATGAACAATGAAAAAGATGTAAGGATATGGATGTTTCCGGGGCTGTTCTTGCTGTCAAAAACGATGGGGATTCAATCCCGAGGCTTGGTTCTTGTGTCTTCTTCCTTCCCTAGCCGACAAAACCTTCAAACCCTAAGCCAAAAAAAGATTTTTGCTCCTCCCTTTTGCTGCTGTTCCTGCGATCGGCTGCTATCCACAGCTGCTAGGGTTTTTTATTTTTTTATATCTTATAATATAATAGGGTCTTGGGCCTCCATGATGCATACGGGTCGGGCCTTGAGCTTTGTCTTGAACTTGTATGCGTAAAAAGGCTCGTAGAATGCTCGAAAAGTCCCGGTTTTCTTCTTTCTTTCACCCAAAACCTACAAGATTAATAAATGTACGTAAAACCTATCTAAAACGAGTTAAAACATATAAAATATAATATAATACGTAGATAAAACGTGCGGAAAATACGTGTGTTTTACAACACATCAGTGTTCTCGGCCCATCCTGGTTCTCGGCCTAGATGGGTATCTCAGAAGTTCAAAAGGTTTTGTTTGCAGATTTGATTAAGTTTGGAAGGGAGTCAAAGTGGTTTATCAAGGTCCTTCATCCGTTGGTCATGTTTGGAAGATTTGCTGAGATCGAAGCAGATGTTGATGCTGTTGGTGCAGTTGTAGCTGAGGAACATGTGGTTCCTGCTCAAAGGTATAACAGTCAGTACCTACTGCTGAACAAGTTAAAGAATTCGAAGCGTTCAAGAAAAAGCTCTGGTTGACTGCATTGAAGCCTCCTCAATCAGTCACTATGACACATGTTGAAGATGATGTTGACGAAAAGCCAGCCACCGATCTTATTCCACGCAAACGACGAAAGAAAGATCCGAGACCGGGTGTGCTGGCTAGTGATGTGATACCAACTACTCAACCAACTGTTGCGGAGCCTGTTACTATTGAAGCTCAGACAACTCAAGGCCCATTTAATGTTGCTCAACAAACTTAAGAACAAATTTTTGAAGATATTCTCGAGCACGAATAAAGCAATAAACCAAGGGGGAGATTGTTGGGTCATATTTTGTGGTTTATGCTTTGAATATTGGGCTTAGTGTTGGGCTACACTATGTAAACCGAAATCAAGGGATTTCGGTGGGCTTTGCATGTATTGGGCCTAGGTTGGTAGTCTATATATAGGATGTATGTTTACATTTGTAGGGTTGCCAGTTGGTTCGTGAGTGGGTCATCAGTTGGGTTGTTCGTTCACGTGGTTATTAGCCGTCTAAAGGTTATCTTAGACGAGTATTGTATTGCTAGTGCATAAGCACCCGATGTTAATATTAACGTGTGTTTTGAAGCCATTCTTGTGTTCGACGTGTTTGTGTTTTGTTTGTGTCATTGAATCATCTAGTGTTGGAATTCCGCACCAACACCTAGATTGTTGATATCATAATTGTAGTGATCCAGATTCAGGACTTACAAATATGGACACATGTCATCCTTCTAAAGTGTACACATTAGATGACACATAAGCTATTTTTCAAAATTAAACCTTATTTAAATCTATTAAATTCATATGCTACATTTATTAATATTTTTAAAATTCCTAAGTTAATTTTTCATTAACTCTCATTTAATGGTGATTTCCATAAATTAAAAAAAGCGTTTAATGTTTATTTATTTATTTAACTAATTTTTTAAATAATTTATTTCAAAATATTATTATTATAAAGATCCTTTTGATTTTCGTAAAACAACTAACATATGCCTAAACTATTAAAAGTCTATTTTTCAAGCATGTGTACATCTAAATACCTAGAATTTGTCTTCTGTAAAAATTTAGTTAGCATTGGCTTGACTCTTGATTTATTTTACCTTTTTAAAACCTTAACGTTATCATTTCGTACCATTAAATTATTAATATGGGAAAACCACATATGTTGTGTACAATGAGATATTTGAAGGCTTATGAACAATTTTTGTATTCAATCTTTTTTCAAATTTTTATATAATGTAATATTTAATTTCATAGAAACAGGATCAAATACATTTTTATTCTTAACATGAAAACAGTGAGAACTAAATTGCTGCTATTATTCGGTTTATTTTTATAGGTGTTTGCTGGCATTTTTTGTTCGTATTTACTGATTTTCGAAAATGAGACGTTATAAGTATTTGTTGATTTATATTTTGATGTTATTATTAGATTTTTTCATTTGCTATTATAAGTATTTGCTGGTATTTGTTGTTATTACTTTGTTCTTCATTTTGATTCTTTTGTTGTAGTTTTTAGGTTTTTTTCTTTGTTATTATGAATAATTGTTTATGTAGATTGGTATTGTAGTTGGTATTGTTTCTTACGTTCTCATTTTTTTTATATAAATTGGTATTATTTCCTACGTTCTCATGTTAAGATTAAAATGTACATGAACCTTCCCCTCATTTCATATATGAGAAATTGTTATACATTCCTAAATTATACTACATATATAAATATCTTTTTTATTGATGTTATATAATTCAGCCCGCGTATTACACGAGATACTAACCTAGTCTATACTATATAATAAATAAATGTTTCTCAATGTCACATGACATCACAAAAGATAAATTCATACAAATTTACCCACATCTCTCTCTTATTAAATATATTTTCTTTCATATTAATAGTTTTATATATTTAACTTTTTTCTTTTAATCTATTATTTTCTCTTTTTAATAATTACTTATTTGCTTTAAAAAATTTAATACCAGCATAAATATATTATTTAGTTTTATATAAATATAGTTTATTAGTTATTAATGTTAAGCATTTACAAGTAACGATTTTTTATGGTGATTTAGATAAAAATAATTAATTTCAAATTTCAAAGAAGGATATTTTCACTTTATTTTTGTTTTGCAATGAAAATTAATAAAAGCTAATGCTAAGTAACAAATTATCACGTTAATTTGGATAAAATAATTAATTTTAAATTTCAAAGAAAGAAAATTTCACTTTATGTTTGTTTTGTGATAAAAATTAATAAAAGGTAAGGCCAGTCGATTTAGATGGTTTTTTGTTTTTGAGAAAACCTATTTTAATACATGATCAGTTATGTGTTCTATTATATATAGTTGAAACAAAAAATATAGTGAAACTACTAATTTTAATATGAAGGACAAAATTATATATCTATGTCTATATTTCTATAATATATAATAAATAAAATTTTTAAGTGACACATATCATCACCAAAGTGATCCTTACAAAACTTTCTCTCATCTCTCTCATATTAATTACATTTGACACTTAGATACTCTGTCAACACCTTTTCAATGATGTTCATGGCACCGCTAACCCATCCGGATTTCGCTCGTCCGTAAACCTCTTGAAAAAGTTGGCAGTTACAATTTATATTGGTTCATTTTGACACTATAGAATCCTTTGCCCGATGGTCATCCCTTTTGC
The DNA here is from genome assembly GCF_021521415.1 of Bidens hawaiensis. Classification (NCBI taxonomy): domain Eukaryota; kingdom Viridiplantae; phylum Streptophyta; class Magnoliopsida; order Asterales; family Asteraceae; genus Bidens; species Bidens hawaiensis. The sequence continues at coordinate 257,160 of NW_027492693.1, read as the reverse complement.
CTGATAATCCGTGAAAATGTTCAACAACTTTTTTTCAAAAAGTATCAGCCTTTTGACAATTGACTACAAAAAAAAGGTTAGAAAAAAAATTATTAAAAATTTAATATTACTAATAAAAAAAATAATAATAAAAGAAAACAAATAATAATAAACACTTATACGGGATCTTTGGAGATAGCGAGTCACGCCCGTGTTAATAACATCATACTTGGGTTGTGTCCACGGTATACCGTTCTTTTTTTAGGAGGGTCGCTCACGTCTTTTTTCTTGTGTGCTCTGGAACGATCGCTTTTCTTCTTGCCCAGCCCGGGTTGTGCCACCGAATCTTATTGTGTTTCTTGCATCGTCTCGTTTTCGAAGCGGAAAACCAAAACCGACTTGGTTATAAAAATCGGGTGGGTAGTTGGGCATCCACCCTTACATTTGAATGTAGTTCATCATGTTTTGATCGGAATTAACACCGACCGGCCAGTTGAATCGGTTGGGTGGTGTTCAGGCTTCGATTGGAAAGGTCGGTCTGTTGGTTTGAAAATTGGCTAAAACCGAACCTTAACGGATTGAATGGATGCATATTGGTTCGGCTTTTTTTTTTTTTAAATTGTGTTTATTTTTTAAGAACATAAGGATTTATTTAAAAATAATAAATGAATTAATTTTTTTGTCTTATAATATAGCCGTTGACAACGCTTAGTGTGGAGAAGCGTGCCAAAAACAGCCGTGTATACACAACATGCTTGAAAACGAGGGGGGTGCGACGTTCACCGTGTTTTGGTTTCCAAAGCGTGTCACTGACCCTACACGTGGTCTTAGGAGGTTCTTTATGTCTCTTGGCAGGTTTGGTAAAGCGCCCAGTGAAGAGGTAGGTCCCAGCAGAGCCTAATTGGACCCGCAAGACTCACCTTGAAGAGGGACGTCTGCGCAGAAACCAACTGGATCCGCAGGACCAACCATGCTCAGAGACGTGACGTCCTTACGCGCAGTACGCAAGCTGGTCCCGCAGGAAATGCCTCCCGATGGTGAAGGACTCCGCCTGTCCCCGCAGCCTCGGATACAAGCCATCAGGGAAGGCCACCCGCGCAGCAGGGCTACACGCACAAGGCACTTAGCTCTCACTCAGTGTCACCTGAAGGAATGAGCGAAGCCGGGAACTATCCCGCACAAGGGCGGGAGGGGGAATACTCCCGCCCAAATAAGCCAGTCCGTACGATACAGGAAGATCTTCTGTACTGTACCTGACGAGGTATGGGAAAAGGATCTGACTAAAGATACGACAGCTTATTGACAACAGTATGGCGAGCAGTATGCTCTTGCACTGTATGTCACTATTAGCCGCTGCCTACTCACCAACTACTGCCATACCACGTGCGTAGCCGTCAGTTGGTGGAACAGGAATAGTATACAGCAGGCCTGGCCGCTATCAGCCGCTACCTACCCACCAACTACCAGCAGGGCACGTGCGTAGGCTACTGTTGGTGGAACAGGAACACTGTTGCAGCCGGCCATACCTCTTTGGAAACTTACCTTCGGCTATAAATACCACAAATGGTATGACCATCTGATCTTATCATATCTTACTACATTATCATCATATTATACCTGATATCTGCTCTAGCAATCTCTTAATATACTTTTATATTTAAAGAGCAATCTAGTCTGATTCTCACGCCGGAGGGTGGTCACAAGGAGGAACCCCCCCCCCCTTCTCAGTGACGAGCTCGCGGTGTCTGTTTTGCAGGTTATCAGAAGAACCATCTTCCAAGGGTCTAACCCCTCGTGGGAAACATCTCTCCAACCCCCAGGTTACCAGTAATCTGCCCGGGGTCCGGTTAGTGTTTCTTCATTGGCGCCATCCGTGCATAAAGCTAGAACTTTATTTTTCTCCAGTTTTTTCAAACTTTCTACAAAAGATGGTTAGAGAAATTCCGGTAACCACAACCCCAGCTACTGGGGTGAATACCGGTAACACAGTTTTTACAAACACTACCCCGGTTACCCAAGCCGGGGCAAGTGAAGTAAATTTTACGAACACTACCCCAGTTACTCAGGCTGGGGCAAGTGCAGTAAATGATCGCCTACTGGGATCCACTGATACCCAGGTTGAGAAACGAAGACTCCCCCGCCAAACTCTCGATGAAGTCAAGGCATGGGCGGAGGCACGACAAAAGGAATTCCAGGCTGAGTTGGACGAACGCCTGCGTTCCGTCCAACAGGCTGACGAATTCGAAGATTACTTGGATGACTCGGAGGAATCCGACTCCGACGCGAACCCTCGCCATAGGGCAAAAGGGAAGCGTAAGGAAATGGAATCCCAACCGAAAAGGCATTTTGGACAAGCCTTCAAACCAAAAAGCACAGGTGGAAGTCCACGAGACTTCTCCAAAACGTTCAGACCAAACATTGCAAATGCAGGAACGTCCAAGTTTGCAAGGGACATTGCGGAAGCAATCGCCCCAAAGAGTGCCAAACAAATGCCTAACATAGGCACATATGACGGTATATCTGATCCAGACGATCATTTGAACAGGTTCATAGCGGGGGCAACCGTCAGCAATTGGACGGAACCCACCTGGTGCTACATGTTCCAAATGACGCTTGTTGGGGCTGCTAGAGCTTGGTTTGATCGTCTACCGGTCAACCACATCTACGACTGGGCAGACTTCCAGCAGCAGTTTAGCCAACACTTCAGCCAGCAACGGAAGTATACCGAGGAGCAATGGACAATCCTCAAATGCATACGAGAAGAAGATGAATCTCTGCCAAACTTCATCACTCGCTTCAACTCAAAGAAGCTAAGTTTGGGCAATATCAGCGAAGATCTTGTTCGCGCTGCCTTCATCCAGGGCGCGCATGACCCAGAGCTCATCCGCACCCTAACGGGTAAAGATGGCATGCCATCCACATGGGATGCCATCATGACAGCAGCAAAACGCTATGCGGAAACGGAGAAGCAACTGGGTAGAGATCTCCCCCAGAGCACAAACCTCTACACTCAGAAAACGAGAGAAGAAAACGTCCTCACCGCCCGATTAAATAAAAAGCGGAAGCTAGGCATTTGGCAGTCAAGGGTAAACTTTGACACCTCATCCGGCTTGCAACATCGATTGGGCGGAAGGGATAATGTACATCCGCACCGGAACTCCAGATGGACGCCACTCACCAAGAGCGTCACTGAGATATTCGCTACTGAAGAGCTCCCATGGCCAAAGCCTCCAATAATCCGACATCGTCATGATGCTGATCGGAGCAAATACTGTGACTTTCACAAGACAAAAGAGCACAACACTGAAGAATGCATAGACGTAAAAGACATGGTCGAAGCATTTGTCAGAGATGGGACGCTCGCGCACCTCGTGGCGCAATAAAGTTCCAGCTTCAATGTCGAGACTACATGCTGCGTAAAGAACGAGATCCCGAACCAGGTGCGTATCGGCTCGATGGCACTCCCATCCCAACATGGAAGGGAGCTCATTTACACAATTTGCATGTAAATCAATTCCAATTTGTAAAGAAAAGGCCAAGAGCCACTTCTAATGGAAATGATCCTCTTTAGAACATCGAAGCTGATGATTTTACTTTTCTGAACACTAGTATGCCGGCTTTCACCGCATAATTACGTGAAGTCGTTGCGTGGGAAGGCGGTCCTACCCGCACAAACCCAATAATGTGAAAAAACCTTCACGCAGGTCAGTTGAAGGGAAAAGGTTCACCACCCAAAAATGAAAGTGCCGGTATATCCGCACGAATCATAATGAGGAAACTGAACAATAACCTATCAACAACCGCGCGTCGAACGGTTAAACTATGCAATACTGGTGACGGCACACATTACGTGAAGTCGTTGCGTGGGAAGGCGGTCCTACCCGCACGAACCCAATAACGTGACAAACCTTCACGCAGGTCAGTTGAAGGGGAAGAGTTCAATTATCCCATTAAATGAAAGTGCCGGTCTATCCGCATGAATCATTAAAGGAAGCTGAACACTAACCTATTGACAACCGCGCGTCGAACGGTTCAAAACAAAATTCTTAAAAGGATGAGGAAAACCTACACGCAGGTCAGATAAGGGTAAAGTTTTGCCATCCTACTAAGTGCAAGTGACGGTTCTACCCGCACAATCACGAAAGAGGAAGCAAAACTTCACACCTATTATCAACCACGTTCAAAGGTTAACTTATCCTCAAAAGGATGAGGAAAACCTACACGCAGGTCAGATAAGGGTAAAGTTTTGCCATCCTACTAAGTGCAAGTGACGGTTCTACCCGCACAATCACGAAAGAGGAAGCAAAACTTCACACCTATTATCAACCACGTTCAAAGGTTAACTTATCCTCAAAAGGATGAGGAAAACCTACACGCATGTCAGATAAGGGTAAAGTTTTGCCATCCTACTAAGTGCAAGTGACGGTTCTACCCGCACAATCACGAAAGAGGAAGCAAAACTTCACACCTATTATCAACCACGTTCAAAGGTTAACTTATCCTCAGAAAAGATGAGGAAAACCTACACGCAGGTCAGATGAAGGTTAAAGTTTAGCTATCCTACCAAGTGCAAGTGACGGTTCTACCCGCACAATCACGAAAGAGGAAGCAAAACTTTAACCCATTATCAACCACGTTCAACAGGTTAACTTATTCTAAACACTTGAAAAATTGCTAATTTAAACTAAATATGCAAGTCATAAGTTTATAAAGCAAGGAACCCAAAGAAGGAAATAACGATCTTATACGCAAAAAGATTAATATTTCACATGAATTATTACAAGAATGGCCGGGTAACTACCCGCCTACGAAAAGAAAATAAATACATCCGTACAAGACTATCCTAGCAATGGGAAGGGATCTTCGGATCAGGCCTCAGGGCCGCCTCCACTTGGACCCGCTCCATCAGAAGAACGGGGCGGTTCGAGGAAGGCTTTAAGGACGGCTAACCCATCATCAGCAGCAGCTACTTGGTTCACCTTCTCCACCACTGGATGCGGGAAGGCAGCATATTGATTTACTGCTTGGTCATATATGGCTTCAGTGTCAACATTGTACAAAGGGAAGTTGGAAGGCGGGAAGCCTTTCTCAACGAACCCTAGACCAAGCAGGAAGCCAGCCCGTTCCCCATCCTCGTGAGAAGCGTTGAGGGCTGCGCTCATAGCATCGTCGTAGGATGTCTCTGAGAAGACCCGATGCACAACCTACAAAGAAAATACAAGTGTCAAAACACCTTTTCTATGTACAAAGGAAAGCGTGAAGACGTAAAGATAAAATACCTGAGGCAACGCTTCTCGAAGAAGCCATTCCTTGGCAACCAGGGCTTGGGTGCAGGCGCGTTCGGCTTCGCTTTTATTGAGGTTGGCAAGTTGCACTTCCTTTGCAGCAGCCTCTTCAACGCCTTTAAGCTTCCGCTCGGTGTGGTCAAGCACGCCCCTCTGGTCCAGGATCTCTTGGAGCTTCTTGGCATCTTCCATGGCCAAGGCATCATGAGCACGTTGGAGAGCCTCTAATTGGGCCTTGAGCTCCTCGTTCTCCATGCGTAAAGGCTCAGCAACGGCTTCAGCCTTGGTAGCCCTCTCAGTCGCGTTCCTCGCAGTCTCCTTAGCCAGCCGAAGCTGTTCGTTAACAGCTTGGGCAGCCTTGGAGCGGGTCTCGAGTCGCGCTTGAACTTCAACCTCGAGGGCCTTGAAGGCCTTCTCCTTCTCCGCAGCAGCTGCGATCAATCGTTGGTTCTCCTCCCGAAGAGCACGCGCCTGAGATACGTCCTTGGCGCGAGCTGCTTTCAACTTGTCGTTTTCACGACAAAGCAGCTCGACGCGCGGCTGCATCCGGGCCTGGAGAACCCGAAGCTCATTGGTTAGCCTACCCTCCTGGTAGCTAGCCATGGCTTCCCCCAACGCACCATGAGGAGCAGCGTGGCGAGCCCATTCCACGCACTCCACAGGGGTACGAAGGGTTGTTCCTCGGCGTATGTTCCATCGCGGAACATACACTTCATTGGAATCCGACACTGCAAAAAACAAAAAAGCAGTTAGGAAAAGATAAAAATAAAAGTGAAAAAGGGCCAAAGGAACCCTACGCACCTGTAGGGTGTATAACAGGCCGATAGCCGCCGAACCCATCACCTGAACCCAAAGGAAACCCATCCAAAAGGTCAGGCAGATGGGAAGGTGGCAAGGATTGGCGAGTACTCCCATGCGTACCTGATGAGCCGGCCGTCGGTGCCGGTGGCGGGGGCATGGTGGCAGCCGCCGCAGTCGCTGCCGCAGAATCCGCAGCAATCGTAACCGCCGGCTCGGTGAAGGACGCCGTAAAAATCGCACTCACGGCCGGCGGTGGCGTAAACTCGGCTGGAACAGTCGGCTCAGAGTGAGCAACTGAACCAGCGGGACCAGGCGCAGGCGCCTGGGTCGAAGCCTCAGGTAGGCTGACCAAGCCTACCGTCATCAGCGGAGAGGTACTACTCGGTACTTCACCCTGGAATGCGTCAACATCCACGCCTGCACAAGAAGATAAGTGTTTAAATAAATTTAGTAAAATCTACAAAGGATGTTTGTACTTACGGGTTTTCTTGAGCCTGAACGTACGGACGGGCGGGGACAAGCCCGATGGGGCCGGTCTCTTGACGCCGGTCACCGTCGTCGTTGGTTCTCCGGAGGTAACAGTCGTAACCTCCGGAGCAGTGGTCTTCTCACCACCGGGGTTCCCCGCCACCTCTTCACTATCTGACTCGGTGTCAGATAGAAGCACCGGATCAGCCGTGGAGGCCACCTTCTCCTTTCCTTTCCCTCCGGCAGCCTTCTTCTTCCGCACAAGGGGAGGACCATCTGCGGATTCCTCAGAAGAAGACAGGATGTAAGGAAATCCAGCAGCAGGTACAGCATTGAGGGGTTGAGGATAGAATATCGCCTTACCTGGCCGCCGGTGGCTCAGGATCTCTTGGCCCGGCGGATAGACCTCCACAAACCGATCCGCCGTTTGCTCCAGGATGGGCAACTCATTGTCGTCCAGAGCACGAGTGCCCACCCGCACGGGACCGTCAGCTTCCCGCGGGAACAGGAGCGACTCCAAATTATTCCCCTCTGAAAGAAAACAAACAGTTAGAAAATAAACTAATATCAGCAAGAAAGACAAGACATACCATAAGGAATAGAGTTCAAACCGTATTCGAGAAGGATAGGAAACCGAGACGCCTCCTTCCATACCCGGCTCATCCCCAGCAGCACCATCCCGGACTCCGCAAACCGGTAAACCGGAGATTGGACCCGGGATATCTTCGCGAACCATTCCGCCTCCTGGTAGCTGGAAGCGTGAAGGCTCGGAAGCGCTTGACCCTTCTTGAACTTCATGGCAATGGGGATGGCGCGGGCAGAGATGTAGAAGAACTCCCGCTTCCACGATCGGAGACTGCGCTCGGTCACGCAGATCTTCAAACCCTTAATACGGGTTGTCAGGGTGTACCACCCCTGGACGCACCTCCAAGTATAGAAGGTCATCAGGCGGTCCACATAGGGCTCAATACCCAAAATCCGGCACACCCACTCGAAGTGCCGGACCTTGGCAATCGCCATCGGATGCACCTCGGTCAGGTGCACACCGTGCCTCTCCAGGACACGGTACACAAACTTTGTCAATGGGAACCTAAGGTTCCCATAAACAAAGAATGCAGCATATACCCCGATCTTGCCACTGGGGGCATCGTACACAGTCTGGTGGGATTCAGGAAACTCAGGCTCAAGAGACTCAAGCATGAATTTCCTGACGATATACTGGTACTGATCGACAGGTAGAGCACACTGGCACTCGCCAGCAGTACTCCTATCATCGGCTACAGCTTCAGCATCATGGGAAGACATTTTGCAGAAAGAAGAAAGTGATTTCGGGAAAATGCTTGCCTGAAAAGGGGAGTATTTGCCGGAAATCACTAAGAAGAAGAAGAAGAAAGGTGAAAATGTGGATTACAAAGAGGCCTCTCCCCCTTTATATACTAATCGCAATTAATGCGGTGAATTTAATGCGGAGGAGAGAGAAATCGAAGGTGCAATGAAACTATGACACGTGGCAAAAAGCAGGCTGGCAACAGCTGTTGACAGGACGTGTGCCAGTAATTTCGCGGCCACGCGCCCGAAAAATCGCGCCCACGCGCCGTAAAAAGCGTCTGGAATGACCATATAATGTCACGTCACCATAACTTCCTGCACGTCCTGACACAGTCAGAAGAAACTGTCGCACGACGTTTCAGAGGTTTGGACTGTTCCTATCTTTCCACCAACCTTTCGAATTTCAAAATTCAAAATTTAAAAATATTAAAAAGTAAGCGGGAAAATACCCCCTTACCTTGGCGAACAAGTAACCGTAAGACGGATGCGGGTACAGTGTAAAGGCAAAACCCTTCACATACCTAGCACCCGCAGGGAATTGAAGCCAAGAAAACCTTGGCGAACAAGTAACCGTAAGACGGATGTGGGTACAGTGTTAAGGCAAAACCCTTCACATACCTAGCACCCGCAGGGAATTGAAGCCAAGAAAACCTTGGCGAACAAGTAACCGTAAGACGGATGCGGGTACAGTGTTAAGGCAAAACCCTTCACATACCTAGCACCCGCAGGGAATTGAAGCCAAGAAAACCTTGGCGAACAAGTAACCGTAAGACGGATGCGGGTACAGTGTAAAGGCAAAACCCTTCACATACCTAGCACCCGCAGGGAATTGAAGCCAAGTACCTCGGCAACCAAGTAACTATAAGACGGGTGCGGGTACAGTGTAAAGGCAAAACCCTTCACATACCTAGCACCCGCAGGGAATTGACGCCAGGAATACCTTGGAAGTAAAGTAACCGTAAGACGAGCGCAGGTACAGTGTTAAGGCAAAACCCTTCACATACCTAGCGCTCCGCTGGGAATTGAAACCAAGAAGGATCTTCTGGGCAATGCTTGCGGAAACGGAAATAACATCCCCGCATAGCGGGAACGTCGAGAACTACGTTGTTTGAAGCTCCAGGATGGAATTGGTGGTTTTAACATAATTGATCACTATGTTCAAAACTACCAAAACCTCATGGAGAATCCACACAAGTGGGACTCAACGCTCCTGACTTGCGAGGAGGTTACAGCCTACCCGCATCATACCCAAAGACCAAGCAGGAAACTCGGGAATTTCTGCAAGTGACAAGGACTTCCGCGGGAAGAATCCCCATGGAAAACCTTAAAAAACCCTTTTCAAAACCCTCTGCTTAAAGTCCAAAAGTTCACCTCACTTTATTAAACACTCATGAGAAGAACATTGGACTGGGGGGACTTGAAGAGGTAGGTCCCAGCAGAGCCTAATTGGACCCGCAAGACTCACCTTGAAGAGGGACGTCTGCGCAGAAACCAACTGGATCCGCAGGACCAACCATGCTCAGAGACGTGACGTCCTTAATCGCAGTACGCAAGCTGGTCCCGCAGGAAATGCCTCCCGATGGTGAAGGACTCCGCCTGTCCCCGCAGCCTCGGATACAAGCCATCAGGGAAGGCCACCCGCGCAGCAGGGCTACACGCACAAGGCACTTAGCTCTCACTCAGTGTCACCTGAAGGAATGAGCGAAGCCGGGAACTATCCCGCACAAGGGCGGGAGGGGGAATACTCCCGCCCAAATAAGCCAGTCCGTACGATACAGGAAGATCTTCTGTACTGTACCTGACGAGGTATGGGAAAAGGATCTGACTAAAGATACGACAGCTTATTGACAACAGTATGGCGAGCAGCATGCTCCTGCACTGTATGTCACTATTAGCCGCTGCCTACTCACCAACTACTGCCATACCACGTGCGTAGCCGTCAGTTGGTGGAACAGGAATAGTATACAGCAGGCCTGGCCGCTATCAGCCGCTACCTACCCACCAACTACCAGCAGGGCACGTGCGTAGGCTACTGTTGGTGGAACAGGAACACTGTTGCAGCCGGCCATACCTCTTTGGAAACTTACCTTCGGCTATAAATACCACAAATGGTATGACCATCTGATCTTATCATATCTTACTACATTATCATCATATTATACCTGATATCTGCTCTAGCAATCTCTTAATATACTTTTATATTTAAAGAGCAATCTAGTCTGATTCTCACGCCGGAGGGTGGTCACAAGGAGGAACCCCCCCCCCTTCTCAGTGACGAGCTCGCGGTGTCTGTTTTGCAGGTTATCAGAAGAACCATCTTCCAAGGGTCTAACCCCTCGTGGGAAACATCTCTCCAACCCCCAGGTTACCAGTAATCTGCCCGGGGTCCGGTTAGTGTTTCTTCACCCAGGCATGGTCAAGGGGTTATCCAGTTGTGAGTTCCATAGTTGTCAATAGCGACAATAGCGCTCGCTATAGCGCGCTTTATAGTGAATCGACCATATGCCGCTACAGGTTACTTGGCGGCCAAATAACGACAGCATAGTGGATTCCGGCGCCAGAGCTGCAGTTTTTGCCAAAAAAAGGGAAAAAGAAGAAGATTTGGTTGCGTATTGTGAATAGCAGCTGTAACTTAGTTTTAGGGTTAAATAAGTTTAGGTATTTTAACATTTAACCTCCTTTAACTTTCAATTGTTTGTTTTTAGTCTCTAACACTTATAAATTTAACATAAAAGTTTAAAATTAGTTTGTGTATTTCAATATTTAACCCACTCTATTTTTACTACTTTATATTTAGTCCTTAAACTTATAAATCTATACATAAAAAGTTTAAAATTGACATTATATCTATATATATAAAGATTATAAATAGCTATTTTTTATATTTATAAAATTTTCTACTACTTCATTGCTAAACACGAAATAGCGGTCGTTATTTACCGCTATTCGCTACGTAGCATATAGGTAGTGTGTCGCTGTGTACCGCTATTCGCTATTGACAACTATGGTGAGGTTTGAGGGACAACAATGTTGGCTGCTAAGTTCGTTATTGAATAGAGGCACTTAACACTAAATGCAATTGCACTGGTTACACCCTAACTATCAATGTTTACAAGACGTTGCGACCTTTCACACCCTAATCGACTCGATAGAATTGTTCTCTAGCTACTTCATCTTAATTGTTAAAATCGATCATTTGTGTTAATTCCTTGAATGAAAAGATATAAACATACAAGTGAAGATATTTGGTTTTTTATCAATATCTAAACAATAAAACTAGAATAATAAATAATTGAAAAAGAAAGTGGAAGGAGTCAACAAGAACTAGTCAAACACATTGATTGTCAGCCAACCGCCATGACAACGACACAATTTAATATTAAACAGTTGACGCCGCCGTGAGGCTAAAAAAATCAGCCGCAGATTTGCCCAAGATGGCGGTAAACTCATTAAAACTGATAACGCCGTCACCGTTGGCATCAGCTTCATGCATCATCTCCGTTAGCTCTTTATACGACAAGGGTTGACCCATTTTGGCCATCTGTCCGGCGAGTTCCGCCGCCGTGATGTAGCCGTTGCCGTCTCTGTCAAACGAGCGGAAAACCTCCATAAGCTGGTCGTGGTTGATGAGCACCTCTTCATTGAGATCGGGTAGGATGACGTCAAGTAGTTCTTGGAACTCGATGGATCCGTTGCCGTTGGAGTCCATGCTGGCTAATAAGGAATGGATCTGGTCGCCTTGTGGCTTGAGCCCAATGGACCTTAAGAGGGCCGCGAGCTCCAGGTGGGTGAGGCTGCCGTCGGAGTTCATGTCGAACCGAGAGAAGATGGCTCGTAGCTGTTTGACTTGGTCGGACTGGAGTTGAGACATCACGACCATTGATTATGTTAATGTTATGGTCTGGTAATGGAAAGTTTATTTTTATTGGGGGTTTTGAAATGAAAATTGGGGAAATGGGACTTCGAAGAAGGTGAAAGATTCTTATTGATGATTGGATTGGGTCGGTGGTTTCTTTTGGGTTTTTTATTTTGTTTGTTTATTGTTTAACACGTATTCATGGAACTACGAAAGGATAGTTTGAAGCTGTGTTCGGTTAAGACAACTTATGAATGATTAAACTGGAGCATTATGGCTCTTCAAAAAATTTAAAGAGTGTGATAGTCTATATACAAGAAAGTTGGCGTTTTAAAAAAGGTAGATCTCGGTATACAGGATGAGAGGCGATGAAACGGATTATTTCTAAGAAAGAAAAGTATTTGATTTGAGAATGGAATAAAATCATTTATTTATCTTGTCTATTTTATTCCTTTTAAAACACTGCAAATTCATTCATCCCCTCTTCTACCGGCATCACCTACACCACCCTCCTACCACCAATGCCACCCACCCACCACCAACCACCTCCCGTCGTCTGCCACTGTTAGCCGCCATCGCCAACCAATATCATCTCCACCTCCCACCATCGCGTCTGCCACCACCATCGCCACTCGCCATCACCCACTATTCACCAACCAACCTCGCCCGCTAATCGCCCCCACCCACCCCAACCACTACCCTGGCCCACCACCACCGCCGCCGTTGCCAGTCACCACCAAATTTATTTTATTTCTTCGTCTTCTTCTCCTATCAAATAACACAAAGTATTGATTCATTACATTTTCATATGGTAACTAAACAAGACAATGAAATGGTAATGATTCATTTTATTCATTTGTCAATTTTTTTCTCTCAGTTTATTTCATTCTTTCAATTATTCTATTACCCCATATCAAACACTTATTATAAAATAGATTAGCATTGAATCGTTATACAAATTGAAATTTTAATTTATATCTTAAACAAAAAAATTTATAAAGTTTAGATATTTATAATATTCTACAAGTTTTGAAAGGGTGTTGAGATTGTTTTTAATATTGAATGTGTTTACATGCTAAGGGTATGTTTGGTTGGAAGTAATGGAATAAAAAGGGAATGAAATGAAAGAAGAAATGGAATGGACAAGGGAATGAAATGGATCATTCCATTTATTTGTCTTGTTTGGTTAACCTATAGAAACAAAATGAATTATTACTTTATGTTGTTTGGTATCCTAAAAAATTGAATGAATGAAATAGAAATAATAAAAACATTTCTATCTCAAAATAAATTTTTTTACCAAAAAAAAAATGGCAATGGCGACCGTGGTGGTGTTAGCTGGCGACGAAAATGGTGGTGGCAGTGGCGACGGTGGTGGTGGTCAAGCGGTGGTAGCATTGGTAGTGATGGCGATTGTAGGGTGGCAGTGATGATCAGGCGGAGGCGGTGACAACGTTTTCGGTGGTTACAATGACGATGGTAGTGGCGGTGATTGGTAAGGTGGTGGTGGCGGAGGTGGTGGTGGTGGCGACGCTGGCGGTCAGGTGTCGGTGGTGGCGATGGTAGTGGTGGTTGTTGTTGTTAGGTAGTGGTGGTGGTGTTGAGAAAGTAACGTAAAGGAGGAATGGAATAAAAAAAAAGAAGTGGGGTGAGAAGGAATGGTTTTGGTGGAATGAGATTCCATGTGTAATGAATGATTCCATTCTATTGAGCAACCAAACACTACCTTTTTCATTTCTACATAATGAATCATTTCATTTCTCCTATCATTTATGCATACCAAACGCTAGCTAAGAGTTTTAGATGATCAAAATTAGTGTTTGAATACGCGGTAACAAAAAGTTGATTTGGTCATCAAACTAAATAAAATCAAATAATATAACTACTAGATGTAAATGCATATAGTGGGTTATAAGCTCTTATATTTAAGGCTACTACTAGATGTATACTTGTATAAAGGTGGGATGCAATCTATTTAAGGCTCTTATACATTAGATGTTTGTGATATTTACCATTTCGTTATGGAAAACAACTTTAGCTTTATGCATATACTATTTCTTAAGAACACATTTTTCACTTGTAGTTCTACGTGTTTGCTATTTCTTTATAGCTGTTGTTTTATGAAAAATCATTTTAAACGTGCCTATGTTAGGTTTGATACATTTTACATGGATAAATATATGAGGCGTTCAACAATTCAAGTCCTCATCGCCAATCAAAAACCCGCTCAACTGATACCTCTAGTAACACCCATGCTTGTAGCATTACGAAGGAAATGTAAATTTTCAAAGAATAATCCACAAAATGCAAATTATCAACACGCATGATGAAGAATGAAAGAGTGAGTTATTTTAACTCTATCATATTACATATGTCTCAGGATGTTAGAAGTGAGTTCCAAACTAAAAGTAATAAATTCAATAATGTAACAATTTGATCAATGCCAAAGTTAATAAGCTAAATTTATGTTAATGGCCCTACAAAGGACCCAATGCATGATCATGGCACCCAAGTTGTTGCTTTACAAGACAAACAGGAAAATGAACTTCAACACCGTCATTTCCTTTCCAAAAACTCCCAAATCCAAACTCACCTTTTGTAGACAACCCCTCCAACACCTCTTCAGCCTCCTCCAAACACCCACCGAAACCATCTAGCCGAAAACTCTCCGTTCGAGCCCGCATTGAGTCTCTCGGTTTTTGACAGCCCACAACTTCTTCCGCACACCAAGCCACTTTCACTTTCATCATTTTCCCACCATCACGCATTTTGTTCCCAAACTTCCTTTTTATGTAAAGCTTTGTTTTCTTGATCAATTTGCTAGGAAGTTTGAGCAACACAAAGGCTAGGAGTTGTAGCAACAAGCATTGGCAACAACAAGATAAAACTATACAATCCGCACCTATCATGTTCCAATCTTGTTGTTCCATGGCCCGAACTTGAAGAAGGAATTAGGGAGAGAGAAAAGGAAAGAAGAAGACTCATTTTCTTGTGATGAAAATGGGTTCCTTCTTTTGTTGGAAGTTTGTGTTAAAAATGGTGGAAACAAAGTGTGGAGTGTAAGCAAGCATGTGGATGGTGTCAATAGAATAGTATGATAGCTTTTGCTTCCATTGTTGGGTTACCTTTAACTCAATTTTTGGTTAATTCTAGGACGGATCTTGTCTCCTTTTACCAATTAAATATTTGTACCATATCATTTTACTAATAAAATCATTCAACTAAATATTTCTTTCATTGACATCAAATTTAATGTATTATATATAAAATCATGACCAATTAGAGTTGTAATAAATCAATCACATAATAGTATTTCAGTATCAGTGTTTGACACACGTTGTTGATCTCTATAGAAAGGGGTGTGAATATTTTATTATTCAAAATGAACAAGGGTAAAAATAATACCCAAATATGTTATACTTACAGGAACCAAAAAATGTGCAGCCAAGTGTAATATGTATATCTGGCTGTAGAAACTACATACGGAATCGGTCCATCGGATCCCAATATTGAATCTTTACCCTCGGCAATAACTGCGGCGAAAAGAATACAAGTCTTGATATTTACCTTTCGTTACTGACAGGAGCCCAGCTACTTTGAGTAAAAAAATCTGTGCTGTAATTTTGACTGCCAAATGCCATCCTCCGGAACAGTCTTATCTCTGCATCTTGTTGTGCAGAGTTGTATATTTCACTTTCTCCCACTCTCATCCCATTGCTTAAATCTTCAGTCTCCAAACTATCGAAAGCTCTCACAATCTGAAAAAAAATAATAACAGTAATTAAAGTAGATCATAGTGTTGACCTAAAGGTGAATTTTGACTTTACAGTCAAACTGGTATGGATTTTGAAGTACCTGCCCCATGCATGGTCTTTTTGTAGCTGAGTGTCGCACACATGCAGCTGCAGCTTCAATCATGCGAAACATCTCATTTGGAGCGTAGTTCACACCAAGCCTCGGGTCAACCAACAGTTTAAAGTCCTCTGTTTCAAGTGCATGACTAAGTAGAGGCCGAGCCTGAAAATCGAAACGTTTAACATATTCCGAACATTAGAAGATTCATTATTGCACTAAAAAGGGAACGAGTAACATAGATTAATATCATATGTATGACAATAACGTACCCACTCAACAAGACTCTCATCCCCCAACGGTTGAGATGCATCCACAGGTTTACGTCCAGTGATTAGTTCCAAAAGAACAACTCCAAAGGAAAAGACATCAGATTTCTCAGTCAACTTGCCACTTGAAGCATATTCAGGTGCCATGTATCTGAAATGGGACCAATTAAAAGCTCAACAAATATACAAAGGGAAATTAGTGGTTATTTTAAGCTTAAAAAGTATTATGTTATTCCCCTGCTCCAAAACCAGTTCAACATTTCTCCGTTTAAATCTAAGTTTACACCGTTGCACATTAGTAAAAATCATAAAGTACTAATGCTGGTCTGCAGGATTTATTTCCATTTTTTTGTGTGTGGGTTTTTAAGATATTTGAATAATAGTTGAGCATACCCAAAAGTTCCCATAACACGTGTCGTTACATGGGTGAACACATCAGCAGCTATTTTGGCAAGGCCAAAATCTGAAACCTGTGAGGTAAGCATCAAACAAATGCTTAATCCCAAAAAATAATTGTCGAACATGCGTACAGAAAAACTTAAGTTATGACAAAAGGGCATACCCGAGCTTCAAAGTTTTTATCTAATAGAATATTTGAAGACTTGATATCTCGATGGATAACACGTGGATGACCTGTATAACAGTAAATATTGAACATTAGATTAATACGTGCACAACTTAAAAATCAATTGTACAATTAGTAATTTTCATGTTCATATTATCACAAGCTCAGCATTACAGTCTTCATGAAGATAAGCAATACCACGTGCTGCACCAGAAGCAACCTTTACACGAGTTGGCCAATCCAAAACCTGCTCTGACACTATGAAAGATAGTTACAACATTATTAAACGATAAAGAGAGCACTTACAGGTAATATGTAAAATTAGGTAAATTCTAGTTACCATGAAGGTGGAAGTAAAGCGTGTTGTTTGGGACGTACTCATAGACAAGCAGCCTCTTGTTCTCAGAAACGCAGTAACCTACAAGTGAAACCAAATAACGATGGTGTATGCGGCTAATAATTTCCACCTCAGCACTAAATTCACGTTCCCCTTGTCCACCTCCAATCTTTAACTCTTTTACAGCAACTTCTGTCCCATCAGCTAATAATCCCTTATAAACAGAACCAAATCCACCTGAACCTAAAAGATTCTGTGGTGAAAACCCATCTGTAGCCTCCATAAGATCTACATAAGTAAACTTTGATCGTGAATACACTAATCCACCAGGCTCCACTGGACTGTACACAAAGTCATTTGCAGATACATTTCCAATCCCAGCTGATGTTTGTATCTTTAGTAGACCTGAATCTGTAACAAATCATAACCATCAATTTGTAGAATAATATGCATGCTAAATATTACTAATTTAATATAAATTACCTACCTGACTGAGGTGAATTGCCAATGGAGGCCGGCGTGTCGTAGACTCCATTGTGTCCAGCAATCTTTTTCTTTCGTTTGATTAGACACCATGAAATAGTTAAGATAACTGCAAGGAATGCAATACCTACTACTGCAGTAATTCCAACTATACCTCCAGTACCAATGCCTCCATTGCTAGATGGCGCAATGGGACTTGAATCATTGTTATTTTGATTGTTGGGGGGTGGCGTTAATATTTCAAAAGGGGGTGGGGGTGGTCGCGTGGAAGGCGGAGGGACGACTGCTGGTGGCGGAGATGATGAATTTGTGGAAGGGGTGGGGGAAGGAGTGTTATTTACGGGGGGTGCTGATGAATTTGTAGCAGGTGGTGGGTTTCTTGGTGGAGCTGATGGTGGTGGACTAGCAGGTGGATTAGATGGTGAGTTTCTTGGTGGAACTGATGATGGTGGTGGTGGATTAGCAGGTGGTGGGTTTCTTGGTGGAACTGATGGCGGTGAGGACGGGACATCAGCTGGAGGTGGCGGTGGAGGCCTAGACGGAGGGGCGGGCGGCGATGGAGGGGGTGCTGGTGGCGGAGAATTGGTTGGTGGAACTGCTGATGGTGGTGGTGGAGAACTAGTTGGTGGAATTGGGGATGATGGCGGTGGAGGTGATGAAATGGGTGGTCTTGATGGAGGTGGGACAGTAACAGGCGGAGGTGATGATATGGGCGGTATTGATGGAGGTGGGGCAGTAGCTGGTGGAGGCGAAGAAACGGGTGGCACTGATGGAGGTGGGGTACTAGTAGCTGGTGGAGGTGAAGTAGAAGGAGGAGGTGGTGACGATGGAGGTGGAGAGCCATTTGAAGGGGGCGATTGCGATGGAGGATCGGTGACGGGTGGAGAATTGGGCGACGGTGAGAGGCTTGCCATTCATAATACACAAATCAAAACACTACCAATTTGAAAACACTCTCTCAGAGACAATTCATCAAACACCTTCTATGCAATCCAAACCAGTTCAGTGAACGAAAGCTAGGAACACATGGTTAAACCAAAATCAATCTACAAGATGCATTTAACATCCCAGATGACAAAATCAAGGCTACTAATTTGAAAACACACACTCAGAGGCAAATGATCGAACACCTTGAGTGCAAACCACTTCAGTCAAAGCTACAATAGAGGAGACGAGCACACGCTTAAACCAAAATTAATCTAGAAGATGAATTTAGCATCTGAAACGAAACAGTACCTTAAGCCAGCCTCGTCTTTGACGAATGCCTCAACGCGTTTTCATTCCCAAAAATGTAAAATCCAAACACAAGTGACAAAATTAGTGTATTTATTACAGTTAGGTAAAAAGTAGACAAGTGTAATAACTAAGACAATTAATTTTGATTGTGTGCTTGTAAGTTGTAATAAGCAGCCATGAAGGTGCTTGCTTCAAATAAACTTCTTCATAATCGGCATCAGCAGAAGAAGGTTGACGATGCTGCATACGTAGCTTCACCAAAATGTCAGCGTTGAATAATCAAACCAAACCGTTCTTTCAATCATTAATTGTTTCTTTATTAAATTAAATAAAAACTATTATAAAATGGAAAAATTAATTAATGACATGTCTCTCTAGTATATCTTTAATCATATGTTAGAAAATTTAACATGTCTTTTACGATGTGTTTTAAAAGATGAATCAAGTCTCCAAATACATAGTCAATGATGTGTTGGCATTCATACACATGGTTAGAGACGTGCTAGCCTCTTATTTGTTTTATCAATATTATATTACTATAACTAATTTTATTTATATTTGTGTGGACAAATACTATAAAAAAACCAACCAACTTTCTTAGTTTGCTCACAAAATCCTTCTACTTATTTATGCATGTTAAAGTTGCTATACTTGTGATTTTTGAATATAAATCTGAAGTTACCTGTGAATAACAGGATCCACAACTCATTTATTTATAACAAATAAAAAAATGACAATGTTTAATTTTATCTTCTTCTTCTTCTACCTTCGACACATACACCACCATGAAACCACAATCTCCACCATACCGCCTGTCAACTACCACGACTCAAATTCATGTCATTTCCATCCACACGTTTTTAAATAAAATTTATGTCAGCATGTAAATAAAAATAAGCATGTATTATCGGTATATTCGAAATAATATAAAACTTTATATATTAAAAATTAACACATTTTCTTTTGAGGTAGAAGGCAAATAGGGAAATGATAGAATCACTACACTATGACGACTAACTACACCAAATCTTTTATCATTTTGATTTCTAATTTTAGATATGAATATGAAATAAATGTTTTCATTTTGGGCGGATAGCGGGAATCGAACCCGCGTCTTCTCCTTGGCAAAGAAATTTTACCATTTCACTATATCCGCCTTTTGTTTTGTTCTTGATACAAAATATGTCTATAATACACAACTAGGATATATAGCCCGTGTAATACACAGGTGGTTAAAAAAATACAACAAGAAAGTTAAATTTAATAATATACGTAATAACATACCTTGCCGTCTCAAAAGCATATTAAAATATATTTATATGTCTAAAAATATGTTTAATAAAACATATTTTTATCTCATAGATTCATAATAACATACCTTATGAGAGAATGATTTTGTTTTAATAGTTTAAATAAGTAGATTAATATTAAATAGCATATTAGGTGTAAATTATAATTTTGGAAATTGTTGAGGTGGAATCCTATATGGATAACTTAATTAAAGGTCATGTGGAAACCATATGTTGTTTTAATATAATAGTTAGATTAGATATGTCCACACATACAATATATATATATATATATATATATATATATATATATACTGGAGCATATTTGTGCAATGCTGAGCAGAGACTCTCTTCAGATTGAGCCCAAATTTTTTTATTAATTTAGATGAAATATTTTTTTTCAAGAATAAGAAGTCCCCCCCCCCCCCCTAATCTAATAAACTATCTTTTTTCATTTTTTTTTCCTATATTTATTTTAATTTTGGGGACTTTTATTGAATGTGAATGTGTAACTGATGTGCTGGAAACGGTCTATAAAAACTTAACCTAACCTAGACACTCGTCTCTTACACATGGTCAGGAAGAAACCAATTGTAAAGCTCTCGTGGGCCCGAAAATGCAAATTCAGCTCGACTAACCAACTATTGAATTTCTCCGGACTGAAACGTATGATATGCATGTAGCTCAAGACATGGTCAACCTTACATAATGATTCGGTTAAGTGAGGCGGGTATGACGAATTCCTATGCACAATTCGATCCCTGAGCCTCAATAACCTTTCTTTTCTAGCGAATTTTTCAAACCTCGACACGTCCCGAATGGAGATTGAGTATGGTTAATGTTTTGGTTTATCATATTCGAGGTGTAATGTCGTAATAACCGATTCACTTACATCCTCACGGCTCTACTCACAACGCTCCTTCTCGATCCCCACACTTGGCTCGTTATACAGTAAATCTTCAAGACGCTTTAAATCACCAAGTGAGTTAAACTCTTCTTCTTCACAACACGGAGTTGGCAAATAAAATAATTCGTCACCAAATTCCAGCTCCCATGAAGAAGTGTTTTCCTTCTCCGTGTCGTTCTCCATCCCCGCATCGCCCTCTTCAATTTCAACCACAGCGTTATTAGGCAAATCCACTGCCTCTATCTCCTCATCACCCCAAAATTTATCATTAATGGGTTCTGATCCATAGTACCAAAGCGTTGGATATTGATGAGTTGAATTAACTTCTTGTCGAACCGCAGGTGGGACTTGTTCGTCCATTATCGTCTCCGCTTCTAACTCTGACTGAAGATCTTCGTTGTTTATCATAAACTCCGAGTCTAAAACTACAGGTATTATCGCACCTCTGGCACTTTTAATTGCAATCAAGTTTCCTTCCGTATCATAAAAAGAAACATTTCGCGGTTTCGGGATCGCCTTGATATGATCTATTATAGCTTGAATTTCCCAATCTCTTTCTTCCCTCGCTGATCTCATCTGTTCAAGTAATTCTTCTCGTGTTTCAGATGGCTGCGGTTGCGAATACGGGTTAGCATCGTAGTCCATGGAGTACCCCGATGAATTTGGACAACGTATAGTAAAATGGGGTCATCCACAGATCTCACACATGATATAAGATACAAATAAATGACACAAAAACACTCACTAGACAAGCCACAAAGAGCAAAAAAAGACACGGACTCACAAGACACAAAAAGACCAATAATATAAATAAGTAAAAAAATATATATTTACAAAAATCACTAGACACACTAAAAATACTCTCTAAGACCTACTAGACGTAGAAAATTAGACACATAAATAAGGAATAAGACCAATTAATCAATTAAGTTCAATCAAAGCTAGTTTTGCTATCGCCTAAGTATCCCCGGTAACGGCGCCAAAAACTTGATGTGCAGAAAGCAGTCTATAAAAACTTAACCTAACCTAGACACTCTAGTTTTATATTTATAAACCTATACTCTCCTAATGCTAGACCACTAGATAGGCAAGTGTACCCATCATGTTAGAACGTCTCGTAGAGCAAGCGAGTTGATGCGATTTAGTTAGTGATTGTTATGTGCTATAACTTGACAGGCTTTTGACTTTGAGTGATTTCTTAGCGGTTCTCTAGTTCGTTGATATTTTTGTGATCTGTATCAGGTGAGTTTCATGATACCCCTTTTTAAATATTTTTATGTTTTGGGCTAGCGCACACACCGTATTTTTTTACTCGTTTAAAATGTTTGGATGATGTTGCATAGACTTTACTATATTTGTATATTTGAACTTATATATTTATTTATTGTCTATGCTTGAGGATTTTATTTAGTTGATGTTTGACTAAATTGTATGTGTGTGTGGCCACCGATGTGAATGTTTTTGTTAAGCCGTGATCGGGTCAAATAGAGGATAAAATTCCTTATACCCTTTTTGTGGGTTAACGCGAGGAGTCCCTTAACTGTTTAACTGTCCTTGGGGTAAGAGCATTTACTTGAGTCCTTGATTTCGTATTTAGTGACTTGGGATGAGGAGGCCCGTGTTGCGTGCTTGACTGAGGAAAATATTATTTTTGCCTTATTTTTATATTTATTGAATTAACTGATTTATAAATCTTATTTATAAAAACATGAACTCACTTAGCCTATGCTGACTTTATGTGCATGCTATTGATTACAGGTTTGAGGAGTTGTGGAATACCACTTGGACGTGTACGAGGCTACCCGAAACGTTTGGAATCATTTCTAGTTGAAGAACTTTTATTAAAATAAAAGAGACTTTTCTATTTATTGTAGAAACTTATTTAAAATTTTTATTTGGACGTTTTTCCCGGTTTGGGATTTGCCCTTGATAACTTTTCCGCTGCATGTCACTCTAGACTTATTTTTAATAAATTGAAATTAACTTTGACATTTATGTAATTTTTAGTGTGATTACCAACTGTTGATTCCCGGGTTTTGGGGTCTTACACTATTATTATTACTACTATTTTAATTCTTATTAATTTGATTATTATTATTATTATTATTACTACTACTACTACTATCATTATTATACTTATTGTAAACACGTTATTGAGCAAAGATCTAGTCGCAAATCGATACGTCAATTCAAGATACATTAAAGGAATACTTTATTGAATACATTATGGATGATGATGAATGCATTATGTTCTAGAGAGAATCCGACAGCATAACGTTACACGGGGAATAAATATGGCACAGATCTCTATGCTAATTCAGTCGTAATTAACTCCCCATTGACTGATGATTCTCGGGCTTGTGTAGACAGACAAATCTCTAAGTGTTGTAAGCAAACCAATAACTTGTAGCTTCTCAGATCAGATCTCCCCCTCAAATAAGCATATCCAGGTGATCATTCTGATCATCCAACTGGCATATGATATGGATCAATCTTTCAACAATCAGCAATAAGCCATCTGCTATCTGTTAGCACTAGTAAAGCAAAAATGTCTTAACATTTGACCTCGTCACACATCTTCATGAACAACTCGATCATTCAGCATCTTTCACTTCGGTCTTCACTCTCTCGATAATGTCTATCCCAAAATATCACTCTTTTAAGCTCTTCGACATCCCATTCGTTTGGATGCGCTACTGTTTTGGGCATATGATTCAGAGTTCCAACTTCCATTAATCAATCCTGAATGACCAGATTCCTCAATCCAATGACAAGATTTGTATATTTCTCAACAAGATCAACTCATTCAATAATTGTCCCATTCAACAGAAGTAATCCACCAAATACTCGTAGCTAGCATTGTCAGGATCAAAGTCCTTCAGAAAGAAGTAAACAGACAGACACCCGTATCCCACATAGTCAGGTTTTAATCTCGAATAAATCAATCAGTAATCGAAGAACAATTGCAGTCTTGAACTTAGTCAAACGTAGCTTTGCAATCATGAATTACCACCTGAATTGTAGTAATTTTTTAAGAAACCCTTAAAAACATAGGAAGATACCAATCAAAATAAACACCTTGAAATTTTTATCTCCCCCTTTTCTTGACAAATTCAGCAAGGTCTTGAACAAATCTTCAAACATTTCCAATAAATGCCTCTTCAACTTAATCGGGTACTCCCCGTCGGCTAGTCGATACGCGTGAAATGTCGGCCGGAAAATATGTCGCCCATATTTTCAAGAAGAATGTCCCGCATATCCGGAATATCCCAGAAAAATTTCGTTTAAGAAAATTTTCCAAAAATACTCTTTTTTTAATCCTCAAACGTTACCCTGGTCTTCATTCGTTAACCAAATATCCTCATTCGTTATGTTGATCTTCATTCGTTATCCTTGAACGAATGAGCCATATTCATTATAACAGTCCACATTTGTTACATATGAACGAATGAAACTCATACGTTAAGAAAGATCTTCATTCGTTAAGCCCTTTAACGAATGAGCTTATACGTTAAACCACATTCGTTAAATCCATTAACGAATGTCCACATACGTTAAATCCTCCTATTCGTTTGAACAGTATTGAATGTGGTCTCATTCATTGAGAATTCCACATTTGTTAAATCCTTAGCAAATGACCTCATTCGTTAAAACCCCGTAGCGAATGAGCAACTTAAATTAACGAATGATCTGTTCCGTTGATGCAGTTACTGTTTTCACTGGAAAAATTAGTTATATTGCCGAAAAAAACGGTTTTCTCGCTGGAAAACTCATATCTTCAAGTTTCATTAATGGCAGATTCATCAAAACATCATAGCATCTCATATTCACCATGAGGACTCGAATTCGCACCAGGAACTTGAATCTGTCTTCAATTTCAATAAACATCCACAAATTCATCCCAAATTCGATCATACATTAACCGAAACATAAGTAACCCGAATTCACGTATCACGAGCAACCTCCGGGCCTTGATACCAGTTGTAAACACGTTATTGAGCCAAGATCTAGTCGCAAATCGATACGTCAATTCAAGATACATTAAAGGAATACTTTATTGAATACATTATGGATGATGATGAATACATTATGTTCTAGAGAGAATCCGGCAGCATAATGTTACATGGGGAATAAATATGGCACAAATCTCTATGCATATTCACTATGGAAGGCCTATATATAGGCATCTCTCATTTGTTAAACTGTAGTAACGGCAGCTCTCATTCGTTAACGTCACTAATGAATGAGGTCTTCCCATAGCGAATCACCTCCTATTCGCTAAACACCTGATGAGTGGGTAAAAGAATGCGTTTTTAATGTCTAATATCGTGTATTTTAGATATTTATATATATTGAACACGATTATTTTGAGATATTTTATGATTGCAGGTGTGTTGGTGCTTAATGGAGCTAAATGGAGCTTAATGGAAACTATTAGGATGATACTTGAAAGTTAGAACGAAGATGAATGAGGCCGATAGTCAAGATATGGAGAAAAAGTGAAGAAGACCATACAGGACGCAAATTGTGCAGTCAGGGCCTCAATTTGTGGTCCTGTCTGGTAAGAGAGGTCGCATGTAGGGGCGCAGATCAAGGAATTTTGGTAAAGGAGGCCGCAAGTTGCGGCCCTCTGAGCACAAATTGCGGCCTAACTCGTAAAATGACGCGGATTTTTGGTTTTTACCTCCATATATAAATATAACCTTAGGGTTACGAAAAGGGGACTGCTCCCAGCCGTTTTTGGGTATTATGAAGCCGTTTTCCACCATCCTAACACCTACCAATCACCACAACCATCCATGCTTTCATCCTTCTACACCATAATCAAGCTATTCAAGATGAAGATGCAAGGCTAAAGCTTCTGTGACCATCTCCGGGAGTAGGGTTGTGTTTGTAAGCAAGACCTTTTGGTATTTTGAACCTTAATATTGGATGTTTGTTTGTGCATTCAACAGTTTTTCGTAATTAAATGTTTTGTTATTTTATCAGTTAATTGGTTTGTGGTCATCAACTTTTAGGATTAGGTTCTTAGAGTCATTGACCCGTTTATCTCTAGCCATAAAATCACTTACATTTATCAAACCCTAAAACTGGTAATCAATTAGGTTATTATTCAACTAAGCCAATTGCTCGGATTAAGTTCTGACGATCAGCGAGGTCAAATATCTAGTCTTTTGATTACAGGTGTAAGCAAACGAGTTTTCCAAATAAGTTTAATCAATTGGGCTAGTTGCTTTACAACCTGAAACCTGGAGTTTGGTTACTTTTCTTTTAATTGTTTTACAACTAAAACAATATTAATCTGCTTAACATCGTCTGTCCACATAGCATAGTTAGTTATTAAATATTGAACTTGATTAGCACTTTCCACTGATTCCCTGTGGATTCGACACCTTACTTGCCCTAGCTAGTAAAGGTAATTTATAAATGTTTTTGATTGACCTTTCGACATCGATCAACACCTTTAGCGAATGGGCTTACTTTAACGAATAAGCCATCATTCGTTACATTGTAGTAACGAATGAGCTCTTACATTAATGGATGAGCCTAGTTTATAACGAATGGACCTCATTCGCTAAACATGCTTAGCGAATGAGCCATTTTACGTTAAATATAAAGACTAAACTATTCCTAGTCTATTCGAACAATGCAGACAAATAATCATGCACTAACATTTTTTTTATTGAAAATTTTTATTTGTTTAATGTGTCATTATTGACTCTAAGAACTTAATCTATTTTAATATCTTTAATATTAAAGTTTCGTTTATATATTTTATTCTCGAACCCGATGCTTTAACGACCTACATGTTTATATTTTGTTAGCTCAATGCTACATTAATTTACCCCGTTATTTTCTACTCCAACGTTTCATTTAATTATATTGATGTTCATGACCTTAACGTTTTCATGCATTAATCTTATTATTCTAGTTTACTCTAGAATCTCGCTCATCTTGTTGTATAACGACGTTTATTTTGTTTAAACTTTAATAGTTTCATTTATTTATTTTGACCTAATATTATTGCTTGTCCTTGACCTCAAGGATTTGTTTATATATATATATATATATATATTTTTTATTAATTTTGATTCTTGTAGTTCAGTGTTCTTGATTTTCCAAGTTTACATATAAACATTTATTGTATTTATCGTAAATATCTTAAAACCTACAAAATGGGACAGATTATGTGGATCATCCGATTATAAAGGTAATTATGGGTCGACACGTAATTATCAAAGTCCTCACGTGGAAAACATAATAAATACGGTTGTGTGCAATAACTTGAAACTTGGAATGATTTTGGAAAAACGGGATAAATGTAGTATGATAAGGGCATAATGGATACGCCACTGGTACATCCTATATATAAGTGTCATTGTCATATTTCTCATTTGTGGTGTCTTTCGAGCCATTCAAAGATCGGTGTTATTCCTTTTATTTATTTATGTATAAAATTGTTAAAACTTTTAACAACTCCATGTACTAGTTGTTTTCTTTTAAAATTATATTTTATTTTAATTTCGGGACGAACTTTCTAAAAGTTATGAATCGTGTAATATTCGTTAATTTTTCAAACCCGAAAACCCGACCCATTTTAAATTTTCGGTTTTGTTTATATATACATATGTATGTATGAAAAGGTAATGTATTATTTAAAAACTCTTGAGATAAGAAAACCCAAGAAACTCAATGTGTGGCCTAAATACTTCCACGTCTACAATTTTGAGTGTTTGATAATTTTTAGCATAAGGGCAATTTCGTCCATTTCTTATTACCTGTAATCACCTATACTCTCATTACTTGACATAACAGGTTGTCACCAGCTTTAACATTTTCAAAACGAAAAGTCATTATCATTATATTACATCCTCCATTATTCACAACCATAGTCTCAATGTCAAGATTTGAGAAAGCATTCAACAAATGCTGCTTTTTGTAGATTAACTCCACCAGCATCAACCACTTAAACCTAGCAACCCCCGCCCCCTTTCAACATTTTTTTCACCCTCACCTGCTTTTGTGACCAGAATTATCTTTCGCTGGTACCTGGTCGAAGAAGCTGGAATCCGACAAACTTACTTTCAAATTTCAATCATCTCCTCAAAGAAGCAGACCCCGACCACCAGAACTTATCCGACTACCGGATCGACGATCCAAATTATAGGGTTCAAGACGATGGCGTCGATGAAGACAAATATAGTCGACCGGAATGTGTTTATAAATTACTTTGGTGTGTTTTGGCTTTTTTTTTTTATTAAAGAATAAATATCACCAGTTAATATTTCAATTGTATGTTCTTTTTTGTATGATATTTCGTTTGTTCTTTAAAATCTTTAATTCGAAAGGCAAAACCCATGTTCATTATTACAATTTGTCATGAGTTTTGATTTTTGGAAGAGGTTATTTGTTTTATGGATGGTGATTGTAAATTAACATGTTTTTTTAAAATATACAAAAATGAACACTTTTTGAACATTAAATACGTAAATTATGTTTAAATTGCAAACTAGCATATTTTTTAATTTTCAAAACATATAATTTTTATTAAATATGTAGTTTATTTAAATATGCAAATTAACATAACATACTTTAAGTTATGTTAAATATATAAATTAACATAAATTTTTAAACTTTAAAATACGTAAATTTTATTAAATATTTAAATTATGTAAATTATAGAAATTAAAAAATTAACTATAAAATACGTAACTTTTAATAAACTTTGTAAATTACGTTAAATATGAAACTTAACATAATTTAAATTATGCAATTTTTTTAAAGATGTAAATTAATTTAAATATATAAATTAACATATTAAAATATGTAAATATTATTAAAATGTGTTAATATGTAAATTAAAATGCTTTAAATTATGTAAATTAATATAAATTTTAAACATTAAAATATGTAAATTCTGTTAAATAAGCAAATTAACTTTTGTGTAATAATAGATGGCTACTCGATTATATGTATATTTTAAACGAAAAATATTAAAACAAAAAATTAAAAGATCTTAGTTCATGTAAAATTATAAAAAATAGAAATAATAAAGTAATATAACAATTGCTATAAATAGTATAACAAACTCTAAATCCGTTCAAAAAATACATATACTCCAAATAAATCTTAAGCATATTTATGATTGATTTAAGATTTGATAAATAATAAATAAAGCAATATAAAAATTAATCAAATATTTATTACAATATTTAAATTATGCAACATATAAATTATATACATTTTTAAACTTCAAAATATGTAATTTTATCAAAAGGTGCAAGTTTTGTTAATTATGTAAATTAACATGCTTTAAATTATGTAATTTTTGAAAAAGATTTAAATAATGTTAAATATATAATTTAATATTTAATTTTAAACTTTAAAATATGTAAATTTTATTAAAATACGTTAATATATAAATTACTATTCTTTAAATTATCTAAATTAACACAACTTTAAATTTTAAAATATGTAAATTATGTTAAATATGCAAATAAATTATTCTGTAATAATAGATGGCCTATACTAAGCGAAAATATAAAAACAAAAAATTCAAAGATCTTAGTTCAAGTAAAATTGTCTATATCTATATAACATATAAAAGATACAAGGAGGATAAAATGGTATTTGACTCTTTCCGGCCAGAGATGCAGCTATATTAATTATAGTTTACCGCTGGCGACTTTCAATTCATCCTCCAACATCGTTCGTTCTATCTCCTACCTTTAATTGCAATGAATATGCCCTCCTCAATTCAATTGAACGGTTACAATCCCTAATGAATTAAATAATCAATAGCTATCTTCATTCGGCGATTCAATCAGTTGTTTCTTAAACCGACGATTTGAGCAATTATTTCACCCCTCTGGTTATTTATACTCACCAATGAAAATCAGGAGACCACATCTGCTATTGCAACTCAGTATTATCAGGTATGCTGTTCTTCTTTTCTCTATGTTCTCCCTAATTTGTTCTATGTCCCTGCTTGTCAAATATGTTCTTCACCAAAGTTGGAATTGAATGTATTCACCTTTACCGGCAAATTTTGTCATAGAAGAATCACAAACAAAATGTTGCTAATGATCGATCAATAAGTCGAAACCCACATCTCTAAATTTTTTTATTTTTATTTTGGTGGCTTGTAGGCCAACTGTTCGACGAAATGCCCAAGTGAAAATGAATTTGGATTTGCTTCTTTTTGTTGTGCACATCAATTACTGTAAACATAGAGAGAGTAGCATGCCCAAGACAATGATGCCGCCCATTCTAGCAACATATATTTTACTTTTTTCAAATGCCTAAGTGAAAAATTGCATATAAATTTATATTTGGACGCACCAATTGCTGTAAACTGTAGCATGCATGTGTAAGATAGTGAGAACAATGATGAAGTAATTGTTTGTTTTTGGATCACACCCATATACTGAGTTATAAATAATTAGAATTGTGGGATGGCCAGATGGAGGTGGAAACAATAAAGCCTTTCAAAATTAAAAACATAGATCTCATAAACTAAATGAAACCAAGGTGTGCGTCGGTCAGTTTTGGTCTCAAATGGAAAAAAAACCAATGTTCGATTGCGGGTTTAACTTTTAACAATGAATTCGGTTCAGTTTTAGTACTTTCACTTTTACTATTTGGGATCGAAAACTTTTGGCCAAAAGTACAACTCAAAATATATGAATTTGGTACTGAAACCTTGGGTCTGTTTGTTTGTTAATTACTAATTAGTTTGATTATTACATATTCGGAACTAAACTTTTTGGGCTACACTACATATTAAGTTACTTAAACTTAGTTTTTCCGTTTTTTAGTTACAATTTGATTTTTTCAACGGGCTCGGGTGTTATATTCGGACCTAGACTTTTTGGGCTGCACTATACTTAAATTAGTTTTTTTTCGTTATTTTAGTTACAATTTGATTTTTTCATTGGGTTGGATTTCTTTTTTGGGCTGCCATTTCGGACCTAAACTTTTTAAGGCCACACCACTTTTT
The DNA here is from genome assembly GCF_021521415.1 of Bidens hawaiensis. NCBI lineage: Eukaryota > Viridiplantae > Streptophyta > Magnoliopsida > Asterales > Asteraceae > Bidens > Bidens hawaiensis. The sequence goes on along the minus strand of NW_027492693.1, from coordinate 226,504 downwards.
AGTTTCTTATAAATTACTTAATACTGTTTAAATTTTAGGTTTATGGTTATGACAATACCAAACTGAAACGTCAGCTGAGCAAAATAAACAAGATGTGTGTATCCTTGATTTTCGTTTATTTTTTAAATTAGGTTAAATTTTTGTGTTTGAAATAGGATTATAGAAATTTGGTTACTTTTGTGCTTATTCATATAACTAATTTGATTATTTAGTGAGTTTTGTTCATAGTTTTTGTGTGTTTTTATGTAATGATGTTGATTTCTAGAACAAAACTTTCTGATCTTTGTTTTAATGAATGAAGTTTATAATTTTGAAACTATGCAGGTTTCAAATTCTAGGGGGGCTATTCTTATGATGATCAGAAAAAAGGTTTGAATCAGAGCTGTCACAAGATGTTGGTTCTCTTTGCAACATGGTGGCTACAACTGCATCTTTGCAAAATGGATAACTTCAGTTCATTCAGAAGTTCTGTGATCCGTTTATCCGTATTAATGGTAAGTATTGCCTGATTTGAGCCATCACATATAGATTGTCTATCCACGCGTTAGTCATATTTGATTGTTTATATTATTTTATGCAAGTCTTTGTATGCTCAACCGTGTTCAATGCACATATGTCGTCACGTTTTCGAGTGTTAAGAAATGTTTAGTTGATTTTTAATAACATATGGTCAAGTTTGGTTAGCGAACATATAATTTTTTATTTGCATGGTTAACTCTGGTTAGAGATAGATAACTTATAGGCCCGACCCACAAGGAGGGCAAAAGGGGGCTACGATACAAGGCCCAGAAGAAAAACACCGAAATTATTATATAAGATACAAGCCTGCATAAATTATTAAATCTAAGTTGTTTCAACTGGTAATACTGTCTTTCATCAACTGAGATGCCCAGATTCAAAACTGGCATCTCACAATTTTTCCTTATATTTTTTTGGATTACATTTGTTTAAAGTCGAGCCCCAAATGAAATTTGAATCCCAATTTCAAATTTGTACTAAAAATGATAATGGCATGTTCGTTTATTTACTATGCTTCCTTTCTTTACAGTAATAGGCCCGTTTCATGAGTCTTACCTGTTAAATACTTTTCCTTCATATTCTTCTACTTTTATCTTTGATTTTTTAATTTGACCCGTTTAGGGTTCAAAAATCTTGTGGCTCACTTGAAACTGTTGATTGCTGACAAAAATTAAAGTGTTGAATTCTGTGGCAAAATGTCATAATAGTTATTGGGATTCAATTTCATTTGAGGAGAAAGAGTCTAAGCCTACAAATGACTTGTTGGTGAGATTTTTATGTTTTAAAAATAATTTTTGGTACCTTTATGTATAGAAAGTAATTGGTTTCACTAAGTATATGAAGCAACACTTGAAATAAACGCGCGAAGCTCGTTCTAAAAACAGGGTGAGTGCCCTTTCTACCTGAGCTAACAGAACCAAACACGTCATTTATTTCAACTGAAAGTAAACCAAAACGAAACAAAGACTAAACACCGAAATCGAACCAAAACAAAAACTAAAAACCAAAACGATTTCGAGTCAAAAGAATACGATTGTTCTTCTAGAAAACTGTTATGGCTCAACAAAATGAATTGTGCTAATTATATTACAATTCAACAACTAAACGGGCAAGTTCGGTTTTTCAGTTTAGTTTAAATTTGTTTTTGAGTTACAGAACATTTTTAGGTGTGAGATCAGTTTGACAAAGCAAGGGGGAAGTTTTATTGAGCAACAGGATCTTCTCCCTCAAATCAAACCGAAGGAGAACAAAAATAAAAAGCGGTTATTTGATCATTGTGAGTCAAGTTGAAACTACAGGGCGCATTCAGTAATAATGAAGTTTTTTTACAACGTCATTATGATCCCTTGTAAGATTTAATAGGTCATTTCGGTTCGTTTTGAGTCAACCCAAGATTTAAGGTTTATAAATGTTTTTATGGCCATGCGGCAAATACATAATTGCATTATTTACATTGAACACCATAAGTGGCAGGTTGTAGAAGTAACTTGTTTAACTTTGATTTCTAGGTACGGCCAACCCAATATGATTTTGTGTTATTTCTGCTCACTTGAAAACATTTTTTTATGTAACAGCCAACTGGTCGTCTTTGGACAACACAACAGCTTGCAGGCAAACCTGCTGGTATATTTTACAGTACTGGTTCTCATGGTGGCGGCCAAGAAACCACCTCGTAAGTACCTTGTAGCTCGCGTGGAGGTGTACACATTAGTTAATGAGCTGAAACCGGTTCAGTTTATACACGAAGCAGTTTAGTTAGCAACTGGTGAAAACCAATTTGGCCCAAGCCAGTTTTGGTTATAAACCGGTTTAGGAGGAAATATAATTGAACAAACCTATCAAATTGATTTTGTTCAGGTTAAAAGTTGGTTTGGGGCAAAAGGGATAAATTTGTAGGTTTAATTTATGCAACATTTTCCCGCTTTTCTGTTACGTTCTCATGTGATACAGCTTGTGCAGTTTGAAAGTCAAACTGCAAGTCAAAATAATTTGCAACTTTTTTAGTGAAGGGTGGGCGGGCCAAACATTGGTTTTGGGTTGGGTTGGGTTCGGTTGCATGTTTGTTATTTCAGTTCAGTGAAAACTGTGCGTTTTACTTGGCCCCATTGGTTACTTGTTGGTTAATAATGAACCCGGTATGTTTTTCGGTAACAGGTTCTCACATCTATATTTATGTTTTGCTCTGTGATAGGAGTGGAAAACATGTATGGGAGGATCATCGTCCTCGGTCAGGTATATGGAAAGGTAGTAATGGTGGTAAAGTTATTTCCATCAGTGGTTGTAATGATGATCAAACATCTATGCATTTGTAAGTTTCATCTTTGCGCACCCTTTATTATTATCGTTATCTTATAATTTATTATTATCGTTATTATATAATTTAAACATAGGTGAATGCCGAAAGTGACAAATTATGCGTGGGAGTCGGCTCTATCAAAGATCACATCACAGGGTCCATGAGTAATGCCATCCGTAGCGCAAGAACCGGAGGTGGCGGTAGTGGCAGCGGTGTAGTGGTTAATTCTCTCCTTACTATGTATTGACTGGCAGCAGCCTTGCTGGTTTGCTGGATTAACTAGAGGTGGACTTAGCCTGGTATGCACGTTATTTATTGACTTTTGACTTGTTGGTCAATGCTGTCATATACAGAAACCAAACCAATAGCCAAATAATGGTGAATGTTATTGTAACTGTGTTGTGAAAAACCATGTTCATTTGTGCTCAACTAACTGCGCCACAATATTTGTAGCCTTACAAAATTTGATTTTTATATTGATCATGATTATTATAGTTAGGACTTTCAATTATTTACACATTTTTTAATTGGATTACAAACTCTTAACATGTTCTTGAAACAAATGTTTGATTAAAATATAAAATTTGATACCTTAATGAAACACAGTTAAACAAAAATAATTAAATACATATATTGCTCCTTAAATTATTTTCTTTTGGTCTAATATAGTTTTACAAAATTTTAATTTTTGGTATGGTAAACTATATTACTATACCGCATCCAAATTTTACTATAGCAAATGTCGGTAAAAGAATGAGCCCCTACTGACCGAATCACAGTCGTGTCCCCGTTGCAATGCGCGGGCACTCTTACTAGTGTGTGTGTGTATATATTCTAAATAAATCTTGAGCATATTTACGATTGTTTTAAGATTTGATAAATAATAAATAAAGTAGTATAACAATTAATTAAATAGTAGACAAAATGGCAAAAGACGTTCTTTACGTTTGACCTGATTTTTATTAGACGTCCTTTAATGAAAGAAATAGCAAAAGACAACTCATGTTTCAAATTTGTTTCACGTTACGTCCCTTGTCACTAACTCAGTTAATTTTTCTTGTTAAATCTGGTCATGTGCACATGAGGGCACTGTGGTCATTTTACCCCTTTAAGGACTGTTTGTGTAATTAGACTATACATTTGACCTTTTGAAAAAATACATTTATTTTTCAATAAAATAAAATATATATAAAGTGGGTTATCTTCATCATCACCATCCCCTCCCCAGATTCATCACCAGTCACCACCATTCAACCCATCACCACCAAAACCGGTTTTCCGGCGAGGGGTCCCGTAAGCCCCACATCATCCTCCAGCCGTCCATCAATTCTCCACCACCATGTTGATCGGTTTTCCGGTCACCATCGTCCTCTATTTTCCGCCATACCGTCTCACCGAAAAAACGAAGTAGCCGAAATATAAAAAAGGCTTCGGATGTTCACCACCATATCTTCACCATCGCCGTCCTCACCTGCCACCCACTCCACCACTGTCCACCACCACCGCATCCACTTTAAGTAACCACTGCCAGATTTGTAACTTGACCCGAGAACCCAAATTCAGCAGACCACAAAACCTAATTAACCTACAACAACAATTCAACATAATCGGAGCAACCACCTGCACACCATACCACCAAACAACCATAATAACACCATCGCACATAATATCTAAAATTAGTGTTCAAAATAGCTTATTAGGTATGAAATTAGGGTTTCCGACGGACAACCACAGCGCCGTTAAGATCTGAAATAAGGGTTTCCGGCGGAACATTAATCGAGGTCTTGGTACACTTACCGTCCCTTTATTCATTTGGTAGCTAGTCCGATTGGACTTCTAATCATCGTCTAATGCTTCAATCACCACCAATCGCTACAAAGGGGGCTTCTTTTGGTCGCCAGAAAACGAGAAGGCTTGTACCCTCTACTGTCGTCGCAAACAAGTAACCTCGTGATGCCCAAACCATGTTAGTATACACCGGTTTCGTGGCTGCCCTGATGGTGGTGGTGTTAGTGACGGTGGCAAGTGGAGGTCATGGTGGCTAGGAGAGATAGAGATGAGAGAAAGAGATGGGGATAAAGAGTGTGTAATTGTTCTATATAATTTATAGAATGTGAAGTTACAAATATGCCCTCATTTGCTTTGCACATGGCCAGATTTAACAAAAAAATTTAACTGAGTTAGTGACAAAGGACGTAACATGAAACAAATTTGAAACATGAGTTATGCCTTTTGCTATTTTTTTCATTAAAGAACGTCTAATGAAAATTAGGTCAAACGTAAAGGACGTCTTTTGCCATTTTTTCTAAATAGTATTACGAACTCCAAATATGTTCAAGAAAAAAATATACTCCAAATAAATTTTGAGCATATTTATGAGTGATTTAAGATTTAATAGATTCATGGGTTGTTTGAACCTCCAATGTGGCAGGTAGTGAAAGAGGAAAGATGATATCTTTCTATACCCAAACTAACCTCCATTTTACTTCACTTAAATATTTTATTGTCCAAACACTTAAAAACCCAAACTTTGAATGTGGATCGTGGATGAAGTTAAATCAATGGCTAGGGATGAGTTTTCAGAGTTTTTTAAACTCAAGAGAGTTTTTAATACATCCCTACCCTGTGTATATATATATATATCAAGTTTCGTTTCACGTATTTTATGTGACATTTGCCAATTTTTATTATTTGTATTTGTTAAACCGACCCGTTTTATCGTTTCAATGTATTCTTGTTCATCGCTTATCATTAATATAATATTCACGAGGATTTACAGTTATCGTTTGTTCGTTTTCAATTTGTTTTGATCAATTATCGAAACTCCAAGGGCTAAAGATTTTGTTAAATTTAACCAATTTAAAAAATTTCCAAGTTTTATAATTTTTATTGCATTTTAACATAATCCAAAGTTCAAGGTTTAGTTTGTAAATATATTTTAAATTCTACTTTTAAAAAATCTAGAGAGTGTAGGGGGTAAAAGTGAAAATTTTATTTAAATTATAATATTAAATAATAGATTACCCAACACACCAGCCCCATCCCCCGTCACCCGGCCACGGTTTTTCGAACAAGAATTTCCGGCGAGCGCAGAAATTTCCGGCAACCTTAATAAACTTGTTAAACTCGCATATCAACTCAATTAAAGGTTTGTAACACCCGCAGACCTTAATAACGACCTTAATCATCAACAAATAACGCATTATAACGACTTATAATGGTTGAATTTAACGCGAAAAAGGCAGGAATATTTTTTTAAATGCAATAACGAGCATTAAACATCAAACGCTCCAATTGAGCATATAAATAGAACCTTACACATTGCCTAAACTTGTCCCAATCAACAATGCAACCTAAAACACTCTCTAAATCCCGTATTCCGTTCGTCAAAGTTTGTTTTCCTATCACCATAGTTCACCATCAATTCGTTACGATATTAGGTAAATGTTATATGCTTTTGGATCCTTTTTAACCAATAAACAAAACCCCTAAACTAATTTCTTCAAACAAGTAACCAATTAGCAGATTGAGATTCTAGGATTTGGAAGATAGAAGATGATCTTGTGTAATTACATATGAAGAAGCGTGGATCGACTCACTGGTAGACGATCTACTTTCCTCGGGTGTGGTTATACTATTTCACCGATGGTTTTCTTGGATCTGATGGATCTGGGTTCTTCCACCTACAAAATGAACAGCACCGTAAACTTACCCCTCAGAAAGGGACAGAGGGTCCTCTTTGGGGTAACCCTCCGGTGTGAGAATAAGTATTTGTGGGAGAAGATAATAATATCAGAGTAAGGAAATCTGGAGAGTATTGCTTAATAGCTGAATACTCTGTGATTGAATATGATTGTGTATGTTACTGGCTGTAACTGTCTGTGATTGAATGTAATTGAATATGATTGAATGTGAATGAATATCTCTCCTTGTGGAGTTGATGCTGTATTTATAGTGCTAGGGTTTCCACTGATTGGGCTCAGCCTTGTTGGCCTCCTCCAATTGCTCTGCGCCACGTGTCCTCTGGGACACCTGGTGCTTTCTTATTGGTTATAATCACGTGGTAGCACATGGGTTATGCTGAGTTGTCCACCTTTCATTTGGCAGCTGTCAACATCAGCATATTCTTATTCCTTAAAAAGATACCTTCTGGAAGGTTGTCTGACGTGCACAATCAAGGTTGCCCTAATCCTGATTTGGATAAGGACGAGGTAGATTATGTGCATGTGTGATATGCGCCAATCCTGAGGATGCGCGAGGTCTTCTCTTTATTCTCACGCGCAGATGTTTCATGCGCAGATGTGATATGCACGAGCATGTGATATGCGCCGCGCGCTGATGCGCCACGCGCATATGTGATATGCGTGAGCATATGTGATGCGCGAGCATATGTGTGCCTGGGCATATGATGCCTGGGCATGTGTGGTGCCTGGGCATATGATGCCTGAGCATGTGATGCATGAGCATATGTGATATGCGCCATGCGCATAGGTTTTGGCTTTGTGACTTCGTAATGTCTTGATTTCAAGCCTCTTGTCTATATCTTGTGGGTTGACCCGCCTTGCTCGGTGTTGAGGCGGGTACATACCTCTTCAAGCCCCCCAAGTCTAATGTGTGTCTTGTCTCGCGCGAGCGAGGCAAGATAGATATTAGACTTAACAGTTTGTTTTTTTAGTAGGGGTTTGTCCTTTTCTTCTTATTATTCACCGTTGCGCGAAATTCTATCCTTTTGGTTGCAAACGAATCGTCCCTGTACGTGGTTGGTTGTTGCTGACGTGGGCCAGTGATGGAGACGTGTCAGGCCTTTCGTGTGCTCGAGGTGCTACAGTTGCCTTTCGTGTCCCCTCACATGCTGTCAGGGACACGTGTCGCGCTCGCGTTGGTCCGTTCCTGCGAGTGGTGGCGCGTGAACTCTGGCAGCAGCCGTATAGTTTCCTTTCATGTCCCCTCACACAGTGTCAGGGACACGTGTCGCGCTCGCATTGGCTTAGACCTGCGAGTGGGGGCGCGTGAAGTCCGTTCAGCACCAAAATTTCTCTCTCCTGGGCCTATAAAAGCCAGCCCTTAGAGTTTTTTTTATCCTTCATCTTCTTGTTTAATATTCATAGCTCTTTTTCTTTCTTTCATTTTATCCTTATCGCCTCTCAGGGATTTCTCCTTGTGTTTGGCTGCATGTTGCCTGGGGCCGGGCAAACGGCGGCGGACCCGCCCACCGGCTATATATCCCTTTATAGCCATTTTTTCACCCACTGCAACCTTCGTCTCCCGATGACAAGGTTTGTGGGTGCGCTGCTTAAGTTCTATGGGATTCATATATCCCAAGTCCATCCGTTTGGACTTGTGCGCATGACTCACTTTGAGTTCATGTGCAAATCCCAGTGCGAGGAGCCCACCCCTCGGCGCTTTCAATTTTTTTATAAGCCCAAGATCCAAGATTCTTGGTTCTCCTTCATTCCTCGCAGTCAGAAGGTGAAGTGCTCCACTGTTTCATTCAAGAGCCTTCATGACTGGTCTGAGAGGTTTTTCTATATAAGGGCTGGTGTGATCCCCATCCGCATGACGATGCGCGCGATTTCTTCTGCGCCTGCGGATGTGGGAGTCCTCAAGAACCCAACTGGCGCCTGGGTTAATAAGTTGACCGCTGAACCATCCCCCGCCAAGAACATTTGTGAGGAGGCGCTGGTGGGGGTTGGTATGAGCAGGAGGTGGGCGGACAGCGCGTCTGAGCCCGTTATCCAAGTCGACGGCTTGTGTAAGTTTATCTCATTGCTTTACTTCTGCGCGAATAAAATTATTTTTGCTGATATCATTTGACTTGTTTTGTGCAGTCACCAAGGAGTATATCCACGCCGCATATGATGAGCATATGGAGGGTGGCTCCGTCGCGCTCAGCGCTGGGGAGGTTGGTTTCCCTGATCGCTTTGATGACATGTTCATCCCTGTTGATCTGGGATTTGTCTTCGACAGCGATGCGCCTGGTAAGCCTTTGTACTTATGCATTTTCCTTTATAATACCAAATTTTGCTAACACTTCTGTTGCATGTATTGTAGATGCGCTCGAAAACTACGAGCTGGAGCTCGCGGAAGAGGAGGAGGAGGAGGAGGCGCCCCAACTAAAGCGTAAAGCTAAGGGGAAAACTGGCGCAGGGGCCAGTAAGAAACAGAAGAAAGATGTTGCCCCTGTTGTTCAGGATCCTCCTACTCAGGCGGGGGGATTTGGGAAAACCCAGGAGTTTACCACCAAGGTTTCCCTGTCTTCCCTGCCTCAAAAAGTGGGCAGACCTCCTGTCCACCTGAGGTATGGTGCCACTACCTCCTCCCTTCGCGCGGCGGAAAAGGGAAGCGGTGTTGCGCCTTCGACATGTATACTTTGCTTATCCTTTATGGTTCTATGAGCGCGATTCTGATAGACTTACTAATGAATCTTTGCTCTCTCAAATGTTTGTAGAGCCGGCGACAGCGCAACAAGATGCCGAGGCTGCGCCGGCGGTCGCTTCGAAGTCCCCTGTTTTACCCTCAAAGAAGGGTAGAATGGACTTCATGGCGATGTTTGCTTCGCGAACGGAGTTGCGCCAAGGTACGTATTGCGCTCTTATTTTCTGACTTTCTTTTAGATCAAGTCCTGAACCATTTCTTTTTGTTGATTTTTTCATAGAAGCCGTAGCTGCGTACAAGCTTCTGGCGGCACTCCTGGCGCCGGTGCCAGCGCCGTTGGCTCAGCTCCTGCTCCTGCAGGCGATGAATCTCCCCTCATCGGGATTACTAAGGAGCAGGAGGCCGTTTTGCGCGCCGACCTGGCGGCGTCGAGACCTCCTTCACCTCCACCTGCACACAGCCCTCTTTGCGAGACCGATTTTGATTCTAGGTCGCAGGAGAAGAGGCCTATTTCAGAGGAGGGTGAGGAGTTTGAAGTTGAAGACTCCGCTGGCGCCCGCGCCAGCCCTGCAGCGCCACAAGGTTTCGCGGCGGAGCCTTCTCGTGGGGCTGGCGCTGACTTTTCTGCTTCATCCCCGCAGGTATAGGTTAATTTTTGTTCCGCTGCGCGGACTTCCATCTTAGTGTTTTGATAACTTAGATAATTACTTTGCTTTTGCAGGAATCCGATCACATTTACCGCCCGAGATGGAATATTACTGAAGACAGCACCTTTCAGTCCATGGGTGTGTGTGCGGAATTCTGGGCTCATGCTGTGCCTCCATCTGAAAGGAGGTTCCAGGAGGACCGCGCTCGCGACGACTTGCTCAACGACCATATGTTTGCTGGGTCGGCCTTCTTTGCTGCCTCCCAAGAGCTTCGCTCTGATTACGTAAAAGTACGTGATGCTCTTGCGGAAGCCAAGCAAGAGGCTAAGGTGTCTGCTTGGCATCTTTCTGATGCTCGCGAGAGAGCTGAGAAGCTCCAAGCAGAGCTCAGTGAGAACAGAGCCAGTGCCAACAGCGCCTTCGTGAAGCGCGGTCATGAGCTTCAGGCTGCGCGGGAGAAGCTGCAGGCGGCGGAGGCGGACGCGGCCAAGTACTCGCGCAGAGCGCGCGAGTTGGAGCTCGAGGCGGAGGCGCGTGACCAAGCTCTTGTCCAGTCTATCACTGAAAAATCATCACTGGAGAGTGAGGTTGCGCGCCTGAAGAAGGAACTGGCGTCCGCGCAGGCCGAGAAGGATGAAGCCTTGGCGATGGCAGCGTCTAGCCAGGAAGCACTTGATTCTGCACGGTCTGAAAAGGAAGAAGCTTTGGCGGCAGCAGCATCCGACAAAGAGGAGCTAAAAAAGACTAAGGAAACTGTTGAGTTATTAAACTCTCAGGTTCCTGCCCTCGAGACGTCTGTTGCTGGCCTCGCGCAGGATCGCCAATGGCTAATCTCACAGGGCATGACTCGTTGCGCTTTCGCGATGAAATACTCAGACGAGTTTCAAGCCCTGGTGATGGATTGCAACGCTGCCGCGCGCTTGGTGGGCCGAGCTGAAGGGTTCACGGATGGTTATGAATATGGCATGTTGAAGAAGAACCCATCCGAGTACCCTTATCAGAGCGACGCTGCCTGCGCGGAAATGGCCGCGATGGGGGAGAAGTATATGAATACTCCCATTCCCATCCTTGCGCAGGTATTTTAACCTTAATGAGATTACCTTGACTTATTTTCTAAGTCTTTTTGTACTCATATTTTTGCTTATGATTTGCAGATATCCGCGCTTGCTGACCAGCCCGACCTCGGCGCGCTAAAGAAATTACTTGACGAGTGCGAAGGGGCTGGCGGCGGCGATGATGGCGCGGCGAATGCTGGCGTTGCTAGCGGCTCTTGCGTGGCCAAAGGATCCGCTCCTGACACTGTTGTGCTAGAAGACTCCATTCAAGATGAACAACTTGACTATGGTCAGTTTGGAGATGATGAGGAGCAGGCTGCGCCAGATGCTGAGGGCGATGATGAGGATGATGAAGAGGCTGATGTCAACGTGGAGACTTGAGAAGCCCTTCATGTTTTTTTTTTTTTTTTTATTTGTAGTTTGTATCTCATCTTGTAAACTTGTAAATTTCAATGCTTTGGAATGAAATTTTGTTTTTCCCTTCTTCGCATCTTGCGCATTCCCATTCATCTCTTTATATAAGATATGCTTGCACGTTGGAATAAGAACAAGGTTGTAAGGAATTTATTATACTTAACCCTTGTCATATTGTAAGTGATTTTTCCATATCTTGATTGTGTTGACACGTGTCTTGGCGCTTTCATTATTCCTCTTTTGCGCGACGTTATCGCGCGTTTATGGAATTATGAGTTTTTTAGCCTTACGCGTCAATGTGTTACTCAGATATCCATTACAATTTTATGCGCGACCTCGACCTGAGACCTTAACAACTATGTTTTGGCATTCGCTTTGCCTTAGTTTTGTTTAGGTATTTTATGGTCAGGCTGCGCAGCATGCAGGATGGATGTTGTGAGTTGTTTGAGCTAAGGCTCACATTATTGGGCTAAGGCCCTGACGTTTTAGAGTTAAGACTCTTTAACGCGTTTGCGCATGTATGTTTTACTTCGTTTTATTTTGTTTTGATGTCAATACAATGTTGTCATATTGCTCAAAATTAATAAAGGGAAGTGTGAAACATGTATGCAAAAGGTAGTAGAATTGGGCTAAGGCCCTGACGTTTTAGAGTTAAAACTCGTTAACGCGTTTGAGCTTGAAGCTCGCGCATGTATGTTTTACTTCGTTTTTATTTCATTTTGATGTCAATACAATGTTGTCATATTGCTCAAAACTAATAAAGGGAAGTGTGAAACATGTATGCAAAAGGTAATAGAATCCACATTAAGAGAAACTAGCGCGTATCATTATTCATAATGGCTTAAAAAGCTTTGATTACAAACTTGACATTTTTTTACATGAAACATTTTCTAAGCTGCGCCGCGTTCCATGCGCGCGGGATCTTCTTTCCATTCAAATCTTTTAAGGCGTATGCGCCTTTTCCCAATTCTTCCAAGACTTGATAAGGTCCCTCCCAATTGGGGGACATTTTTCCCGGGGGTATCGCGCGACTAGCTTCATTGTTTCGAAGGACAAAATCATTTTTCTTGAAGTGGCATTCTTTCACGCGCTGGTTGTAATATTTTTCCAGTTTTTTCTTGTATTTGGCTTCACTGATGATAGCCGCCTCTCTGCGCCCTTCAAGTAAGTTGAGATCCAACCTTCTTTCGCGCTCGTTATCAATCTTGCTCATCATGAGCACTCTATGGGATGGGCATCCAACTTCTGCTGGAATCATTGCCTCTGTTCCATAGGTTAGGCTGAACGAGGATTCGCCATTGCTTGTTTTGCTTAATGTCCTGTGTGCCCACAGGACATTAGGTAGCTCTTCGACCCAAGAATGGGATTCTCCCTCCAACCTTTTCTTCAGCCCATTTAACAAGCTTTGGTTCGCGCATTCCACTTGTCCATTCCCCTGAGGATGATAAACTGAAGTGTAAATTTGGTTGATGCGCAATTCCTTGAGCCAGCTGGATATCTTCTTGTCAGTGAATTGCTTGCCATTATCGCTCACAATTTCCATGGGCAAGCCAAAACGGCATATGATGTGGCTCCATATAAACTGCTTCATCGCTTCGGCTGTGATTTTTGCTAGTGGCTTGGCTTCAACCCATTTTGTGAAATAGTCTACTGCCACTACCAAAAATTTTACTCGCCCTTGCGCTTGCGGTAGGGGACCCACAATGTCGATTGCCCATTTGTGGAAAGGCCATGCGGAGGTCACCGGAATCAAGTTGTTCTTTGGCCGCATGGTGTTTGGCGCATAGCTCTGACATGCTTTGCATTTTTGGATCTCTTTTAGAGCGTCCAAGTACATGCCAGGCCAATAGTAACCTGCGCTCATTGCCTTGGCAATCACCATGCGCGGGCCAGCATGTATTCCACAGATTCCTTCGTGTATCTCTCTGATCACATAACTTGCTTCCTCAGCATCTAGGCATTTCATGAGCGGCCCAAGATAAGAGCGTCGATATAATGTACCATCAAGCAGTTCATAGTTCTGCGCCTTGTGTCTTATCTTCCTCGCTTGCGCGCGATCATCTGGTACCTTTCCCTCCTTCAAGAATTCCATTATTGGAGTTATCCATGATGAAGGGGTTGTATGAGTTACCAGGACAGACTTCGCTACCACCGACGGGTTGCTCATTATTTCTACCCTGACATCTTTGCCAAAGTGATCAAAACTGGTTGATGCCATCTTACTCAGCGCGTCTGCAGATTTGTTTTCACTGCGCGGAATATGAATGATTCTGAAGCTGTCAGATTGCTCGATGAGCTTTTTCGCCTGCTCTAGATATAGAGGCATGGTGTTCTCCTTGGCATCATAAAGGCCATTGACCTGTGCTGCTACCAAGTATGAATCAACATGGGCCTCTAGCTTTTTAACCCCGAATTTGTGCGCGATGCGCAGGCCAGCCAGCAGGGCTTCATACTCAGCCTCATTGTTGGTGCTTTTGAAGTCCAACCTGATGGCGTAAGTATATTCATGATTCTCTGGATCCACCAGTTTTAGGCCTGCGCCGGACCCTTCGTTGTTTGAAGCTCCGTCAGTGAACAATCTCCAAACATTTTCTTCATCACTGGCTCGCGGAGGGTCTACCTCGCGCTGAGCCTCTTCAATTTTTCCTTCGGGGACCTCGGCAATGAAATCAGCCAAGATTTGTCCCTTTATTGCTGGACGGGGCTTATAGGCGATCGTGTGCTCGCCTAATTCCAGCGCCCACTTTGTCAGCCTTCCCGAGAGCGCGGGGCGCCGCAAAACTTGCTGGATGTTGTAACCAGTCAGAACTTCAATGGGATGACCATTGAAATATCTATAAAGCTTGCGTGACGCGTGTGTTAGTGATAAAACTAACTTTTCCATGATGGAGTAGCGCGTCTCAGGATCTGTCAGCACCCGACTCACATAGTATATTGGCGTTTGGATTCCCTTGCGATCCACCAATAATACTGCGCCGATGGCGCGCTCTCCTGCTGATAGGTACAATGTCAAAGTTTCACCAGGAAGTGGAGCTGTGAGCGCGGGCAGATTTATCAAACATTCTTTAATCTCACTGAAAGCTTGTTCGGCCTCAGGAGTCCATTTGAACTGGCTTTTCTTTAAGCAGTTTCTCAATGTATTGACAAATGGGGTAGATTTGCTTGCATGGTTCGCTAGGAACCTGTTGATTGATACCAATCTACCATTCAGCTTCTGAACTTCTTTCATGGTGGATGGCGAGGGCATGTCAAGGATGTCCTCCACCTTCTCAGGGTTCACCTTGAAACCATACTTGGTGACCATTACACCTAGAAATTTTCCCTCTAGTACGCCGAAAGTGCATTTGCTCGGATTGAGCTTCATGTTAACTTCCTTTAGGCGCCCAAGGGTTTCTTCGATGTCTTTGAGCATTTGCTTTTCCTCCCTGCTCTTGATCACCAGATCATCCACATAGACTTCAAGGTTTCTCCCGATTTGCTCGCTGAAAACGGCATCCATAAGTCTTTGGTAGGTGGCGCCCGCATTCTTCAAACCAAAGGGCATTTTTGTGTAGCAAAAAACACCCTTGTCGGTTCTGAAGGCGGTCTTGTCCTCATCTTGTGGTGCCATTTGAATCTGGTGATAGCCTTTGTAGGCATCCAGGAAACATTTTAGCTTGAATGGCGCCACGGAGTCCACTTTTGCGTCGATGTTTGGGAGGGGGTAACAATCCTTTGGGCACGCTTTGTTGAGGTCCTTGAAGTCAATGCACATCCTCCACGACCCGTTACTTTTCTTTACCATCACAGGATTGGCTACCCACGTCTGGTATCGTATCGGGCGGATGATGTTTGCGCGCAGTAGATCCTCAACCTGCTCATTCATGGCCCTCGCCTTTTCATCCCCCATGACTCTCTTCTTTTGAGCAATTGGCTCTACAGACTTGAAGGTGTTGAGAGAATGTTGTGCCAGGTCTCGCGGAACCCCAGTCATATCAGAGTGTTGCCACGCGAAGACCGACATATATGCTGTGAGCAATCTTTTCATTCTCACCCTCGTGTCGTCTGATATCGTTGCGCCAATTGTGATCCTCTGCTCCGGGAATTTTGGGTTGAGAATCCATTCCTCTGGCGCGCTGTCTGCCATTGGAAGTTTCATTCTCCCCTCTCGCGGAATACTTGTCACTGCACACAAATGATCCCGGTATACGAAAGTTACACCTGTTGGTGTTGGGAACCCCAACGCGCCGTGCGCTGGCGACGGTATGGCGTTGAATTGGGCAATCGTTCCCCTACCCAAGATCATATTGTGGCAAGAAGTGGTGGGCAAGACCAAGAAGTTAACAACTTCAGCTCGCTTGTGTTTCTCATCCCCCATAGTTAGCTCAAATTGTATTTGACCTAGGGGATGAATGATTTCATTTGAAACACCAGAGATTGGTGCATTCACAATTTCAAGCCTTGCTTGGTCTGCCGGATCCAGTTTCCTGAAACATTGCTCATACATGATGTCTGACTCGCTGCCAGTGTCCACCAGGACTTTTGACACTTCGTAATGAGCAATGTGTGTAGTGATGACCAGAGGACTGCTAATTGAAGGGCCTCCCCTGATTCTTGGGAAGATTACTTGTTGCTCGCGCCAATCTCCGTGGATTTGCGCGCTTCTTTTTCTTGATGTTTGCCCTTGCCTTCCTCCCTCGGTTACACAGATTCTTTTGTACTTCTTGCTGGCAGAGGCTCCTTCTGGTTGTTCATTTTCTGGTCTTGAGTTTTTTACCAGGTGAGCCAGCTTGCCTGATTTCACATCCTTTTCAATTGCATCCTTCAAGTGGTGGCATGCATCAGTGTTGTGTCCTGTGGACTTGTGAAACTCACAGTACTTGCCACTGTCTGATGGTCCCTTGTAGTGTAGTGGCTTGGGGCTTTTGAATTGGACATTCTCAGTGCTTAACACCTGTGAAGGCGTTTTAGTGAGGGGAGTCCATATTCTTGGCAGAGGTCTGCTAGGATCTCTGCCGCCTTCCCTCTTGTCACCCTCCCCGCGATTACGAACATCTTTTTGGGGCTGGGGTGAGCTTGGTTGCGCCTGCTTTTCTGCGGAAGAAAAACTGGTTTGTTGCAACCTGGACCATACAGAGTTCTGTTTGCCCCTTTTTTCTTTGCTGCGCGGTGACTCAGCTTGATGCGCTCTTTCTCTTGCCCTATCTTGGGCAATTTGTTTTTCATTTCTCGCGAAAACTCGCGATGCTTCCATTAACTTGGCCCACGTGGTGGGCATGCCATCTCTGCTTACGAGAGCTCGGCGGAGTTGATCACTGCGCGCGCCTTGTATAAAGGCCACGCGCAGGAGTTGCTCAGTTATACCTCCGATTGCCAGAGACTCCTGATTGAAACGTGTTATGTAGTCTTCAATCGTTTCATCATTCCTGCGCACGCAGTGCATGATGTCATCAGGGTCGCGCGTGTGTCTGCGCTGCTGTACGAAGTGGGCTTGGAACTTTTCTAATAGTTCCTCGAACCCATCAATTTGCCCAGTCGGCAAGCTCTCGAACCAGACACGCGCCGCGCCCGTGAGGCGGCGAGCAAACATGTGACACCATGTTGGCATCGTCCAGCTCTCTAGGTTTCCCGTGTTGTAAAAACCTTGCAAGAAATCGTCTGGATCTGTTGTGCC
Source organism: Bidens hawaiensis (assembly GCF_021521415.1). Classification (NCBI taxonomy): domain Eukaryota; kingdom Viridiplantae; phylum Streptophyta; class Magnoliopsida; order Asterales; family Asteraceae; genus Bidens; species Bidens hawaiensis. The sequence continues at coordinate 209,545 of NW_027492693.1, read as the reverse complement.
GTCATATTTACCCAAACCACTTGGCATCTTGGTTTTGTGCTGGATGGGAGCCTTCGCGATGCGCTCAGTGAATTTTGAATGTTTCACCAAGATGGCTGGTCTATACGGTGTGGTTACGTCCACTTGCCCTCTAACTGGTGGGCTGTACGGCATGTGCAGATCCAGATCGGCTCTTGCTCCGGGCGCCATGTTCACAGGCGCGCGGAGCTGTGAGCCTCCTGCATGAGTATCTCGCGTCTTCCTCATGCTGTGCACTTCTTCATCACTGAACTCAGTGTGTGCAGTGTGAACAGAATGTCCTTCTTCCGGCGCGCGCGGCCTTTTTGTTCCATGAACAGTTTGCTTATCAAACGCTTGCCTTTGTGTTAAGTCGGCTAGCTTTTTCTGTTTGACCATCTCATTGTACTTGTCCATTAGACGCCGCTGCTCGTTTATGAGCCATTCTTTAGGATCATTTGTTTCATCTTCTGGACCCATTGGTCCTTTTTGTTTCGCGCCGGCGAGATTTTGTAACGTGAGATCGTCTGGAGGAGTTTCAGTCTGGCCGTGAGGAGTTGTGATGAAGGGACGGTTACTGGTGGTGCGCGTAGAATCACGCGGCCCCCTCAGAAACTGCTGTCCCTCATTAACATCCTCACGTTCAATATCCTCCAGAACTTGATCGACGTTACGAGCACCAGAAACCATGGTGAAAATTTGTTTTTTTTTTATATATAGATCTGATGAGATCTGATTGCCGTTGTAACAGTGGATGGCGCCAATGAAGAAGCGTGGATCGACTCACTGGTAGACGATCTACTTTCCTCTGGTGTGGTTATACTATTTCACCGATGGTTTTCTTGGATCTGATGGATCTGGGTTCTTCCACCTACAAAATGAACAGCACCGTAAACTTACCCCTCAGAAAGGGACAGAGGGTCCTCTTTGGGGTAACCCTCCGGTGTGAGAATAAGTATTTGTGGGAGAAGATAATAATATCAGAGTAAAGAAATCTGGAGAGTATTGCTTAATAGCTGAATACTCTGTGATTGAATATGATTGTGTATGTTACTGGCTGTAACTGTCTGTGATTGAATGTAATTGAATATGATTGAATGTGAATGAATATCTCTCCTTGTGGAGTTGATGCGGTATTTATAGTGCTAGGGTTTCCACTGATTGGGCTCAGCCTTGTTGGCCTCCTCCAATTGCTCTGCGCCACGTGTCCTCTGGGACACCTGGTGCTTTCTTATTGGTTATAATCACGTGGTAGCACATGGGTTATGCTGAGTTGTCCACCTTTCATTTGGCAGCTGTCAACATCAGCATATTCTTATTCCTTAAAAAGATACCTTCTGGAAGGTTGTCTGACGTGCACAATCAAGGTTGCCCTAATCCTGATTTGGATAAGGACGAGGTAGATTATGTGCATGTGTGATATGCGCCAATCCTGAGGATGCGCGAGGTCTTCTCTTTATTCTCACGCGCAGATGTTTCATGCGCAGATGTGATATGCACGAGCATGTGATATGCGCCGCGCGCTGATGCGCCACGCGCATATGTGATATGCGTGAGCATATGTGATGCGCGAGCATATGTGTGCCTGGGCATATGATGCCGGGCATGTGTGGTGCCTGGGCATATGATGCCTGAGCATGTGATGCATGAGCATATGTGATATGCGCCATGCGCATAGGTTTTGGCTTTGTGACTTCGTAATGTCTTGATTTCAAGCCTCTTGTCTATATCTTGTGGGTTGACCCGCCTTGCTCGGTGTTGAGGCGGGTACATACCTCTTCAACATATATATTTTCGTTCATGTTCCTATAACAACAAATAAGCTAGTACAACTGGTTAACTCTCTTGATTGTGGTCCAAAGGACTCGGGTTTGGACGTTTCTTTTTATACATTTTTAAACCATTTTCTATTATATAATAACTAAATAAATTTGTTAAAAATTATATTAAATCAAATAAAATTATTTTAAGTAAATAAAATTAATTAAAAATTATTTTAATCATTTTCATCTAAAAACCAATTTTTGTTTTCGTTTCTCGACAACCGTTAATATTATTTTATTTTATTATTACCTTTTCATTAATCTTTATAAAACGCTAAAACAATTGTAAACGAGATAGAAGTTCTACCGTTAAAATCAGTGTTCTGGTAAATAACATAATTCTCATTTTGTGATAAATTTATTGATTAAATAACATTAAAATAATATAAGACGTTAAGTTATCGTTAAAGATTAAAATAATATTATAAATCAAATGCCATAAAATAATAAAAAATATATAAAGCATAATCCATGAAATTAAATTAGTTAACCTTTATAATTGCGTTAATTAGTCTTTAATTTTGTATTTTTAATTATAGTTCTTGAGGTTTGATTGTTCGGTTTCTTTAACGCACTTTAGGCTTTTATTTCTCATTTTGTTGAGTCGGTTATTTGCAAAGGAAGATTGGAATCTTCTCAACCTCCTCAAAGAAAACGGCTAAGTATGGACTACGAGCAAGTTTGATCATCGAGCATGGTTTACTACCTCGAGCATGGTCTTCCAGAGCTATTTAAGCGAATTCTTCTAAGTGTTGAAGGCTTCGAGCAAGCTACACTTCTCCGAGCAAGAGTGTTCTTTTATCGAGTACGGATTGTCAATCGAGCAAACGACTTGATCATTCAAGTTTTAGCCAAGTGATCCGAGCACATTGGTGTCGAGCATGGATGCAATAAGAAGATGTCATATGTTCCAAGTATAGACTTCGAGCATGGTTCAGTCCCGAGCAAGATTTACACCCGAGCATGCTAAAGATTGCTCAATAAGTCACAAGGCAGAACTGATGACATAAAGAAGAATATACTTGCTCGATGGACAAATTCGAGCAAAGCAAGGATTAGTCAAGAAGAATGAAGCGTGCTAGAGGAGAATATTTTCTATCAGAAAATATTCGAAGTAAAGTGTGCTCGAAGACTCTCATCGAGTATACAGTGCATATTGAGTCTGCTCGAGCAAGATATATCATGCTCGAAGACTTCGACACTTGAATTTTTGTTTGTCATTCATTATGTAATGATTAGAGAATTCTAGAAGGAATGTCAGGGTCTATAAATAGGGTACTAGGTTACCATTTAGGGCAAGTGTGGCAAATGAGTGGATGGAACAAAATACGAGAGCACAAACATTCCAAAGAATATTCTATTTGTCTTCCCGTACCACTGCCGCCGCCTTCATGAAACCCTAGACATTCCATCACTGTTACATTAAATGATATATTAAATGCAGTGAATCTTTGTCTTTGATATTGTTCTTACCGGCTATATTTTACTGTTTCGTTGTTATTGTCTCATACCTTCATTCCCATCTGTTGAATATTCTGATTCCGTCGGAATATTCGATAGGCCTTTGGGTTGAATAGATCTGTGTGTTCTTGTCAACCTTTTGAGGGTTTGCACCAGATTTACGGTCCTAACACGTTTATCTTTAACTTCAAAGGTAAGTTTCTCACACCCCCTTTTTAACGCTTTTACATTTTTGAGGCTAGTGTATATATCCTATCAATTCAACTGTTTACTTATTCGTTTACACTACAATTCGTATCCTGGAATTGTGTGTTTACTTGATTACTTGCTCAAAACTTACTTGCACGTGGTATCTTCAAAAAGTATAATCATACGCCCCCTTTGCACTAAGGATCATTTTGTTATGAGTGGAAAAGGGACCCCTGATCCGAGTACGTTGGTTGTTACCAACCGGAAAGAAGATTGCTTGCGCGATTATCCAAGTTTGTTGGGTGTTACCAACTGGAAAGGACCTTACTTGCTCGATTATCCGAGTACATTGGTTGTTACCAACTGGAAAGGACCTTGTTTGCACGATTTACACATGTCTCATGGAATTGTATGTTTTTTGTATTATATATATCAAAACTTGTGTGAACTCATAAATTATTTGTTTAGTTGACATTTATTATATATATATATATAGGATCAGGATCATGTGAGAACATTTTGAGAATTGAGAACTATGAGAACCATTTTGGACCACAAAAAAACCCAAAAATAAAAAAAATCATAAAACAAAAAAAAAACACAAAAATAAAAAAAGTAAAAAAAAACCAAAGTTCTTATTTATCATCCCGGTTTCTAAAAAAAACGTAAAAAAAAATTCTCGGTTTAGCTAAATTATACATATACATATATGTATAATATGTACACATGTTTTTTTTCCTATACACATATGTATAATTTAAGGTAAATGATAATGTACATATGTGTACATTACATAACTAGAGATTAAATGAAAGTATGTGTATAGGTATAATACGAATTAAAAAGAAAAAAAATCAGTTTTTTTTATTATACATATATGTATAATATGTACACACATGTTTTTTCCTATACACATATGTATAATTTAAGGTAAATGATAATGTACATATGTGTATATTACGAACTAGAGATTAAATGAAAGTATACATATGTGTATAGGTATAATACGAATTAAAAAGAAAAAAAAACTTCGTTTTTTTTAATGAAACTGGAATGAAATATAAGAATTTTGGTTTTTTTACGTTTTTAAAATTTTCGGTTTTGTTTGTTTTATAATTTTTTTAATATTTTTAGAGGGTTTTTTTAATGGTTCAAAATGGTTCTCAAAGTTCTCAATTTGCCAATGGTTCTCTTAGGATTCTTACCCTATATATATATATATATATATGCTACATGTACTGTCATTAGAGGACGAGACATGGAGAAGACACTAGAACTTAGGTTATAATAATAAATGGACAAGTTATTTAATTTTTCATATAAGTTTCTTGTATTTTTTTGCCACAACTTGTGTACTTGATGTTTAAGGTGATTAATGATAATATTGTCACTTAATAGTGTCATATGTGTTTTGAGCCATATGTACGTCACACCCAGGCGTTTCCGTTTTTGCCGGGGTGTTACAAGAAATCAAGGTTACGAATCTATCAAAACTCAACGAACCTCAAAACTCAAAAATCCAACATGAATGCCTTTAAATTCCAAAAGGATCACACCCGTTTATCAAGATTTGGATACTAGGTTTCCATATCCCCAATTTAAATCACATAAAGAATATATCATAACATAATCACATACTTGATGTATGCAAAGAAATCAACTAATTCAGCCTCCTATCCAACACCAAAACAAAGTGCATGTGTGTGTATCCTTAGAGAGAGAGAGATGTAATCCAAGAGTTTACCACTTGATTTTCCATTATTTTGATAATAAACAATGTGGTGTAGCGGTAGGAAACATAGCTGTCTCAATGGAAACCCAAGTTCAATCCCCATTTACATCACTTGGGGGGGGGGGGCATGGGTGGCTTACTAAAAGAAGACTGTGATCTTTGTGATCTACAGTTCGATCCTGAGGGCGCCCGGGTTTTACCACCAGTGGGCCTTCAAGCAGGTGGGTTTCCCATGGAACTGGAGATAACTTGGAGGTGCTTAAGGGCTCTTTACGGTAGGGTTGGGCTAGCCGGCGGTGGCCTTTTGCCATTGGGCCACCCCTACGGAGTACCTAGGCATTCTATGTTTGTTGGACGTTAAAAAAACATGAATGCAATATTAAATGAATTCCTTTATTATATCCTAATTTAACTTATATTAACTTTATATTAATATAAGTGTGACATGTAACATTGTTTTATAATATGAATTCACTAGACGTGGTACATAACACAAATACATAACATGTCACAACTTCTAGCACATATAGTAAGTAAGGTTCACCCATGAACGTATAACACCTTATACATTTAAATGAATTTTGTTATTATTATTTTTACTTGCTACTCTTATTAGACCACCAACGTTCATGGACACACTAATATATGTGCTCACGTAACACGAGACATGCATGTGCGTTTTTAACGAAGTTAACAGTTAATGGAGTTAACCTAAAAATGTCAGGTGTCACATTAATGCTCTTATTAAAAATAATATGTGGGAGTTAGTCCCAAGCCAACCTTATACGAACGTCATTCGTAGCATGTGGATTTTCTGACATAAGTTCAAATCAGATGGAACGCTGGAGCACTATAAAGCATGATTGGTATGTGATGGTCGAAGTCAACACGTTGGTACAGATTGTGGTGAAATATTTAAGCTCGGTCGTTAAACCGGCAGCGATCTAGATGGTTTTATCTATTGCACTATCACATTCATGGCCGGTTTATCAGTTAGATGTGACGAATGCTTTCTTACACAGAATTTTAAACGAAAAATATATATGTACTAGTATATGGGATTTAGAAATCAAGAATATCCAGACCATGTATGCCTCCTCAAGAAATCTCTATATGGCCTCAAACAGGCTCCGTAGGAATGGTACCAACGGTTCCCTGATTTTATGATTTACTTAGGGTTTACAAAAAGTCGTAGTGATAACTCCCTATTTATACATCACCAAGGACTTGACATTGCTTATTTGCTTCTTTATGTGGATGGTGTATTATTAACAACTTCTTCCAAAAAACTACATCTTACACTTATGGAGCGCCTTGCTTCAGAGTTTTCTATGAAGGACCTTGGTCCTCTTAGTTACTTCTTAGGTATCTCTGTTATGCACATGATTGATAATGCGTTCATATCCCAGCAAGCTTATGCTCTTGACAACATTAACCGTGCAGTTATGACCTTGTGCAAACCCATAGCCACCCCTGTTGATACCAAAGGAAAACTTGGCTCGTTGGGCCCGAATTTGAGAACCCATCTCTTTATCGAAGTTTGGCTGGTGCACTTCAATTTCTTACATTCATACAACCTAACATTTCCTATGCTGTCCAACAAATATGCATGCATATGCATTCGCCATGAATTTATCATTGGCACGGTTTAAAGCGCTTCATATGGTACATTCAGGGCACTTCTAATATTGGTCTGACCCTAGAACCTATGCCCACTCAATCTTTACGGGCTTACACCGATGCTGACTTGGCTAGGTGTTCGGACACTCGTTCGGTATTGTGTTTACTTTGGTAAAAACCTAATTTCTTGGTCACCGAAACTCCAAAACTACTATTTCTCGTTCTAGTGCTGAAGCAGAATACCACGACATAGCTAACATTGTTGCTGAAGTTTGTTGGCTACGTAATCTTCTCCTTGAACATCACCGCCCGCGTACTCATGCTACACTAGTCTCTTGTGATAATGTAAACGCCATTTATCTTTTGGGCAATCTAGTCCAGCACCAGTGCATGAAACATATCGAGTTAGACATACACTTTGTTCGGGAACAGGTAAATCGGGGTCACATTCGAGTTCTACATGTCCCCCCTCTAGATACCAGATTGTTGATATATATACTAAAGGTTTATCGCATTCGTATTTTGATGACTTTCCTTCTAGTCTAAGCCTTCGTGAACCTTTGGCTTCAACCGTGGGGGGTGTAATAGCGTATAATATATTTTGGTAATAAATCTCCACGTTATGAGGAGAGATCATTGTAAATCTAATACTATAATAGAATATTCTATTTATTTGTATATATATGATATTGCTTAATGAGAAAGTCAAGGGATTGAATTCCTACACCACCCACAAATAGCTTAATAGTTAATTTCCCGAAGCACGTAATCCACCGGGGCCGGATTCCTTTCGAAAATAGCATTGCTTCTCGCTTTCTAAATACACCAAAAAGAGGTAAGACAAATGGCATGGAACACCTTTGCAACGTCGCTTTGAAGGGTTGAAATTTTGTGTAAAACCAACAAGTCACAAATCGAAAATGCGAATTTGCTCGACACCCTACACCAACAGTAACCTTTTCCCAAATTGAATTTACAAATCTACAAGAGACAAATAAATTCTCCATCGTCTCTTCTTCTTCTACACCCACATTCCGCACCAATGAAATGAGAGATGGGATCCTCTCCATCTAAGCCCTCCAAGCTAAAATCCCAACTTTACTAGGTACATATTTATTCCATCCGAAATCATAACTCCCCACTGGCTCCCGCTTGCTTCTAACCGGATTTTAAAATCTTTAACCAAGAAGTTATCACTATCTCTCGACCCTTGACATCTCACACAATTTGCACCTAATTAAGGTCAACCTTACCCCTTGACAATCCAATAACAAACCTCTAAACTCTTATATCTCGGCTCTCAATTGAGGGGCTCTAGTCCACCTCCACTGACCATAAACTTCACCCAAATACATAAATAGTCGATCCGAGACCTTACACCCTTTTTTTGATTTAAGTGAGAATAGACGTGGAAATCAATTCATGAAGGAGCTATCTCCACACCAGTTATCAATCTAGAATAATGTATCATTACCATGTCTAATCACACAACTCAGCTCCTTTCCAAGATCAACAACATGGGCTTCCACTTATAGGAGATTTTAACAACGTATTTATTACTTAAGGTTTATTAATAACTATTTAATTTAATAGATTTATTAAAGTCGTGTAATACATTTAGTTTCTGTTCTAATATATATTAAAGTTGATGTTGATACTATTCATAACTACCATTAATGGACTCTAATAACATATGTAATTTGTAATTCCACCTGGCCAAAACTTAGTTTTCAATTGGTTAAAGATGAGACTGAAATTGTTGTGTCTCATTTTTTTCCTTTATTCCATTGAAATGTTTAAAATATTACCAAGACCCTGAATCCCGGGAATCCTACAGTTGGTAATCATATCCAAAAATTCTCAAAAATTTAAAGTCAGTCAAATTCATCTTATTAAAATTCCTTTTAGAGTAATAAACAGCGGAAAATCAAAAGCATTAAAACCAAGTTCCCAAAATCCGGGAATTATGCCCAAAACCAAATCTAAATGTATTTAATAAAAACTGAAAAGAACAATGTTTATTATTGAAACTTTCCGACTAGGCATGCCTTTAACCGTCCCACTAGCCTTGAGCACGTCCAAGCGGTAAGCATCCTCCTTCTAACCTGAAACTCACACTAACATACACACAAAGTCAGCTTGAGCTAAGTGAGTTCAAGTTTTAATAATTGACATTTATAATAAACATTCCAAGAGTTTTAAAGTAAAGCGGGATACAAAAAGATAGGCCATCTTCAACACTAAGTAGTCATACCTATACGTATGTACATCCATATAATTATATCCCTATAAATATCATCCAAGTAATAACATCAGGGTCGAGCACACGTACAACCCAAACACGTAATATCCAAGTAATAACATCAGGGTCGAGCACACGTACAACCCAAACACGTAATATCCAAATAATAACATCAGGGTCTAGCACACGTACAACTCAAACACGTATCATCCGATGATGATCATGCCACACGAGCCTCCCCCCTTACGGGCTTTCCAGGGCCCGCCACAGGATTTAAGAACCTGAGTAGTATAGTTTGGCCCGGCCAAGATCACCATCCATCCGTATGCAAACACAAAGTAGGCATACGCAAACATCCTTAGTCGATAACGACTAATTAACACCGCCAATTATTGGCCATACAATAATACATGTATAATCATACGTACAAACATACATAAATATCATCCCAAGGCATATTCTATACAAATAAGCCTATGCAAAATAATTTAACTGTTCATCGAGCAAGAGAAAATCTTAAGTAAATAATTAAATAACTTTCCTTGGTCAAATCATAAGTAAATAAAATAATAAATAATCTTTCTCCCAGTCAAACACGCAACACGAGCCTCCTCACCCCGGGTAATCCCCATGTAATATATTTGACTCGGTCACGGTTTAACAACCTAAACACGTGAAACGGGTTTAACAACCTAAACACGTGAAACGGGCCTCCTCACCCCGGGTCTTCCCCAAGTAATATATTTGACCCGGTCACAGTTTACCAACACATACACATTCACGTACACACTTACAACCATCTAATTCAAATATTCAACCAAACAATATCATCACATATAATCCATAAATAATGGATAATCTAGGAATTAATACCAGGCCAAATAGCCATCTCGAGCCTAGACCACTAGTACTATGTATAACCTTAAGGAATATACGACCACAACGAGTCTAAAATATCCTAAGGCATAGAATATAATCCATTCATAGTTTCATAAATACAAAAATATGAATAAGGCTATGTAAGACCATCCAAATAGTTGTAACGAGTAAAATCAGGTAAAATTATAATACGGTGTGTATGCTAGCTCAAAACGTAAAAAGGTTAAAAAGGGGCATCATGAACTCACCTGACACAAGGCACAAATTCACCACGAGCTAGAGAACCCCTAAGTATCCCCACAACTCAAACGCCTGTCGGTTTACATACAATCATTACTAGTGACACCGAAAGGACTCGTTTATCCTACGAGACGTTCTAACACGGTTCGAGTTACCTAAAGCCTCGACCACATCAAACTCAATCATAAAAGCCCCTGGGGCCTTATATTTACCAACACGACCCTTAGATACTCCCGGGAATAAAGAATTCCCAAATTACCCCCGGAAGCACTAGGTGATATTAACACGCGCGTTTAAGAGTTGTTTAGGAGATTAACATCCAACTCAGCCCCGTGTGGACCCATTATGATAAATTCACAGCCAACGAGTCCACACGACGCTACACGAGTCGAATAGGTCGGTAATTCGCAAGTACAACGCACTAACTATTCAATAAACGCGAATACGCGTTGTACCGACCCATTTGAGTAACCGACAACCAATTCAGCCCCATTACTTATAAAAACAACTTTCCAACAGCCCGTACATCAAACCAAGGTCACCCAAACTGAATTGGTCGTTCATTACCTCAACCCTCGCGTTAAACGCAACAATCTACCATTCTAGCCAACCGAAAACTATCTTTCAAACTACAACTAGTTGACCAATCAAACTAACACCAATGTGCATAATTTTAAAGTATGTAATACTAGACATACCTAGGAAGATGTTGGTGCAAAAAATCACTTCAAACAGCCCCGACAAGAACACAATTGAACATCCACCGGTTAAGCCTAAAACGAACTTATCGATCAATAACAAGTAAAACGTGCAGATTTTAGCATGCGAAGATGCATTTAATTACATAGGATAACCTTTGAAATAAATTATTAAATTTTTATCAGACTTTAATAAATGTCTTAGGATTATAAAAATATTTTTATTATATTTTTCTAGTGGACAAAAAAATCATAAAAATTCCTCAAACACAGAAAGGTATGTGCAGCTATTTCAGTGCGCAACAAAATGGTTTTATTTTTATAAAAATAATTACCCAGCCAAATTAAACTATTCCAATTGGGTTTGGTTCCTAACTCAAAATATTAACTTCCAGAATTGGAACCAACTAATTTGAACTTGTCGAAAAAGAGTTATGATGTCAGGAAAACAGACCAGAATCCGTCATCCCGCATCAGCTTTTACACTCGATCTTATAAAATCATAAAAAATATTCAAATCTCGTCCAAGAATTACATATTATACCTTTCTGGAAACTAGACTCAAATTAGAACATCATAGAAACAAGAATCAATCAAAAACAATAAATTTTCATCGAGTTACTGACCGAGCAATAAACGATTACGAATCTGTCAGCTACTGTTTTAATTAAAACTCAAACCCTAACATGATTTTGACAACTCTAGGGTTCAATAAAAGGTTTAATGGTGGAAAAGACCTTCAATTACATAATACTAACCTTGAACTATAGTTTTGGCTCTTGGAATTGGCTGGACAAGGAAGAAAAACGTGGTGGTGTGGCTGTTTCTTCACACAGATCGGATAAGAGGAGGAGGGAAAAGGATTTAGGGTTTAAGTTATAATATATTTACATCTAGGTCCCCCAACTTGTAAAAGGTAATATCTTGGACCAAATTTTGAATAACGCGACTCTCGAGAATGACTAGGAGGTCCTTTAAGAATGCCAAATCAGTTCGGATAAAATATAAACTTTACACATTCTTCTTAACGAAAGTTAACAAAATTTAACGGGCGTTACACGCTTGCTTCTAACCGGATTTTAAAATCTTTAACCAAGAAGTTATCACTATCTCTCGACCCTTGACATCTCACACAATTTGCACCTAATTAAGGTCAACCTTACCCCTTGACACTCCAATAACAAACCTCTAAACTCTTATATCTCGGCTCTCAATTGAGGGGCTCTAGTCCACCTCCACTGACCAGAAACTTCACCCAAATACATAAATAGACGATCCGAGACCTTACACCCTTTTTTTGATTTAAGTGAGAATAGACGTGGAAATCAATTCATGAAGGAGCTATCTCCACACCAGTTATCAATCTAGAATATTGTATCATTACCATGTCTAATCACACATCTCAGCTCCTTTCCAAGATCAACAACATGGGCTTCCACTTATAGGAGATTTTAACAATGTATTTATTACTTAAGGTTTATTAATAACTATTTAATTTAATAGATTTATTAAAGTCGTGTAATACATTTAGTTTCTGTTCTATTATATATTAAAGTTGATGTTGATACTATTCATAACTACCATTAATGGACTTTAATAACATATGTAATTTGTAATTCCACCTGGCCAAAACTTAGTTTTCAATTGGTTAAATATGAGACTGAAATAGTTCTCATTTTTTTCCTTTATTCCATTTAAATGTTTAAAATATTACCAAAACCTTACCCTTACTATTTTCTCTCGGTTACTCAGCATATCTACACACACCTCAATTTATCACTATCTACAAGCGGTCCTACATCTTTAATTAGAAATATCATCCCCAATATTGTTTAACACGTTCTTAAAATCTATAGTATTCCCTTTTGTGGCTGTTATATGTTCTATACCTCTCTATATTGTATTTGTGCTTCAATCATTATTCAACACGTTATTTATATGTAACATAGTCGTCTAAGCTTCAATTATCAATTCACCATTTGATTGGATTAAATTTAAGCACAGAATGACATAATAACTAATATAAAACTTAAGGTGTTTTATATACGTATACAAAAATATATGAAAATATTTATTTTTAAATGTAAAATTGCGCTATTAATAGTGTTAGGTACTATAATAAGTCTCGTAATGCATAAATTAAATAGCGTTTGAATGAAAAAAAAAGTTACAATTAAAAATCTGGTCCATCCCCCACTTTGGCGGCCAAGTGGTAGAAATGTTTGGGTTCTTTAGTGGAAACCCAAGTTCAATCATCACTTCTGTCAGTTTGGGTGGACTTTAGCAATGAAGGATTGAGCTAAGCCTCGCGAGGTTGTCAATTTGGATCCCGAACCCACCTGGGTTTTTGTCCCACCGTGTGTTACGCTAGAGACTTCTACTCTTGTGTCGGCACAACGACTGTCAAGTGGCAGCCATCGCTATGGTTTCCTGAGGGAATGCTTAAGCCGAACTCTGATGCGAGGGTGGACCCGGTTAAAACAACATAGTCTGGCCAGAGGTGAGACAACGCGGCTCTCTAAATTGGAGAGCGCGGTTTTAAAACCCTGTTAAAACAAATCTATTTTTATACATTAGTACAGGATTAATAATAAGTTGAATGAAGGTTTGAAGACGTTCACTTATTTTGAACCGTTAGGATATTAAATGAACAATGTATTTTGTCTTGTTTATCTTTTAAATTCGAATTGTTGTATTTGTACTTGAACAAGTTGTATTTTGAGGTTTGAATGAAATGAATGAGTTGTTTAATTATTGTCACATAAAAGTGTCATGTGTTTATGAACAATCAACGTCGCACCACGGTATGTTCTGTCGCTTTGGTTGGGGTGTGGCATACTGATTCACGAATACTCATTATGCAAGAATGTTTTTGTCATTGGACATTTATTTTGAATGCGATAATTCATTTTTGTAGGAAAAAAAAAGATCTTTTTACTTTATTATTATATTATGAGATTGACTGCTACTACTTCTAGTGCTTGGGTTGCCAAGCTTAACAAAAAGAACATGCAGCATATAACCTAAATAATTGTTCCGGTACTTGATGTAGCTTTTCTGATAGACAAAATGCCTAATATTTATAATACTTGTAACAACTCGGATTTTTCAAACCCGTATTCGTTTACGTTTAACTCGATTCGAGAAAGTATTCGGATCTTTCTTATTAATAAAATTTTGAATTTGTTAGTGAAATAATTATTTTTATCTTAGTTTATAATTCCTTAACTTTCATTAGTGCCAAATAGCCTTTAGAAACCTTTAAAATCGTTTAAAACGGCTAATAATCGCATTTATAAAAGTATAGGGACTATTTTTGACCCAAATCTCGAAACTTATGCCCCAAAATAAGTTATATAATATTATAACATGTCCATTTTCTTACCTTAAATATTAAAAACGAATTTTTATTATTAATTGATTCAATTTTGTTATTAATTGATTATTTTGTTTCCTAATTCGTTTTTAGCATGCAAATCACTTATTTTAGACATAAATCGGGTGAATTAATGTACAAGAAAACTAATGCAATTAAAATATATGTCCATATTCATTATCCCTTGATCAAGCACGAAATTTACTGCATATAATATTGATTTCGTCATTAAATGCTTATTCAGTTTCCTAAACGAGTAAATTAACTAAATATAGTTCGTTTTTGTGTTTATTATATAAACAAAGCTTAATTCTTCTCCCACAAACTTCCCTAAACCCTAATATATGATTTCCAGCGTCACCTACCTCCACCCTTCATCATCTTGTTTGGTTTTTGATTTATTGTTGAAAATACGCTCATAAAAAGGTTGACTTTGCAAACGTGTGGACCTTTGACTCTTCGTTTCTCTTGATCCTTTCACTTTCCGGGTAAGTTGTAAACTAAGAAATCGTTCATACATATTCCTTAGTCAATAATCTTCAATCAATTTTAGTGGTTGAAAGGTGTTGACTGGTCAATTCCCTTAAAATCCGTTAAAGGGCAAAATAGTCAACAAGTTTGACTTTACGTTTCTCATGCCTCTGCTCAGATTCAATGTTCGGTCCAGAAGACTTTTATTCTCATAACATGATTCTAAGGCTACTGACCAAAACCCGACTTCCAACTCGCTGTTCGGATTCTGGTCAGTACCAGCTCGCTTAAACGTTTAATTTAACATAACTTGAGTTCTACTCATCCGTTTAGATTGATTCCAGCGGCATTAAGTTTTTTTTATTTATAGTTTCATATCACAAATTTCCAGATTCTGATCATTAATCTCGTTCGACGCGTATTGGAGACTCGCTTAAACTTTAGTTCGTTTATCTTAATTATTAATCACCTGCCTTTAATCTAAGGTGAGTTTGATCAATCCCCTTTTTATACACTGTTTTCAAACGTTTTGGGGACATATGCGTACTTACTCATATTTTCTATCCTATATATACACAAAATCGCAAACATAATCATGTGTGAATATTAGTTGAATGCTATTTGCTAATTGCAACTTGTTAAAGTGTGTTTGTATTCTTTCAAGTTTTGGATTCTCATTAGTATGATCATACGAGCGTCTTAGTAACCAGAGCTCGATTTGCTTGGCGAAGGTAAACCGACAATTTTAGTCATTGTAATCAATGCCCGGTTCGCTTGGCAACGATTCATTGGCACACTAGCACGATTTGGGTATATACATGTTTTGTTATGATTTGATTGATTACTATCACATGGTTGGTTTACGCATTTATCACTTATCTATCATATATATATATATATATATATTATTTGTTGTGTCAAAATTGGTGATCATCTCACTCAAGATGTGTTGTTGATAAACTCCATTTTCTACGCATATGTAGGTTGTTTGTATTGAAGATTGAAGTTGGACAGTAGACGAGACTTTAGGATATAATCAAGTTAACATTTATTTGAGCTTATGATTGTATATCTTAAACTGTTTATTGTATTTGGATATTGTGTGTATAATTGAAATCAAATAATTAATTAGATATTGTCACGTTTATATCATGATAGTATCTTTGAGCTGTGAGCAATCAGATCACGCCCCGATATTTCCGCCTTAGGTTGGGGTGTGACAGATTTGTATCAGAGCTGAAGGTTATAAAATAGGTCGTTAGAAATTGTCCTAGACACATGCATAGGACCCTACACGTGCTTATCTGAACTGCCTTATGAGCTATTTAGTAAATTGTTTACAGCTTGTTTATATTAATTATTTTGTTATACTTATCTTACTTATTTATTGCACACACACACGAATTCCGAGGCTATGCCTCACATTCAAAATATTTTTCAAAAATTTTTATTTTGGTAGATTATCTTTTATTGTGGGAAATTTCTTAATAATTCCCGTGTTTTGTTTTATTCCTTCACCTTGAAGCGTGGGGGTATGACAAATGTCGTGCAACCATAACTTCAAGTGGTACCCGTAATCGGCTAAACGGTTGCGTGGTAAACATAACCGGCTAAACGGTTACACTTCTAAATTGCGTTTTTCGTTATTCTAAGTTTATCTAATTCATTGATTCGATATTTAGTTGAGTCGGTTAAATGCAATGTAACCCTCATGGTCCGAACAACTCCATTGATTCGATAATTCATTAATTAGTTGGGTCAATTAAATGCCATGTACACGCTCATGAGCTGAACAACTCAATTGTTTATTACACGTTATTTGAATTGGGCCATCAAAATGCCATGGAAACACTCATGGGAGGCCAATTCACAATCTTTATGTTGTTTTATTTAGTTGGGCCATTCAAATTGCCATGGAAAGCTCATGGGAGGCCAACTCATTGAGCATGCTTTGTCATTTAAATTAGGTTCTTGAGCTACCATGAGAAGCCCATGGAAAGCCCAACCCAATAACATTTTACTTTTGAATTTTTGTAAACATTATTTATTAAATTAAATATCTCCAAAAATTACTCACATTATTTTAAATCCCGACTCGTCCTCGAGTCATCATTGGCACAATTTTATTTAGGTACACTCCTTAATTATCTCACACCAACTTATCCACACAACTTACCCATCATTTCATTAAAATTTCATCCTTGGTCCTCGTAGAATGTCTTCCCTAGGAAATAATCGTAATCAACGCCGTTCACCTGCTTCTCGTGATTGTTGTTCGACTACTAGAATCGACAAAGAGTTTGCTGCTGTATTCCGTTAACCAAACGACTGCCAATCTCGACAAAACTAAAATACACCGAACAAGAAATCTTATACTAACTCATATCCGTTAAAATATTATTTAAATTATCTTTTCTTATTTATATCCATATTCTCAAACTATAAATTTCTAAGTGCATTTAAATCCTTATCCTCAAATTTAAACTATAAATATTTTATTATCTCTTGTTTTTTTCTCATGTTACTTTTCACAACTTACTTTTCATAAGTCTTTATTATTAAAATTCAAATATTGCAAATTTTATCGATATTAAACTAAATTTTTCATCATCCAAATTTAATTCCCATTATTAAATTAAATTTTTCATTAATTAAATTTTTACCATTAAAATTGACTTTTTGATAAATATCCATTAAAAACTCATCACTCACTTTATTTATTGATTAAGTTCGTTATTTGAAATTAATCGTTGGTTCATAAATATTTCAACTCCCTACTTTGACTTTTGATACATATTGAAAATTTTGAGCGTTTTAAATGATAAATTCGTAGTTGTTAGAATAGTCATGGTGGTTCTTGCATTTTTAGTCTCACGTTTATCTTATATACTTCACATCTTATTTTTGGAATCACGATTAATTTAAAATTTGTTATTTACTTGAATTTCTATTATAAATCATCAATAATTCAATTTACTTATTTCTTACTATTTATAACGATTTAAAAAAAAGAAAAAGAAAATCCACGAATTCCCAATTTAATCTAATTTAATATCTTCAATTACCTACTTTATATTTTATCTAATTTTAAAGATTTAATTGGAATAGGACTATCTCGGTGATTCGGGAATATCCGTTTCCCAGTTTAATCTATTAACAATTTAATTCAAATATGTATATTTTCGCATTATCACTAATATTTAAATTATTAAATACTAACTATTATAATATTTTAGAATATCTTAATCGAATTAATCTAATCTTAAAATCACAAACTTGAAAAGCTATGACTTTACATTAACTTCATTTTAATCTCATGAGTTCTCAACTAACCAAAATCGACTCATCAAAAATCTTCGTTTAAACTTATACTCTCGATCTTAAGAATTTCATCCTAATGAATACGATCTTTAAAGATTCCACATTTTTGTAGGTTCCCTGGACGGATCACACGAGATATCGCGGTCTACTCAGGTGCGGAATCCCTGCGTAGATCGTTACGAGCGTAGAAAGCAAATCAAACAAACACGATACGATAAACGAACACGTTATATTGATAACCGAACACGTGATACGATATCACTATTACAGACTCACGTTACCGAACAAACTCGTTAACCAAAAATGCTAACAACTATCAACACGATTAACCCTAAACCAAGCCGTAAGCTTGTATTTATATACACGACAACTTCGCCTGATATGTTCAGGCGAAGTTGTCCATAACTTCGCTTGTTCAACAAGTTCGCCTAGGCGAACTTGTTAACAACTTCGCTTTAAACAAAAACATAAATAACATTACAGACTCGATTACAGACACTAGACTATGAACTACTGACATTTATGCACCAACAGACTCCCCCTTGGCAGTAGCTTCATATCTTGATCTTTAAGCTCTTGTCTTGTAATCCTGTATCTTCACGCATGCACTCCTTCTCTAACACAAACTGACACGACTCTTTGATACTTCCTCGCTTCATCCTTCCAAGCAGGAATATAAAAGATTTTCTTCTCATTAAGCACCTTCAGATCAGCTTGCGATAAGTTTACCAAATGCATCGGATCGTAAACTCTAAGGAGCTCTTGTTCATCCTCGTCTTCCATCACCGCCTCTGCTGTCTCACAATCCACGTACCACCACTTTAGGTCTTTAAGCACATCCTTGGGCATTAGCTTCATCGGTACTTCTTTCAGGCACCGGATCGGTTTATACTTCATTACCATCCAAGGTTTTCCATCAGTTCTTAGACCTCTATCCTTGTCCTCAACAAGTTTTCCCTTTTGAGGCTTCAACAGCTCAAACTTCTTCTCTTTTATACTCTCTCTCCAAACAATTTTCTCAATGACTCTAGCCATATTATCGTCACTTCGATTGATTAACCCCAATCTGGCTAAGTCTTTCACTTCACATTCCGGCAGTGTATTCAACGACCTTAACATTCTTTTAAAATACTGAACGCCGTCATACCGTTTGAGCACAAAGAGCTTCAACTGCTCATCATAGATCCAGCAAATAATCCCTTTCTTCGCTTCAGCATAGCCTTTGATATTATAATTCTTCTTGAACATGGTTGGAACAGCAGGCTTTTTAGTCTTAATAAACCAATGAGCATATCCTTCTTTCCACCTAGGCTGCTCCTCCCACTCTGTCTCATCATTCTCCATCTCAGTACCAATATCGGCTTTCTCAACATCTGGGATCTCGTGTTCAACATTTTCTTCTACTATCTCACCCTCTTCAATCTCATCTTCAATCACAATTTGTGCGCCAATCTTCTCAATCTCCTCAATCGGCAGCACATCATCATCAAACATATCATCATCTTCTAGCATATCATCATTCAATTCTTTCAACGCATCTATCACATCATCATCATCATCAACCATCACCACCTCATCACCACCAACTGCACCTGCAGACTCCCCCTGAGCTGTGGAAGTCCCAAGAGCTTGAGTAGTTCTTGGCAACTCACCACCTGCACCTTTCGGTGCATTGGGATCATCGTCTCTGTCATTTCTCTTCTTCGTCCTTAACTCGTCGCCTCTACAGCCTGTCTCCCCCTGAGATGCCAAGAACTCCTTCATAGCATCTATAATTCGCCCATGTTCAACCAGGAGGGATGACTGTAGTTGATTCTCTGCTACAAGGCGCTGAATAGCCTGGGTCTGGATAAAGTTTATCCTCGATTGCTCTGCCACGACCCGCTCAAGTGCAGCTATTCTCTCCGAGTCTGAGAGGGTTGCATCGAAATCAAACCTCATGTTAGATGTGTCTTGAGTATACTGAGGAGGGATCTCGAATGTAACCGGGACTTCAGAAGCAGTTGTGGACGTAACTGCAGGTGGTATCGTGACCGACAACCCTGCAGTTGCGACGACCGTCGACTCTACAAACCGTGCCACCACCTCTGAAGGAGTAAGCGTTGGAGGTGGTAACGACACAATCTCCGGAGTCGTCGTCTGTAGTGTGATGGATGGGATGCCGACAGCTGATGTAGCCACCACAGGAACATCTGCGGCGCTTGTAACCTGTACAGAAGTAGGAACAATCGACATACCTGACAGTGCGGATGGAGCAAAACGTATAACTCGTGAAGTCTCTCCAGCTCCCATACCAGCACCTGTCCTTTCACGTCTTGATCGTCTGATCAACTTGTGTATATCCTCCTCTTCTTCTTCTGACTCACTATCATCCACTGTCCTCTTCCTCTTCCCCAACGTCCTCTCTCTAGTCACCAACATCCTCCTCGCCTCATCCATAACATCGTCAAGATCTGAGTCAGCCACCGTCGTAGCTGCTCTAGTAACACGCACTTCCCTAACCTGTGCAGCAGAAACCTGCACTTCTTCTTGTGGATCAAAACGGTCCATGTCGAAGAATCCTTGGCCGCCAAATGCAGCATCAAGGTCTACCTCCTCCTCAGCCGACACCACAGGCACAGTAGGTACATCACGAGTTGCTCCTGCCTGTTGTGGTTGAGGGTCTCTGAACTCATCCCCCCGAGATGGCACATACCCCGGGTTTATTAAGAACCCAAAGAGTGGAGTTTGCCTTGGACGACGTTCAGGCTTGCTCCTCGCACTCGAAGTACGGCATTGAGCAAAGATACGTTTGCTCACATTCTCCACGTATCTTATCGGGCGTCGTTGTGGCAAATTTGGAGCCACATGGTTCAAGATCATCTGGATGAATCTTGGATACATTATGAACCGCTCACGAGCCATCGCCCTCCTATGTCTGTCGATCTCATAAAAGACCATCTGACTGAAGCTATAACGTTTGTTATAGGTCAGAGCAGTCATTGCGGACTGCATGGTCGCACCCATTCCGTCAGTACCCCGCCTTCCTCCCAGACATACACACAATCATGACGTGCATGAGGAAGCGCCACTGATCGAGCAGAAACCCCTTCCGTCTCTGGGTATCGCCCAATGGACCAGAATAGCCCATTCGTAGGAATGCTCCATCAAGAAACGGAGCCACAAACTCCGTAGGGTCGTTCCGAGTCTCCTCTCCAAAACGTAACGCCACCCGTATTTGTTCAGATGAGAACTGAACTTCTTGATTATTGACTGTTGCTCTCATAACCGGGGGCTCAACACGACAATCGTACTCCACCGTCTGCCAGAAGTCCTCGATATTTGGTAAGGATATCGGCAGTGTCGTCGTGATTGCGTGGAATATCCTCGAGCGAATGAGGAATGTGATGATCTCACGGTAGTCTTCAACTCCGCTCGTTTCCGGGTCTAAGGTGATGAACATGTTGTGACCCGGAAAGAATTGCCTCTGGTTATCACCGTCATCGCCTCCAGTACCTCCAGCACCTGCTACTGCAGCCATATCTGCAACAAACGAACCAAGTTAGATAAACATTAAGGTTTAGCACAAGTTCGCTTATCACCATGAGCGAAGTTGTGATAACTTCTGTATAGGCGAATTT
This sequence comes from Bidens hawaiensis, assembly GCF_021521415.1. NCBI lineage: Eukaryota > Viridiplantae > Streptophyta > Magnoliopsida > Asterales > Asteraceae > Bidens > Bidens hawaiensis. The sequence continues at coordinate 187,876 of NW_027492693.1, read as the reverse complement.
AAAGTTGGGGCGAAGTTGGGAACAACTTCGCTTCATCTTTAAGTTCGTCTAATAATTAAAAAATTAAAAGGCCCAGGCGAAGTTAATGTTAACTTCGCCTCACCACAACATCGCCTCAGGCGAAGTTTAGACCCAGGCGAAGTTACGGATAACTTCGCCTAAACCTTAAGTTCGCCTGAATCTGAATCGGCGACAGTGAGTTTGATTCAAACTCGAAAATATGAGGTTTTCTTGGTATTTTGACGATTTAGGACACTTAAACTCAAGCTTTTAAGGATATGTTGACGATCAGTTTGGTCATGAACACGTAAAACAAGTTTTGAAATCGGGTATAGGTTTCGAACATCCGAGGTCGTTAACCGGGTGTCGAAACAACCTAGGATTAACAACATCGAACATCGAGTATAAGATATAAAACCCAAACACACCTTGAATACTGATTGAAATCGGAAAAAAGATAATCGGATGAAAATCGATTAAGTTCGCTGTGTGAATAAGTTCGCTGATATTTCAAATAATGAACTGTGACCTTTGATAATCCTTATATAGGGGCGAAGTTATACAGGCGAAGTTACGGTTAACTTCGCCTAGGCGAAGTTATTCACAAGTTCGCCTTTTAACAACATCGCCTATATTTACTAAATCAACCCTTATAATTTGAACAATTTGCAATTAACGTTTAAAACTTCCCTTTAAGAATTAACTAACATGATCAAGTCCAAGTAACCTTTTATAAAAGCATACAACCACATAAAAAGAAAACTTTTAACAATTAAAGTATAAGGGATCAAATTTCAGTCTCGAGAGGGACTGCTACGTTTTAGAAAAGATCCGAACAGGAATCATACTAATAACGTGACTGTCACATAGATCCGTGTTTAGCTGTATTATGACATAAGGAAACAGGTTGTAAGCAGGTAAATAACTTAAGATGGTTTTCATCGTTTCTGTGATACGAGTTAGGTTCAATTAAGCCTCAAAATTTAAGTGGGCAACAACTCAGAGATTATGATGCCTCCTATCTATTCTCAAAGCGTATTTGGCTTTCCCCAAGTCACCCCGAATTGACTTCGACCCTTAGTGTCTGATTAAGTTTGTAATTACTCTTCATCTCCTTCCCGTTCTCTTTCTTACTCCATGATTAAGAAGTCTTGATATGTTGAACTCTAAAATGTTTCAATAACTCATAAGTTGTTGTTGTTTTTTTTTTTTTTTTTGTGATAAACATTTACATAGACTTCAGAGTAGTAACCAACTGCAAGTCCCGAATCTGGATCACTGCAGTTTCTTGAAACGCTATCTTCACGGGAATCAGAACACTTACGGGCTCGTGTATGACTGGGTAATCGCTTTTCTGCCTATCATTCGGAAAGATATATATGAAGACATGCAATAACTCGTAAGGAGTTTCCACGTAAAATCAAGTAGTTTTAGTTTGTATCACTTCTACTTTTACGCAACATAAAAAGTTACCATGACATACAATGACTGTCCTAAAGCCTTTTAAGCCTAATAACTTCACTAGTTAAGCACACAGAATCAGTATATCTATCATTTTCCAAGGTTGGATCAATTTTCTGTTAAGCATAGCTAACGAACTTCTTACGAAGTAGTAGACTTGAAAAATAATTTCATTTCCCCATAAAAATTTTAACATTAATCTCCCCGACCAAAACAAAGTCTTCAGGTAAACGGCTATCCCGAAGATCCAATGGATCAGCTGGACCGACCACATACTAGTATGTGTCCTTCTAACTAAGTAAGATCGACTAATTTTAAGCGAAAAAATGAAAACACATCATAAACCGCCCCGGTCACTGTCAGTCATCTGGTTAATGGCTATCCTCAAAATCTACAAGTAGAATATGAGGACCAAAACATATCCGAAGACAAGTCCTTCAAACTGAGGTAACCGACATATTTTAAGCGATAGTGACGTTTTTTTTTTTTTTTTTAAATATAACAAGAAAAGCATGGTTACTCGGGATTGATCATCCCATTCAGCTCGATAAGGTTTTGAAATCTTGTTTTGCCAAACGCTTTAGTATAAAGATCAGCGAAATTATCAAGCGTATCCACCTTTTCAAGCAAAATCAGTTTCTTCTCAGCACAATCCCGTATAAAATGATGACGTATGTCAATATGTTTAGTTTTACTATGTTTCACGGGATTGTTAGTTACTGAGATAGCAGCTGTGTTATCAATGCAAATAGGTGTAAGTAAGAAATTCAGACCATAGTCGCGCAACTGTTGTTGAATCCAAAGAACCTGGGAGCAGCAGTTGGATGCTGCCATGTATTCTGCTTCACAGGTTGAAATTGCGACTGAAGTCTGCTTCTTGCATTGCCACGACACCAATCTGCCACCAAGAAACTGACATCCTCCAGTTGTTGACTTCCGACTCTGATTGCACCCTCCATAATCAGAATCTGTGTAAGCGACTAGCTCCAAGTCTCCTCCTCTCAGGTACCACAACCCCAGCTTCGGTTTGCCCTTGAGATACCGCAAGATCCTCTTCACACCCTTCATGTGAGATTCCTTTGGGTTTGCCTGAAAACGAGCACAAAGACAAACAGCAAACATTATATCAGGCCTAGAAGCAGTTAAGTACATTAAAGAACCTATAATAGCCCGATACTGTGTTGGGTCCACATCTGCATCACCGTCTGACTCAGCACCCAATTTGTGATTGACGCAGATAGGAGTGTCGAATGGAGTGTTGTCCTCCATCTTGAAACGTTTGAGCACATCATGGACATACTTGGTCTGATGAATGAACATCCCATCCTTCTTCTGATCAACCTGCAATCCTAAAAAGAAAGTTAGTTCAACCATAGCACTCATTTCAAACCTTTTCTTCATGACGTCCTCAAACTCCTGACACATGGAGACTTTAGATGCAGCAAAGATAATGTCATCCACGTAGACTTGCACCAGCAGGAAGTCGCTTCCTTCTCTCTTAACGAACAGCGTGCTATCAATTTTCCCTCTTTCAAACCCATTTTCAAGCAAGTAATCTGATAAAGTTGAATACCAGGCACGAGGTGCCTGATGTAGTCCATACAATGCCTTGCTCAACTTGTACACGTGATCAGGAAAGTCTGGGTCAGGAAAACCCGGAGGTTGCTCAACATACACTACATCATCAACTTTCCCTTTCAGAAACGCACTCTTCACATCCAACTGAAATACCTTCATCTTCTTATAAGCAGCGAACGCCAAAAACAATCTAATGGCTTCCAACCTTGCGACAGGAGCGAACACTTCATTATAATCAATCCCCTCTTGTTGATTAAATCCTTTCACGACAAGCCTCGCCTTGTTTCTTATGATAATCCCTTTCTCATCTCTCTTGCACTTAAACACCCATTTTGTGCCTATCGCATGCACATGCTTCGGTTTTTCAACCAAAGTCCATACTTCCATTTTCTTGAACTGAGCCAACTCTTCTTGCATGGCTTCAACCCACGAGCTGTCATTTAAAGCCATTTGATAATTCTTCGGCTCAATCTGGCTGATAAAGCAGGTGTACAAACATTCGTTGATTATCCCTGTCTCTTTGATGCTTGTGTAAACACAGGTGTGCTCATTCAAGCTACGTCTTGTTTGTACACCGGAGGACACATCACCAATCACATTCTCCAAAAGGTGATCTTTATGAATCCTCGTGGTCGGAACAGAACCGACATGCAAGTTGTCTTCCAAGTTAGAAGAGAGCTCATCAATGGTTGTTTCATGCTGAGAGTGAAATGGATTGAAAAATTCTTCTTCAGTCGAGGCAGTAGGGGTATCGACAGCATTTGATGAGGAAGGTTGACATTTATCGATCAGCTGTCTTTGCAATAGATTCTCTTCCTCATCAAGGATCATCTTCGTAGCAATTCTCTCTTCTTCTTCAGAAATATCCAAATACGGTATGTTAAAAGACTTAAAAAGTTTAACATAGTCGAAAAACTCAGCAGGTCCGTTGCTCGGTTTTGGCGGTTGGTAACTTGTGATATCGGTGTTACACACCACCTCAACCTTGCTGGTCGATGTATTGAAGACACGTCTGTTGGGAGTCCCAACAACATAACCGACTAAGATTCCTTCATCGGCTACTTCACCAAATTTAGAATTTGTCTTCAAAATCGAACAAGGGGACCCGAATGGTTCAAGACCACTCAAGTTGGGCTTTCTCCCATGCATAAGCTCATAACACGTTTTACCAAGTCTTTTAACAGTTAAGACTCTATTCAGAACATAACAGGCTGTAGAAACCGCTTCAGCCCAAAACACCACAGGAAGCTTCGAATCAGCCAGCATAGTTCTGGCTCCTTCAATTAATGTTCTATTCTTCCTTTCAGCCACTCCATTCTGTTGCGGTGTATACGGAGCGCTGTATTGGTGTTCAATCCCTCTCTGAAGGCAGAAGATCTCCATCTCAAAATTCTTGAATTCCGTTCCATTGTCACTCCTGATGAACTTAACCCTTTTATCCATAACGTTCTCAACTTTGGTAATCAAATTCTTCACCATCTGAGCCGTTTCGTCTTTTGATTTCAGGAAATACACCCACGAATATCGTGAGTAGTCATCAGTGATCACCAAGCAATAAGAAGTTCCTCCTAGACTTTTTGCATTCACGGGACCGAAGAGATCCATGTGAAGCAACTCCAGAGTACTAGCAATTGAATTGACTTTCTTGGTGAGATGGGATTTCTTGTGCTGCTTTCCCATCTTGCACGCTATACATTTATCTTCAAAATTGAAATTCTTCAAGGGAACGCCCAGCACAAGTCCATTCCTGACAATGTGGTTCATCTTCCGAAGATGAATGTGCCCCATTCTCCTATGCCACAATTCGGACTCTGATTCACTCGCTTTTGTCATAAGGCATGATTCTGCCGTGGCCATTTCAGTTGATCTCATATCCATAATATATGTATTTCTTTCACGTGGAGCCTTCATCACAATCCACTCCTCTGGTATCTGAAAACCAGGTTTCAACACAATCGCCTCATTCTTCGTAAAGTGAACGGTGTACTCCTTATCACAGATCTGCGACACACTCAGCAGATTGTGCTTCAATTCTTCTACAAAGTTAACCTTCTCCAAAGTCATCTTTCCGTTTGACACCGTTCCTATTCCAGTAATCTTGCCACCACTTTCACCGGCAAAGCTCACTCTCCCTCCTTGAACAGGTTTCAAATCATGTAACAAGTATTTGTTACCCGTCATGTGCCGGGAACAGCCGCTATCTACAACCCAAAGATTGTTGGCAGCCCTGTTCAACTGTTCCTGCACAATAAAGCAAAATATTAGAATTTAGGGACCCAAGACCAATTGGTCTTGGATCTATACATCCCAAACTTTGGCTTTCCAAAGTTAGTATCTCGGTAACTCCTGTAAGTCCCATTAGGATATCTCATTGAAGATTGATTGTGAGGCCTTCCAAACCTTTGAGAATTGAAAGAATTATAGCTTGTGGTTTGGTTATTAGAAGTGTAAAACTGAGATTTGTTTCTATGAAAACCTGAATTAGTCACATTTTTGAATTTTAAGTGGTTTTCATTTTTAGCAGCACGAAAATTACTATTAGGCTTATTCTCAGCTTTAGTAGGCCTTACACATCTGAATCGCTGCTTCAGAGGGCAATTTGCAACAAGATGTCCCAATTGATTACATCTAAAACAACACCTATGCTCAACTTTTTTATCAACCGGTGTTTTAGATGTCGAGGCTATATTACCGGCCGTTCGTCTCACATATGGTGGGACGTACGGGTTTAGTGGAGTACTCTTTTTATTCATTTTATCTTTTTCTCCACTCTTGGGTAACACAACCTCCTCTTTTACCTTACCAGACTCGGATGACTTATCCGAATCTGACGAGACAGGACTCTGATAAGAAATTTCAACACTTGAAACAGGCGAACTTGTTTCGCCTCTACTAACATTTGGTTCTTTAATAGTTACTTTAATTGGCACTGTCTGAGCAACCTCAAAATCAACAGATTTCTGAACACTAGGGTTAAAAGTGTAATTGTGATTGTACGGTGGTGGAACCTCATGATAACCGATTCCTCCTCTCTTAGCAGAGGAACCTTGATCACTAACAAGGTGATCAAGAATAGCAGAAGAATTTCTGAACTGCTCCAGTTTTCGATTCAGTTCCACCACTTTCACCTGGTGGTCAGCAATCTGTTTTTCTCTCTCAGCAATTAGTTTGGTCTTTTCTTCCAAAACTTCATAACTTAAATCAATCACTTCAATTTTTTCAGCAAGTTTTGTTTTTAAACTTTTAACATCTTTTTCACAAGCTTTTATTTTAATTTTATAATTATTTTCTCTTGATTTAATAAAGTGATGATCTTCTTTTAAGGTTTTAAATTCAGCATCCAACCTAACATACTGATCAGTTATGGTTGCTAGTTGCTCAGACAAGTTCTCACATTTTGAACAAGTTGGTTTAGAACATACCTCGGAGAGCTGGTCATTAACGTCTGCCATAAGAGCTTTTTCTTCTCCGGTAACCTTCTCACTTTCTTCAGTTTCTACCTTTGCCAAATTTGCCTGCTCAAAAGTTTCTTTAGACAGCAGGTTCCAGTTGTATTCACCATCTTCTCTGGACATCATGGCACTATAATCTTTTCTACTCTCACTTTGCTGTGGAGACCTACCCTGACTTCGTTCCACACGCTCATTCCTGCATTCTTTTGCAAAGTGACCGTTTTGTTGACAATTGTAGCATCTCACCTTTGTCTTGTCAAACCCCGGCTTTCCACCGACAAACTTCCTTCCAGTCTTATTCATAAACCTTTTCACCCTCCTCACAATCATGGCCATCTGCCATTGTAGATCCATTTCTTCCATATCGTCAGCATCAATCTGATCGTAATCTTCATCCAACATAGCTGGATCAACAATCTTCCCTTGAATGTAGTTCTCATAGGAAGCAATGAAAGAAGCATAGAGACCAAACTGCTCTTCAGCAGACTTGACACTCATAGGCATCTTGGAGTAGTTGTTGCTGGGAGAACTTGGAGAGCAACTACTCTTGCTTACCTGGGGTTGAGAACCACTCGATCCAGCTGCTACATAGCAAACATCACCATTTGTGTTGACTGACACATGACCCTCATGTGATGAGTTTGCGCCCGACTCTCCCTTCGAGTAGTAGGCAGCCGATTCAGTCTTCGATCCTGAGCTAGTGTTGACTTTAGCTCCATACATACCTGGATCTTGAACCTGATCCATAGGTGTCTCTTTTCTGACCATGTTAAGCTCAAAGGTTCTGAGCTTGTTGACTGCCGTTTCTAGATCATATGTGGGAAAGTCTTTGTCTTCCCTCATCAGCACAGTGTACATCTCCCATTTTGGTGGGAGAGCATCTAGAAGCTTCTCAACTATTTCTTCTTCTCGGTAGGAAATGGAATAGTTGCTCAATTCAGTCATCAGATGGTAGTATCGAGTGATAATATCATCTAAAGATTCATTCTTCAAATACTTGAAGACTGAAAACTGGGTTTTGAGCAATTTTAATTTTGAAGCCCGGATTCCTACATTCCCTTCAAATCTGCTCTCAAGAGCTTCCCAAAGCTCTCTTGCTGATGTGTACTTTCTAAACGTATGAAGGATCTCTTGTGGAAGAGCCATAGTAATAGCAGCATGAGCCTTGCTCTCAGCCTCATACATCTTTTTCTCTTCTTCTTCCATTTTACTATACTTCTTGATTTGGTCACGACCTTCATACTCCATAATTGGTGGAATATAACCATCCTGGATGCATACCCACATCTTCGCATCCTGGTATTTGACGTACTGTATGAACCGATCCTTCCATGCAACGAAATCGGTTCGCTTCAGCAATCTTGGGGCCTTAGTAGCTGACCCTGCTTCAACTTCCATCTTCACTAACTCAGAGATGTTGATCGACGACATCTTTCCCGAAAAGTAAGAAACCTGAAAAATTAGAATTTTTTTTTTTTTTTTTTTTAAGTACTGAAGGCGAAGTTACGGATAACTTCGCTTGAAGTAGGCGAAGTTGTAGAGAACTTCGCTGAAGAACTTCGCTGACGAACTTCGCTGATAACACTGCTGATTAACTTCGCTGATTCTTAACTTCGCTTGAGGTAAGCGAACTTAAGAGGTAGGCGAAGTTGTAGAGAACTTCGCTTGAATTAGGCGAACTTGAGAAGGTAGGCGAAGTTGTGGATAACTTCGCTTAACCTTATATCTTCGCCAAAACCCTACGAACAGTGACGGCAACTTCGCCTGATGAACACGAAGTTTCTGCAGATCTGTAAATCGGATTTTAACGAGGTTTTTGACGGTGTAAAAGCTTGAACACGATGGTAGGAGGTAAGAATGATCAATAACACAGAAAACACGTCCCGCGAATAGTCGAAACGGGACGATTTCTACACCCGCGTGAATATCCCGAACCACACAATCGAGCAAACGCTCTGATACCAATTGTAGGTTCCCTGGACGGATCACACGAGATATCGCGGTCTACTCAGGTGCGGAATCCCTGCGTAGATCGTTACGAGCGTAGAAAGCAAATCAAACAAACACGATACGATAAACGAACACGTTATATTGATAACCGAACACGTGATACGATATCACTATTACAGACTCACGTTACCGAACAAACTCGTTAACCAAAACTGCTAACAACTATCAACACGATTAACCCTAAACCAAGCCGTAAGCTTGTATTTATATACACGACAACTTCGCCTGATATGTTCAGGCGAAGTTGTCCATAACTTCGCTTGTTCAACAAGTTCGCCTAGGCGAACTTGTTAAAAACTTCGCTTTAAACAAAAACATAAATAACATTACAGACTCGATTACAGACACTAGACTATGAACTACTGACATTTATGCACCAACAATTTTATTAACTATCTTAAGAATTGTTGTAAATTAAACTTTTGCGCATATCATCTCATGAATCAAGTTCCTTTATCTATCACGGTTAACTTCATATTCTAGTCTTAGTTTATTCTCGATCATCATAATTCACTTCAAATGTCTCCTTCAAGAAATTCATTTCAATCTCCAAAATTTGCATGTAACTTTCCTAACCAAAAGATATAATAGAAATCACCTGGATTTATTAATAAAGCTCGATATTAAGTATCTCTTGAATTTATATTTAAAGTTATCAAAACGTATGTTTGCTTCTTTCAAAATGATGGTTTTAAATGTTTTGTAACCCACATGATGAAACGAGTTATGCGGACCATCCGACGATAAGAGTAATTATGGTCCGGAACATAATTATCCAAGTCCTCGCATGGAAATTATAATATGTACAATTATGTGTCATGATTTAGAACCTAAGGTAGCTTGGGTAACGGTACGAATGATGAGATGATAAGGACATGGTGGATAGCCGTTGGTACCTCCTATATATAAATGCCCTTATCGGATTGTTATTTGAAGCGTTGCTTTGGTTATTAGAAGTTTTATGTTATCATAATTTCCTTAAAAGTTTAAATTATTTTCAAAATGAATGTTTTGGTTTTCTTTAATTTTGGGACGAAATTCCCTAAAGTAGGGGAGACTGTAACATCTCGGATTTTTCAAACCCGTATTCGTTTACGTTTAACTCGATTCGGGAAAGTATTCGGATCTTTTTTATTAATAAAATTATGAATTTATTAGTGAAATAATTATTTTTATCTTAGTTTATAATTCTTTAACTTTCATTAGTGCCAAATAGCCTTTAGAAACCTTTAAAATCGTTTAAAACAGCTAAAAATCGCATTTATAAAAGTACATGGACTATTTTTGACCCAAATCTCAAAACTTATGCCCCAAGATAACTTATATAATATTATAACATGTCCATTTTCTTACCTTAAATATTAAAAATGATTTTTTTTTATTATTAATTGGTTCAATTTTGTTATTAATTGATTATTTTGTTTCCTTATTCGTTTTTAGCATGCAAATCACTTATTTTAGACATAAATCGGGTGAATTAATGTACAAGAAAACTAATACAATTAAAATACATGTCCATATTCATTATCCCTTGATCAAGCACGAAATTTACTGCATATAATATTGATTTCGTCATTAAATGCTTATTCGGTTTTCAAAACGAGTAAATTAACTAAATATAGTTCGTTTTTGTGTTCCTTATATAAACAAAGCTAAATTCTTCTCCCACAAACTTCCCTAAACCCTAATATATGATCTCCAGCCGTCACCTACCTCCACCCTTCATCATCTTCTTCGGTTTTTGATTTATTGTTGAAAATACGCTTATAAACGGTTGACTTTGCATACGTATGGACCTTTGACTCTTCGTTTCTCTTGATCCTTTCACTTTCCGGGTAAGTTGTAAACTAATAAATCGTTCATACATATTCCTTATTCAATAACCTTCAATCAATTTTAGTGGTTGAAGGGTGTTGACTGGTCAATTCTCTTAAAACCCGTTAAAGGGAAAAATAGTCAACAAGTTTAACTTTACGTTTTCTCATGCTTCTGCTCGGATTCAACGTTCGGTCCAGAAGAATTTTATTCTCGTAACATGATTCTAAGGCTACTGACCAAAACCCGACTTCCAACTCGCTGTTCGGATTCTGGTCAGTACCAGCTCGCTTAAACGTTTAATTTAACATAACTTGAGTTCTACGCATCCGTTTGGATTGATTCCAGCGGAATTAAGTTCCTTTTTATTTATAGTTTCATATTACAAAGTTTCAGGTTTTTAATCGTTAATCTCGTTCGACGCATATTGGATGACTCGCTTAATCTTTAGTTCGTTTATCTTAATTATTAATCACTTGCCTTTAATCTAAGGTGAGTTTGACTATTCCCTTTTTTATAGAATGTTTTCAAACATTTTGGAGACATATGCGTACTTACTTATATTTTCTATCCTATATATACACAAAATCGCAAACATAATCATTGTGTGAATATCAGTTGAATGATATTTGCTAATTGCTACTTGTTTAAGTGTGTTTGTATTCTATCAAGTCTTGGATTCTCATTAGTATGATCATACAAGCGTCTTAGTAACCAGAGCCCGATTCGCTTGGCGAAGGTAAACTGACAATTTTAGTCATTGTAATCAATGTCCGATTCGCTTGGTAACGATTCTTTGGCACACTAGCACGATTTGGTTATATACATGTTTTGTTATGATTTGATTGATTACTATCACATGGTTGGTTTGCGCATTTATCACTTATCACTTATCAATTATCTATCATATATATATTTTTTGTTGTGTCAAAATTGGTGATCATCTCACTCAACATGTGTTGTTGATAAACTCCATTTTTTACGCATATGCAGGTTGTTTGTATTGAAGATTGAAGTTGGACACGTAGACGAGACTTTAGGATATAATCAAGTTAACCTTTATTTGAGATTATGATTGTATATCTTAAACTGTTTATTGTGTTTGGATATTGTGTGTATAATTGAAATCAAATAATTAATTAGATATTGTCACGTTTATATCATGATAGTATCTTCGAGCTGTGAGCAATCGGATCACGCCCCGACATTTCCGCCTTAGGTTGGGGTGTAGCAACACTCTAGTAGTTAAAGGCCATGATACTGTTGGTCAAATCATCTAGTAGGAGATCCGAACCATTTTTCGTCTGATTTTTCGATAAAAAGGTCCATTCTCTTTATAAGAAAAACGAAATAGAACCAATAAAATCAATAAAAAAATATCAATCTCATCCATCTCACAAGTATCATTCCAAGTCTCGTCAATCGAATCACTTTTCCGAGAAATACGAGACATCTAAGTAATACAACTAAAGAGATGAGAGATTTATTCATCGATAAGAAAAATAAAAAAACGTGACAACTTGATAAACAATATATGTGTGAAATATTTTATATATGATTACCTTGAATACTCCATACAATTAACAAAGGAAAATCCCCTAAATAGCCACTTTGACCCCTCCATTTCAAATTTTAGCCATCACTTTCATAAAATCCCGAAAATAGCCACCTAAACCATCAGATCCAATGTTTCTTCATTAGTCGTTGCCGCTATAGCCCTACCAACTGACAAAAGTCGTGGATCCTACTTAACAAGATGAATCCAACAAAACTGAAAATGGATTCGACGGAAGATAAGATGGATCCGACAAAACACCCTCTCTCTTTTCTTTCTCTCTCTTAAAATGAAAACTCAAATTGTTATGAAGAGAAATGGAAATGGAGATGAAGATTAAACATATATCTTATAAGAACATAAGATTTGTACGGACCAGGTAGGAAACATAACAATCTCGTCTCCTTAGAATAAATGTTTCTCAAATGCGTCTTGGCAGACATAATTCAAATGGTACCTTTTTGAAAAACTTAAGAATTTGTACGGACCATGTAGAAAACATATACAAAAATCTCGTGTCATTGGATCAAATGTTTCTCAAATGCGTCTTGCCAGATGGAATTCAAAAGACACCCTTTCAAATACTTAAGAATTTGTATGGACCAGGTTGGAAACATAAAAATACCGTTTGGGAACATTGCTTTTGATTAGGAGATTTAAAGAAATAATATGGACGACTCCCTCAACTTTTTAAACTTCTTGGCCAGATTTGTCAGATTCTTTACATGTGTCAGATTTTAATTTGTTGAGAAATCTTGTCGAAACGTTACCCAAAGTGTCGTCCCAATTCAAATTTCTTTGTCCATTCTTTGGAATATTGAAGATTAGTTGTCACTTTCTATTTTCTTTCTTCAAATGGTCTGTTTTAGGAATTTTTTTCCTTAAAAATATCTTTAAAGAAATTCCTTTTTTATTGTTTGTGTTAAAAACAAAAAAACAATATTAAAATTTAATAACCATCTCCACGTGTGTGGAAAAATTAGAATTAAGTTTTTATAAAAATATGTTATTTTATAACTTAATAATTAGAATATAGTTTTTATAAAAGAAAAAAGAATAAAGAAAAGAAAAAGAAAAAAAAACTTGATTAAGAGAATAATTTGTCTTGGAATTTGTAAAAGGTAATTGTTGTATCTTTTTATCAAAATTACCTTATTTAATATTATTTACTTATCTCTCGTCTTTAAATTTTATATTCAGTCTAATCTCAACCACAAAAAACCACTGAATTAAATGAATGTGCGGCTAGGATTTAGTTTTCAAAGTTCTTACAATTCACATGGTTCTCAAATTATCTCATCCCTGTATATATATAGGGGAGAGCTTTTTTGAGAACCATGTTGAGTCTTACAAACTTAAGAACTTCATTCTAGGCCAAATATTTAATTAAATGGATTAGAATATTTGATTGAGATTAAATCCAACAAAAAAGTCTAACAGGAGATAGAATTTATATGAAATCTCACTTATATATATCTATATTATCTTATAAAACATATAGGCGTCCTTTCATTTTCCTGTTTCTCTCACCTTCAGACGCCTGTTTATTAATTGTATTTCACCGCCGATGCCTCGATCATTCAATTCTCCGGCGTCGGTTTATTAATTGTATTTCACCGCCTATGCCTCGATCATTCAATTCTCCGGCGTTCGTTACAATCATTCCGGCGACTTCAATTCATCGGTTACGCCGATCATTCAATGCGTCTCTTCCTTTTTGGCTCTAATCGAAAATTTATTGATTCACATACCTGCTTAAGTAATGGCTGAGAAATTGGGAAGACCCAGTGCTCAAACCTTCATCGAACATCCTGGTAATCTCCTCTTCAACCTCATATTATTCAATTCTCTTCAAATTCGTTACTAATTTAATCAATTTGATGTCGTTTTTTGTTTTCAACTGTGGCCGGCCATCAACGACCCAGATTCAAAAGACCAGTGGGGACCCATAGCCCCTACCAAAGAATCTCAGGCAAAACCCTAATTTTAAATATCTCTGTCTGTACATGAATATATTAGTGCATGGACATAATAGATTGATATGTTCATCATTTACCCTGCATGTATGTGTTTATGTCATAGATTTTAGGTTTTTTGTTGCTATTGTTCATATTCATGTTATTATAACAAGTGACTGATTACTGATGATGAGAAAATGAAGGTGTGATCTACTGATATGTGTCTAAATTATATTCACATAAACACAAATCAAAAAGTTTTAGTGTATTCTAGGTGATCTGGTGGGATTTGAAGTTGTTGTATCCTTAGTGTATTCTTGTTAATTAGTGGATTCATTTATGAACTTGATGAATTAACTGGATATGGACGATGGTCTTTTCACTAACATGTTTAAGTGCAATATTCGTTATTTCAGCAAAGTCAAAGTGATATATGCTAATTGCTCAATTACCAAGCTTTTTTTATTTTATTTGGGTTTGATTAGATGAGTGAAAAGATAGTGTCACTAAGTTTATGCCCATTTAGTTAATGCTGAACATCAGTTAGTTAATTTTTTTTTGCGCGCGTGTTTTTAAGTTTTGCTATAAACTTATGCTTTACTTGTATTACAGAAAGTAGTGCAGGAAGATAATACACTTCTTCCATAATTGAATTTGCAGATGCCGATGAACTTAAGCCAAAAAGAAGGTTCACTTTATATATCGAGTTGCTCGTCTTCTATATTTTTAGTTTCTCATGTTTACATTTGCAATTCTTTTTCCTTATTTAGAACTAATTTTAATGCTTTTCTTCTTGCAGAGGAGCTCTATGAATCTCTAAATCTTATGCTAGAAAGCGACTTGGATACCAAACAACGTATAAATCTCTCATCATTCCTTTTTGTAAGTTTTGTCAATTTTAATTATGAATCGTTGATGTGTTTAATTTTGTATGTGAAAACAATAAGATTACAATAATAATCCAAATCTTTGAATGAAACAGTTTATGTGGGGTTGTATACATGTAAGCGTTAAAACTAGAATTTGGGTAACTTTTAATCTGTTTGACCCATTCTCCTCTTGACTCATATCTTCAAACTTCAGTTGACTCTTTTAATTCCAAATTAACCCGTTCCTAAGTGCTATACTAGATCATTTGTAATAATTTTTTTTATTTTCAACAAGGCTAAAATGCAAAACTGAAACTATGCTATATAATAAGTCATTAGTTAAGCTTTTCAAAAGAAAAAAAAACCGTCATTAGTTATTTTATTTGGCTTCTTTTGACTTTCAATGTCAAATCTATACACAAATAATGTTCAGTTATGCTTTTGAAACGAAATTGATATCCATGTATGATACTTATTGTACCTTTTTGCTCAGTGATAATATTTACTATTTTTCTTCCAATAATTTAATGTAGATTGTCGCTATGAAGTGAATCTTAAAGATTTTGGAGGCCTTCAAGAACGTATTACAACAACTAAAAAGGGTTCTATTACATCCGTGCAAGCTATTTATGTGTCTGCTGATGGTTTAACAGATCCAGCTCCTGCAACCACTTTTGCTCACTTGGATGCCACTACTGTGCTTTCCCGACAGGTTTGCTTCTTTCTATCTATGGGTGGGCCGGATACGAGTCGGGTTGGTTGATATGCAATAGCTTTTTTGATTTTCATTTCTTAGGTTTTACTTAGGGGTGTAAACACGCCGAGCTTAACTGGGCTTTTATCGTTTTTTTAAAGAGTTAAATTACAATAATGCTTTCATGTGCTAAAAATGAAAGGTGCAAACTTTTCAAAACATAAAAGACAATTTTTGTTATTTCCTTAGCTTTAGGACAAAATCTGAAACTAGGTATAAACCTAAAGAATGAAAAGTCTAATTTGCTCTAAAAATAATTTTATTTCATTTTCACATATTACCGAGCTTGGTATTTACCCTGCTGTGGATCCATTGGATTCCACATCGCGTATGCTTTCACCCCATATTTTGGGAGAGGATCATTACAACACGGCTCGCGGTGTACAAAAGGTTCTTCAGAACTACAAGAATCTTCAAGATATTATTGCAATTCTTGGTATGGACGAGCTTAGTGAAGATGATAAGTTGACCGTTGCTCGGGTCCATAAGATTCAAAGGTTTTTGAGTCAACCCTTCCATGTTGCTGAAGTTCTCACTGGTGCCCCTGGTAAATACGTCGAGTTGAAAGAAAGTATCGGTAGTTTCCAGGTTAGTTTATTTTTCACTAAATTATAAAATTATATTGCCTTATTATTAAAGGTTAAAATCGTTTAATTTTGCATCATGAATTGGTTGTTTTTAGGGTGTGTTGCATGGAAAGTATGACGATTTACCCGAACAATCATTCTACATGGTTGGTGGTATCGATGAGGTTATTGCCAAGGCCGAGAAGATTGCCAAGGACAACGCCTAGACTGTAAACGCACTCTTTTCCCAATTTCTTCTTACCGTTTGGAATAATTTGTTGATTTTGGAGTTGGGATTTTTTATTTTGCGAGCCAACTGTTGTGTTGATTTTGCTATAGAGAAGCTGAGACAATGTTCGGTCCCCCCCCCTTTCGGTTTTTATTGGCAGATAATAATGGGGGGAGTGTTGTTGAAGTTGTATAATTTATGTTCATCGCCTCTCGCATTTTCAATGTCTTGTTCTAAAGTACCTCTACTTAATTGGCTGAACTCGAGCATAAACGAATGAAAATTATTGATCGCACAAGATACATGGTCATGCTTCTTTGTGTAAATATATGTTCAGGTTTGCCCACTTAAATATATGCTCGCAACTTGATTAATCAAGTCGCAGTTGTCGCATCAGTCAAGTTAAATGGCTGCAAGAAGCATTGTTAATAAGAGTATTTGGTAATTGAACCCGAGAGACGTATTGATGCGCTATAGCCCAAAATGCGTGTCGCAATGACTTGATTCCAGTTGTATCCTAACATAACATCTAGAGTTGACATCTTTGTTTTTTTTTCTTAAACCGGTTCACGTTAGAACTTTGTTACGATGCTAATAGCATAGGGTTTAATTCGTAATTGTTGTATTAAGTGGTTTCAACTTTTTAGTACTGGTTCCGGGTTTGGTTACAAACTGGTTCAGGTAACTTTCAGTTCTTTTCATAGCATTTTTTTCACATAATCCGAGTCAACTCATTCATCTGTCACCTCTCATTTTTATAATCATATTGTTATAACGTTTATGATCGGATATGCTTTGTCTAATTTAGAGTCTGTTACATGTGGTTGTCAGCCTGTTTACACCACAAGTCTCAGAGTTACAAAAGTATATTTTTATATTGACCGGGCTTGGAAAAGTCAAAGTTGTATCTGATATATTAATTTACAATCAGGGTGAAGAATTTTTATTCTCGGATGTGCCCGAGAAACCAGTTCCATCTTAGTTGCAGGGTTACAATGCTCCCATCCGTCACAGACAATGACTTATTTTGTCTTCTAGTTAATGATTCTGATGAATTTAATCGGTAACTCTTGTTAATCGAAACAAACCCACATTAAAGAAACAAAAGGTTATTTAAAATATTTGATTTTTATTGTTATTACAGTTGGGAAGCTGGTCAAATATTGGCAAGGAAGTTGATGCGAAAGCTTTGGTTCTTGATCCACAGTTAGCAGTTAGCTTCTGAAGTGAAGCAAGAGTTTTTAAATCTGGTCAAAGAAAATAGGAGCTCAAAGAAATATGTGTTTGGCCATGCAAATATGGCCAGACGGTCGTTAAAGAACACCGTTCTTGGTATGTTTTGCTATCTTTTTTACTTTTGGTACTATATGGTTGCCTGTTGACTTTAATAATTCGACTTCTTGGAAAAAAAAAGGTTATCTTGCATCTCTTGAAGACGAAGAAATTACTGAGCTTTTGTTGCACGAATACAAAACCGCCACAAATATGACCAATCAGTTTTCAGCTTTGGCAGCCACACATATGACCGAGCATGCCTGAAGCGGAGAATACTGGAACTAAAATGAGCACGTGTGATACTTGCTGTTGTCACTATAGTTTGGATTTTTAGCTTTTTATGTTGGTACGAGCCAAACCATTACACCTCCACTCGGGTGATTTCACAATGGAAAAATATGTCTTTATGATAACATGTTGTCATTACTTGTCGTATGCATTTTCTTTTTTTGTTTATGCTACAAACTAAATCATATATAGTTGATGTATGGGCTAATAATGGATGAAACTAATGTATTACATATACTCATGCGATCTGTACAATTAAACTAATATGTTTATTTTTGGGTGGACGAATAGTATATAACCTAATTTAATCTAATATCAGTTGCGACACCTGACTTAACTCACCCGTTTTATAATGTCATAGAGTTATTTCTTGTTCATAGTTAACTCTTTAGATACAATTCTAATAGTTTCGTTTTAGATTCTACTATATAAATCATTTGTTCAGTTACACGGCCCATGAGTCTAATCAAACACAATCAAATGCCCGTCAAGCCCCCGCCACAGTTCCCTAAATAGTTACTGACTGAATTCCCGTTGCATCACCCTCGCACCGCAAACTGAACTTATACTGACCGCATCCCCATTGCGTTCCCGCCACAACGCGCGGGCACACCTACTAGTGTGTGTGTGTGTGTGTGTGTGTGTATATATGGTTATGTTAAAATAAAAACTCATTTGTGTTGTGAAAACTCTAGAAACCCATTCTCAACCAAATGTTTTAATTAAAGTGTGAATCTTGTGGTTCACAATTAAAGTTAATAAACAATGTAAATACAAATATAACTTTTTTTCTGTCCTGAAAACATATATAAAAGTTAGTAAAAAAATATAAAAAAATAGTAAAATAATTTTTTTTAATTTTTCGATGTTTTGTATTAAATGTAACATAATATATTACATGTGTAAAAGGAAAAAAAACAATGTTACATAGGGTTTTCACGGGTTTTCACAACTCAAGTGGGTTTTCATTCTATACTTCTCCACACACACACACACACACACGTAAGGGAAATATAGAATAAAAATCCATTTAAATTGTGAAAACCCTATGTAACATTTTTATTTTTATTTTTTTTTGTGCATTTGTAATATATGTTTTTACATTTAATACAAAACATCGAAAAATAAAAAAAATTATTTTTTCAATTTTTTAATAATTTTTTACTAATTTTTACATATGTTTTTTGGTGAGAGAAAATATTATATTTACATTTACTTTTTTTGTTAACTTTAATTATAAACCACAAGATTCAAATTTTAATTAAAAATTTGAATCTTGTGGTTGAGAATGAGTTTATAGAAATCTTGTGAGTTTTTATTTTAACCTAACCATATATATATATATATATATATATATATATATATATATATATATATATATATATATAGGGGATGGTTCAGGAGAGAAATGAGATTACTGTGAGAAATATGAGAATAAATATGAGCCACTAGTTTTATTTTATGTTTTAAATGCTTAAAAATAAATAAGGAAAGCATTAATGCATGCTCTCTCTTCAATTAATATAACTAATAAATATAATAGTTATATATTCAATTAATATAACTAATCAAATTAATATAATTAAAAAATAATAAGAATTCATTTATTTTTATAACTTATTTTTTCTCACTTGAATTTTTATCCTACACAAATACCATTTCTTCATACATTAAAATTTCTTTCTATCCAAAACTAATTTCTTCCAACTCAATATATTAGTATCCATCAACACGTAGTTACATTGTGATGAATAGTACAAAAAACTATCTTACACGTGTTTGCATTAAATATCAATAAAAAGTACACAACCTACACAAAAACATATAACCTACATTTGTTCTAATAATAAGAAAACATATAACCTACACACGAAAAACATATAACCGACACACAAAATTTAGCATCAATAAGCTACACATGCACACGAAAACGTATAACCTACACACGAAAAACATATAACCTACACTCGAAAATTTTATCATACACAAATACAATTTATTCATATATTAAAATTTTTTCTATAGCCAAAACCAATTTCTTCCAACTCAATATTTCAATATCAATCAACATGTAGGTATATTGTGATGAATAATACAAAAAACTATCTTACATATCTTAGCATTAAATGTCAATAAAAAAATATACAACCTAAACAAAAACATATAACACACACTTATTCTAAGAATATGAAAACATATTACCTATGCACGAAAAATATATAATCTACACACATATAGGATATGTGTATCGATAATTAGAGAGTGATTTATTATGGTTATAATAGTTGTATTAATTGAAGAGAGAGAATACATTTATTGTTGCATTTACATGTTTTTCATTTATTTTTAAACATTTAAAACATAAAATAAAACTAGTGGTTCATATTCATTTATTACATTAATTCCATTTCTCTCCTGAACTTAAACCTATATATATATATATATATATATATATATATATATATGTAGAGAGAGAGAGAGTTAGTGTTTTGGGAGATTGAAAAAAATGATGAAGTTAAAGGTGGGTTTTCACTTTTAGAGAGAGAGAGAGTTCCGTTGGATCCATCTTCTTTTAAGTCCATCGGCCTGTTATGTGTCAACATCTTTATCGGTCCGATTGGAATTGGAGATGGATCCGATGGACTTAAAAGAAGATGGATCCAACGGAACTCTCTCTCTCTCTCTAAAAGTGAAAACCCACCTTCAACTTCATCATTTTCTTCAATCTCCCAAAACACCAACTCTCTCTATGTAGAGAGAGAGAGAGTTGGTGTATATATATGTAGAGAGAGAGAGAGTTGGTGTTTTGGGAGATTGAAGAAAATGATGAAGTTGAAGGTGGGTTTTCACTTTTAGAGAGAGAGAGAGTTCCGTTGGATCCATCTTCTTTTAAGTCCATCGGATCCATCTCCAATTCCAATCGGGCCGATAAAGATGTTGACACATAACAAGGCAAAACCGTTGACGGATGATAAGAAACGTCAAATCCGATGATTTAGTTGGCTATTTTATGGATCAACTGAAAATGATGGCTAGGTTTAAAATTATGTGTTCAAAATAGTTATTTTTAAAGATTTTCTCATTAATTAAACGTACCAATCCATTAACACATCTTTAACCTTTGAACATATTAAAACCCGACAAGTTTTTATATTCAAAGTTGGAAAGTAAACATAAGTATTTGGCCGTCCTAACTTACCTCATGTTGCCCCCACAGCCCCATAAAAATATTTATATATATATATATATATATATACACACACATACTTTGCACCATCTAATCACTTCTATATAAATAATACCCCATCATGCATAGGCTCGTGAGCCATAATTAGAAAACCTCTCTCTCTCCCTCCAAATAAAGATGCGGAAAGCATTTACTAGAATATTAATGGCATCAAGTTACATTGCAGCTCTAATTATCCATTTGAAAGAAGCATGGGATATGTTAATTTACTCATGTTTCTTCCATCAATGCATGCCAATTGAAGATCCGGTGAACGGCCAAGAGCTTTATGCGCGCGTGTTTGATCACCAGAACAAGAGATACGAGCTGGATGATGACGATGAGTTGGTAGACTACTGCGCAGTATGCTTGTCTACAATCGGAGAAGATGAGGAGATTAGAGTGCTGAGATGTGATCATCTCTTTCACAAGGGTTGCTTGGACCGTTGTGTGGAACATAGGCACACTAGATGCCCCTTGTGTCGTGATGTTCTAGCCGGACCTCGGAGAGTTTGTGATATCAGCCGTGAACTGTTGTATTTCAGTTTCTGTTCAACTGAGTCGACTGATGATGATTGCGATAGGTGGTGGCTTCGGTGAATATATGGATTGCAATATTTTACTTTACTTAATTTTTTATAATATGCAATTATGCATAGATGATTTGCAATAGTTTCACCAATTATATATACGAAGTACGCATTATATATGTAAACTTAAGGAGTACGTAATTAAAAAAAAAAAGTTAAACCTAGAATCTTTGTATCTAATGAAATTGCAATAGCCCCAATCTATTCTCTCTTTTGTTTTACATATATCATAAACAAGTTTTAAAAGAAATAAATCAATTGGTGTGGTTGAAAAGTTGTTCGGTATGAATCTATAGGTCTTAGGTTCAACTCTTAGATGAGTTGATTTTTGTGCTTGATTATTTCAACTCTTACATGGGTTTGTTCTTTTTATTTTTTTACATATATCATACACAAGTAAGTTTTGAGACAAATAAATTAATTGGTGTGGTGGAAAAGTTGTTGGGTATGAATCTATAGTTCTTAAGTTCAACTCTTAGAGGTGTTGGTTTTCGTGCTTGATTATTTTAACTCTTAGATGGGTTTTTTGTGCTTAATTATTATAAATGTTCAAATAACTTTGTTTTTACCACATATATACATTTGCAAATAAATTTTTAAAAACAGAATTCAACTGGTGTACAATATAAATGCTCAAATAATTTTGTTTTTACACATATACACTCATAAGTAAATTTTTAAACAAAGAATTCAACTGGTGTACGTTGTATAATAGCTGTTGAGTGTGAAGCAATAAGTCTCTTCAACAATTTAATTGGCCGGTTTCATGCTATATTTTAATAAATATAAATGTTCACATGATTCTATTTAGTTTTAATCAAATTCACGTTGTTAGCCCTGAACTTAATCAATTTATTTTTCTATTTATTAAAAGGATAAACTGCTTCATATGCAACCAACAAATAATTTTTCGCTAACCTTCATAAATAAAGAAAAATAAAAAACTTACACCTAACCCCGCCGCAACATGACGTGTAAACCAACTAGTTAATGATAATTACAAGTTAGACAAAATTAAAGTTGTTTGTACGAGCTAAGCAATTAGTAGAACAGATTTAAAGGTGGAGGGTGTCGCTTACGGGTAGATGGTCAGGCTGGCATTTTCCACGGTGAACACCGCCTCACCCCTTGATCTTTGCCATGGTGTGCTTTTGAGGGGTATTATTCACCGTAAACTTTCAACACAAAAGAGCCGTTCAATGGCTCTTTTTCCCCTTTTAATCAATTAAATTCCATTAAATAAAACACCTCTATTTTCTATTTTACTATTTAAACCTCCGTCTCTACCAATTTTTATACACAAAATACATTTCCTGTCTACACAATTTTTACCCATTTCCTTACTATCCAACTTTTAATCAATGGATCCGAACAATTCAAGAGGTAGACGAGTTGGTAGAGGTATCGGTAAAGGAACCGGTAGAGGCGCCGGAGGTGTCGGTTCTAGTTATCAATCACAAGGTTACCGCCAGTGGCGGACCCAGGATATTTTGTCAATGGGGTCCAATTTTTTCGGTTTACAAAATTTTTCGGGTCGGTCGTTATTCGGGTCGGGTCGAGGCGAGGAACATAATAAAACACGGAACTATGGTGTCATTGGAAACGAGTAAGTAGAAAGAATCTAAATTAGAAACTAGATGAAACATACACTTTTAATTCATACCCGAAAAACATGAACGTAATCTATATATATGGTCTTACATAATTGACCAAAACATGAAAAAATAACTCTAACACAAATAAATGATTAATTATAATATACATACACAAGGTAAATGATAAAAGAATATGCAAAATCCATGTTAACATTATATATGTTGCATGGTGATAATGACTATATGAGAGAAACTAACAAAAAGCACAAATACCCTAACTGAATAACTAAGACTAGGATATTAAAAAAACAACAAAAAAGGAGTATGGTAGGGCTTGAACCTACAACCTCTCACAAGTAAAACAAGGGACTTTCCACTGTACCAGTTCAATTATAATAGTATGGGTTCCAAGTATTAATCTTTATGGGGTCCTTACAAAATTTAATATAACGTCTCTAAGTAATTTTTAAAAAACATCGGTGTCCCGGGACCCCGATCGGACCTATGTGGGTCCGCCCCTGGTTACCGCCCTATGTTTTGTAGTGAACCGATAACGTTCATGAGACCTCCTACTCTAATTTCACCCAAGCAATACAACTACTCTATGGAGGATTAAATGGCGTTCGACCCGTTTTCGATTAGAAACCAGGATTTTAGGTCCCCTCGAGACATCGAAGAACGACCACTCCCATTGTGTGGCGAAAACGAGGATGATGAAGAAGTCTCGGAAACGAAATTATACTATCAACCTCAATTTCAAAGATATAATTTAAGTAATGATGATGAGGCGGAGGATGATGAAATGGAAGATGAAGAGGAACAAACCGACCAACAAAAAAAATTCCATGGTCGGATGGCAAGTGTACCATGGACATCCGATGAAGAGGTGACGTTGGCAAAAGCATGGGTGCATATTTTCAAGGACAAAAAGGTCGGAACCAACAAAAATCCGTTAGTTTTGGGGGAAGAATTTTTGAGCATTTCAACCAACTTGTAGGCGGAAGTGACCGAACCGTTCATCAACTTAATTCAAAGTGGACTCCAATACTTATGAATGTTACGCATTCAACGGATTATGACAACAAGCGGTAAACTTTTTTTTTTTTATTTTACTATACTAGTTATGTTTATTTATTTATTACTATTGGATTTTAATAATCTCAACTTTCAGTTATTGGCCAATAATAATCCCAACTTTGTTTATTCCCACCAGTGGTCTCAAATTTAAAAAAGTTAGCTCTCAATGGTCCCTCGTTAAAAAAAACCTAACGACGTTAAGTTTTTTCCGAATTTCAAACTGATTTTTTTAGGGCTTTTGATCAGAAGAATGATACGAGTCGATTGATGTAAAACTTAGTTCGAAACGATACTACAAATAGCTTAATTTTTGTTAATTTTAAATTCAAACACCTGATTTGACGCACTAATCAAGCCATTTGAAGCATCGTTTCGAGCTAAGTTTTACGTTAATCGACTCGTATCATCTTTTCCGAACAAAAGCCCTGATAAATCAGTTTGAAATTCGGAAAAAACTTAACGTCTTTGGGTTTTTTTTAACGGGGGACCATTGAGAGCCAACTTTATTAAATTTGGGACCACTGATGGGAATAAACAAAGTTGGAATTATTATTGGTCAATAACAGAAAGTTGGGATTATTAAAATCCAATTTTCCTTGTATTAATTCTTTTTTTTAACTATATAGGAACGTGTGAGAAAATGCGGGTGTAATGATCTTTAAGTGATGCAAAACGCTATGAAGGATTTCAAGAAAAAAACGTAAGGGTGGGTTTAAACATGCCAAAGCATGGGAAGTTATGAAAAAGCCCCCTAAATGGCTTCAAGCCCCATTAGTTAGTGAATCTTCCGAAAGTCACTCAGATGAAAGAAGACAGTCATCGGAAGCCGACAACTACACCCCAAGCTCCACTCCCGACGAAGATTTCAATGCTCATGTGCTGGATCTCAATGATGATCCCGCTCCTTCAAAATCAACCCGAAAAAAAAAGGAAAATCTGAGACGTCAAGTAAACAAAGGTTCATAGACACTCTTCATTCCTACACGTCGATGAGGCAAGAACGACACAAGGAGGCATTAGATATGAGAAGGAAACAAGGAAAAGAAACTTTGCGCTTAATTGAGGAGAAATGTGTGGCGGTGGCGCGACAAGATGTTGACAACAACATGAAGACGTATAGGGAGCTGCACGAAGGTTTGTCTGACCTGTTATTGGATTTAATTGATGATCGCAGACGTCAAATTGAGAAAAAAATATGCGTTGCCTTGTGATTTTTAGATTAGTGTTATTATCTTTATGTTTTTTTTAGTTTGAATTATGCAATTTTTAATTTCAATGGAAGTTTTTATTTATTTGTGTAAGATTATAAAAAATTAAAATTCTTTAGGGTAGTTTGGGTACACCATTGTCAGCTCTTAAGGTAGTCCAACATAGTTAAGGGTAACAATGATATGCTATTGCAATATTGGTCAGCTCTTAGGGTAGCTTCACTACGCTTGACTGACAACACCCTCCACCCTATGTAATAAGAAAATCATGCACCAAATTAATATATACTTTTGTAGGAAACTCTAAAAAGTAAAAACTAAAAAGACCCACCAGAAACAGACAAAATATTGCACCCACAATATCACTTTCTAAGACCATCCGTAGTGGGTGTTTCCTACCCTCAACCCATCCTAAAATATAAATAAAATGCTCGAAAACACCGCTTCTGAGGCAGTTTGGGTGTTTTTTTTGTTACCAGCGTTTAGTATACAACAATTGAAGGGGAGAATTAGTTAAACAACACTTTTGCCAACAACTACTTTATAAAGAATAAAAAAAAATTAATGTTTTCTGTTTATTCTATTTAATCCCTAGTTAAAAGTCACACGTCTATAAAACTCCCTACTCAAATTCAAAAAAGCTCTAAAACCCTCTACATAATACAACAAAAAATGGATTTTTCCTCTTCTTCGTATATATACAACCGGTTTTTTGTGAATGACGACCACATAGCCAATGACGAAGCGGAGAAAGAGGCAGCCACGATTTCGATGTACGATCATGGAAAAGTATATGAAATATCTTCGTTCTCCTCCACACACTGCCTCGAAAATAGATTATATTGAGCGAGATAGTTTGAGCACGAACACTGCTTGATGGTAGATTGCTTCAATGACCCGTCTAGATACAAGAACCCAAAGACTTTTAGGTGTCGTTTTTGGATGTCTAAACGTTTATTTATGCGCATTACCAAAGAACAGGAGCGTGAGTTTGATTACTTTAAGCGAAAACCGAACGGTCGATGGACGCTAGGATTCACTGCTATTCAAAAGTGTACTTCAGCATGCGTGCTCACCTACGGAAACACAACCGAAATCAACGATGGGAACTTAAAGATGACCGAAAAAACAACACAAGACACTTTGGAATATATCTGCTATGGTATATTTTAATATAAAAGAATATATTTCTATTGTTATTTTTAAAACTTTGTTTTTAAAATTAATTATTTTATACAGGATTAATAGATCTATACACTCCATGTTATCTGAGAAGACCCACTTAGAACGACCTATAATGGATTTACGCGGCGCATGAAAGGGAACATGGTTTACTAGGCATGATCGTGAGTATAGATTGTATTTCATTAGGAGTGGTCTAATTGTCCAATCACATAGCGAGGTCAATACACACGTGATGACTGTAAAGGACAACGGTCAGTCTTCAAGTGATTGGTTCACACAACCTTTAAGTTTGGTCGGCCTTCTCCAGTGTCCCCGGGTTCAACAAAGACATAAACATTTTGGAACAGTCGTCCATGGTGGGGGATTACATCCCCGGGAGCATACCAGTCACTTCGTTTTGGGCTAATGACAATTGGTATCCGCACGGATACTATTTGGGTGATGTGATATATTCGAAATATTTGATTATCGTGAAAATGTTTAAAGATCCGGAAGGGAATATTTTAAGAAAGTACAAGAGTTTTCGCGAAAGGACATCGAGAGGTGTTTTGGGGTTCTTCAACAACATTAGCATTTTGTGAGAAATCACTGCGTTTATGGGCGTTGGAAAAAAATGAATGCTATATATATGTGTATCATATTGCATTGTATGATTATGGAAGACGATAGGAGAGCAATTTGTCCAAATTACATACCGGAAGACGTTCAACAACAAACTCAACCAAGTATGGAGGAGAGACCATAAAATGTGTATGCGAAATACATAACGCGCTTATAGAGGATTTGTCCAACATGCTTGGATGGTTCGGCCCATTTCAAACGTAGGTGGAAATGAAATGGAGATTGAAGACGAAGATGGGTAGTTAGATAAAAGCGAACTTAAAGATGAAGGCGAGCAAGGCGAAGATGAAGATGAAAAACGAGTAGTGTTTATGTATATTTTAGATCTATTTTAAAACGAGTAGTGTTTATGTATATTTTAGATCTATTTTAAAAATTGTGGTTCTTTTAATGTTAATGTAATTTTTAGTTATCAATGGAATATTATTCTTTTGTTTTAAAAAAAATAGAAAAGGAAATAGAAAAATAATAATTGAGTAGCGATTGCAAGAGCATTTTACCACTATATCATTTTTTTACAAAATGTTTCATTATTAGTAAGGATGCCACGCGCCATAAAACATCCCTTGATGGAGGGATATGACTACGCATAGTCTAATACTAAACTATTGAAAACTCAAGTTATAACTCAACTAAAAAAATAGGTGATTTTATGGGATTTTGATCTATATGTGTTTCCAAAATCAATGAAACTATAGAAAGAACAAGGGCATGGAATATAAATTTCAATTTGTATAAACGAACGTGAACGTACACTCGTAAGAGTACACAGGTCGTATATTGAAATGAAATAGACTTCGATAATTTTTTTTTAATGGGAAACTATCTACTCCCAAACTACAATAATTTTCCTAAACTAGCTATTTTTTTTAACTATATGTTCAAGAATTGAATTTCTGACTTTCCACCAAGAGTCGCCTCAACCCATTGAGCTAACTACGCAAGTATACTTCCCATGCTTCATGAAATAAATATCTATTGCAGGTTTTGGAAGAGAGAGAGAGAGAGAGCTGATGGGTTGAAGGGAGGAAGTTCGAAAATCAAAATGGAAGACTTTACTACTATGGAGTGGAGAAAATTTTAGTACGACTTCTCACTGGTATTAAAATAAATATATAAATATGTGGTTACCTTTAATAGAATTGTTAAATAATGTTTTCAGGATTTGGATGATACTTTCATAATGAATTAATTTCAAAATTAAGCTAAAATAGGAATTAACAAAAAAGGGTTAAAATTTGTGCTTTATTTATAAATTTAAGGAATGAAATTGAACATTAAAAAATGAGTTGAAACTTGAAAGTATATATTATTCACAAATAATCATCGAAATTGAAACTTACGAAAAAGGAGGGGACACATTTAATTGGTTAAGGAGGTGACAAAAGGTTATATATTATGTGCAAGTTATATATTATATAATATATATAATAATATATATAAAGGAGAAGTTTGGTGCCGCTAGACTTTGCGGCACCTTATTTGTGCATAGTATTTGTTTTTTTCGTTTCAGTAACGAACATAACGGAAGCTAACCGAATGAAAAAAATGTTTTTTTGTTTGTCTTAATTCCGACATCGTAACAGAAACCGACCAAATTCGCATAGACTTACTGTTTCAACGTCCGGGACCAACAACGCTCTGGCTTACCAACTCCTGAGTTTAACGACCGACACCACCACATTAGTTCACTCAATTTTTAAATTTTCTCATTTTTTTAGCTCCGGTATTGTAACGAACGTAGTCGATACCGACGAAATCATGTCCAATTACCGTCTCAATACCCAGGACTGACAACGCATGGGTGTTACCACCGCTCGGGTTTAATGACCAAACAAACGTCATTTTAAATAACTTTTTTTAGATGTTAATTTAACAATTATATTTTTGGGCTTAACGCTAAGGTTTTACAAATAGTGTCTATGCCATGACAAACGTAAATGATGCCGATCGAATACGCGTCGACTCACCAACGTAACGCTCGGGCTTTACCAACACTCGGTTTTACAAACACCTGGGTTTCAACGTTGAGGTTTTACCAATTGTTCTGACGCAACGCACCAGATGAATATCTAGTTGTTATTATATTTAGAATCTGTTTCGTAAATGTTTTGTATTATAGAACTAGCTTTTAAACTCATGTATTATACGAGATTTGTCAAATAAAAAAAGTGTTTTGCCATTTGAAATAAATGAACAAAATTAAAGGTAAAAAACAATGAAATATATTATACAAACAATGAGAAATCTGTAATCTCAAATTTATAAATTTGATAAAATCTCTTTATATACAACATTTGTTGTTTTATCACAGATGTTCAAATCGTCATCCAATATAAACAAATTTTAACCATGTCTGCTAGTTAACCTGAATATATGCAACATATAATGTTCATAAAAAGAAACTGGACATTTAAGAAACAAAACAACCTTAAAAAGATTGTTCTTTACTTTTTTCTACTTCTTTATTATATTTTTACTTGTTTGATATTCAATTAATATTTTACTTTTAATTTCGTGACTATTTTATAACCCAACTTCTAAAATGGTTTTGACTCATAACCCGTTGATAGCTAGTATGAATGATATGAAATATTAGAAGATTAGAATGAAAAATTGACTATTTTATAACTACAAGTGCCAAAATGATTTTAACCATGGATAGCATGGATTAAATAGAATAGAGATTAGAAATTAGGACTTAATGTGGTTATAACGTATCGTCTTTATTTTTGTTTATTAGTATAGTAAGATTTCCACGTATAAAAAAAAAGTACATCTGTTTTATTTCAATTGAAAATACAGTATTATCATACACACTATTCATAGAAAAGAGGTGATCGAGATTAAAAATTAAGAATATCTAAACAAAGTCAATTGGTAGGTTCAATGAGTGGCGTATAATTATTCATAGATCCTAGTTGGTTGAGACTGTAGTAGCAAAGCTTGGAAAAAAATGTCATAGTGACTGGACTAATACGTATAAGAATTTCATAAACCGAGAGTGGCAGGGCTCAAAATTTTCAAACGAAAACAAATAAATTTACACTACTTAGTAAAAAAACGGAGGTGAGCGGAGTCACCCAGACCACAATACTAGGTTCGCCCATGGTTGACAGCAGCATTGCCATGATTTTTAGATGGACGGTATTAATAAGGGATATGATATTTGTACACCATTTGGTTATCCACACACCATACATACGATTGTATTAGGGCTGAGCACGGTTCGGTTCGGATCGGTTATTAGGCGAAACCCAAACCGAAGTAATCGGTTATTCGAATATGCAAACCGTTCGGTTTTCGGTTTTTCGGTTTTCGGTTTTTTGGTTAATGTCGATTTCGGTTTGGTTATTTTCGGGTTTTTTTCCAATTATTTGTTGACATTGCAAAAATAAAAAATTAAAGGAAAATTAGAAATAAATGATCCCACCTTTTATGTATTGGCCAATAATAATCACACCTTTAAAAATCACTACCAACGATCCCACCTTTTAACTACTTTTGTCTCACTGGTCCTCCGTTAAAAAATACTTAACGTCGTTATGTTTTTCCCTATTTTCAAACCGATGTTTTAGGGCTTTTGATCGGAAGAACGATATGAGTAGACTGATATAAAACTTATCTCGAAACAGTTATTCAAATGCCTTGAATTTTGTTAATTGGAAATTCAAGCACCCGAGTTAAAACATTGTTTCGTCGTTTGGATCACCATTTGAAGATAAGTTTTACATCGCTCGACTCGTATCCTTCTTCCGATTAAAAGCACTAAAACATCGATTTGAAACTAGGAAAAAACTTAACGACGTTAACGAAGGACCATTGTGACAAAAATAGTTGAAAGTTTGGACCATTGGTAGTGATTTTTAAAGATGAGATTATTATCGGCCAATACACAAAAGTTAAGATTATTTATTTCCAATTTTCCAAAATTAAAAAATAAAAATGCATATTTTAAGTTTGTATAAGAACGTGTTAGAGTGACACGGTTCACATATATATTGAATTCAAAAAACAAAAATAGACACGCGTTACGTGGAACTATATGAATACAAAGTTGCTAAATATAGTTTAAAAAATAAAAAACATTAAAAGTTTAGTCCCGACCTTCATTCATCATCTTATTTATTTAACTTAAAAGTTTAGTCAATTTTTCATCATCTTGATAATCTTTATTATCATCAATCGGTTCGGTTCGGTTTTTTAAAAATGGATAACCGAATCGAAACCGAAATTTCGATTTTTTAAGAAAACAAAAATTAACCGTCGGCTAATGTTTCTGTTCGGTTTTTTAGCTACGGTTTTTTTGATTAATTCGGTTTTCTGCTCACCCCTAGATTGTATAGGGGTTATACGATCGTATGGACCCCACTTGAAAGGGTGTGTGGATAAGTCAAATAATGTGTAGATAACCAATGCCTATTAATAATTTTGAAGATTCTTTTTATATGTCATCGGCCACTGGCTGTCTCGTCACTCGCATTGGTGACAAAGCTGTTAGTTCTGAGTGGCTCAATGTCGACCATTAGGTGACATAAGCTTTTAAGTTTGAATAAACCTTCACCACACAAATTTAGACTAAAGAAAACTACATGCAGTAAGTCGGTCCCATCCATTATTGCTGCGTGTTTTGCGTTTTTCACATCGACTACATGGACAAATGATATCTTCATAATATACACGAAATAGATTGCTAGGAGGTACTATGAAATTTACAGTGTGGGCCCGTGTGTGAGAGGCTCTAGTAGTATGCCAAAAGGCTTTAGATATATGACTTGTTAGTATTCAATAACAAATGCTGTTAAAATATCAATGCTTTGTTATGAACATTTATGCGGTGACTATTTATATTCTAAACTTCTACATCACCATTAAGTATGCATTAGTATTATAGGCCTATAAATAGAGGCTTCTTATACTAGATAAGTGATATACTTAATAAAAGAATTCTTTCATTATCTATCTTTCTATAAACTCTATATAATCCATGTTCTTATGTTCATATACTTTGCATATATATATATAGGGTAAGGTTAAAATAAAAATCCACTTGAGTTGTGAAAACCCGCGAAAACCGTATGTAACATCGTTTTTTTTTGTTACATGTAATATATGTTGTAACATTTAATACAAAATATCGAAACATAAAAAAAAAATGTTTTGCTATTTTTTAACATTTTTTTACTAATTTTTATATATATTTTCAGGAGAGAGAAAAAATTATATTTATATTTACATTTTTTATTCACTTTAATTGTGGATCACAAGATTTAAACATTAATTAAAAACATGTGGTTGAAAATGAGTTTCTAAAGTTTTCACAACTCAAGTAGGTTTTCATTTTATACTTAGCCTATATATATATATATATATATATATATATATATATATATATATATATATATATATATATATAGGGTAAGGACACTAAGAGAACCATTGACAAATTGAGAACCATTTTGGACCACTATAAAAAACTCTAAAAAAATATTAAAAAAATTATAAAACAAAAAAAATGAAAAATTTTAAAAAAGTAAAGAAAACAAAATTCTTATATTTCATTCCGGTTTCATAAAAAAAAACCGAATTTTTTTTAATTCGTATTATACCTATATACATATGTTCGCAGCATCGTCTTCGTCTTAATTTCTGGACGAAATTTCCTAAAGTAGGGAATACTGTGACATTCGTCAATTTCGGGTCTTGTTTGTATTCGTTTTTGTATTTGTTTATTATGTAAACCGACCCGATTTGTAAACCGAAGCTTATGTTATAATCAAAATGATGGATTTATGTTACAATATTGTTTCACACTTGTTGGGTCTTGAAAACATCCTATCTTTATTTTTATTTTTATTTATTTATAATTTATTTATTTATAATTTATTTATTTATTTATTTATTTTTGTTGTTTTGTGTTTTTGTCTTGATCCATTTTGCATGAAAACTCTTGTGTCTCACACCCATATTTGACTACCAACATTACCCTATATATACACCACCTTTCCTCTTCATTTTCCCTTGCTACAACTCAAAAAAAAAAAAAAAAAAAACTCTCTCAAACATCAAAGATTCAAGGTTATCTTCTTAAGTGTTCTTGAAGGTTTTTAGTCTTTCATCTTAATTAGTTTATGTAGCCTTATTAATACTTGTTTATGGTTGTGCAACATATATAAAATATACACCCCTTGTTTACCTTTGGTAGTTCTCCGATTCCGGTCGGTGAGGTTTCGGACCTCATAAGGCAAGGCTTCATGGAGGACTTCGTGTCCTTGATATATATACATCTATATAACTTGTTCATACATATTAATCTTGCTTATTTTAGTTTGTTGGTCATGTTTACAAGTTCCATGGTTATGGGTTTTTAAGAGTCTATGCTTCGGTTTAACCGTAAATAGCTCTAAACCGTAAACCGAACTTTGTTACTAGTTTTGTTAAATAATTGTTTAAACATGCTTATTGTTAGATCTAAGTTTCTAAAATCAATTTTACAAATTCTATGGTTATGGGTTTGTAGAATCTTACCTCGGTCTTAACCCGAAACACGATCCGAACCGAAAACCGAACTTTTGTTTAAAGACTTTATTGTTAACTTTTGGTATTTTTTTTATTTGTACATTATTATACAAGTTCTTTAGTGTTTGGACATGTGGAAACCATCTATGAACTTATTGTGAGATGGAAACCGAACCAAACCGATTCTTACTCGCTTAAGACACACAAATGTGTTTTTTTAGCCATCAAGACTTGTATATTTCTTTAAAAATAGTTACAAATTGATTTTTAAATATTTTCTTAAGTACTTGAAAATGTTGGATCCAACTGGATCTCATAACAAAGTTTGGACCGACAAAACCGAACACTCGCTTAACGTGCGTTGTTAGTTCTAAAACAATGGAACTACATACTTGGTTAAGTCTTATAAAATTTTATTGAGTTATCTCAACATTCAATATTTTGGAAAGTTGACCTTGGGTTTGACCAATTATCAAGACCCGAACCGACAACCCGAACACTCGATAAAAAAAAAACCGCTTTAGTATCTTTATTCCAAAGGGATTTTAATTCTTGCATTTTATCCGCCTTATTACTTAACATAGGTTGGGTAAATATTAAGGTTAGATACTTTAACCCGGTTTCGAGCAAACTTACATTTTTAAAGGGTTATTATTATAAATTCTTAAATAGTTACATTTTAAAACCTTGAACTTTAATTATTTACATTTCTCAACATTTATTTTGTTTAAAGACCTTCAAGACAACCTTTCTAAATTCAAGACTTCTTTTCTTTTTAGGCATTTTGCGTTAAACTCGTCGTTCCAACAAATCTCCAAATTATCATCTTTCAAGTTTACTACTTGAAGGTTAATATTTCATACCCCATTTTCCATCTTTTATTTTGGGGGTGACATTTCGTACTTATTCAACAAAATGCTTTATATTTGAATCTTAAACCACAAACGTAGTTGTATACTTTACCTAAATAATTGCTCGATTTGGTGTTATATGCTTATATGCCTATGTGTTTATCGCTTTTGGTTGGTGGAACTATAAAATCCTAGACTATTTGGCATCCCCTTATAGCAAGGTGTCGTTAACGTAATGCAATTAACGATAACTATAAAATCCTAGACTATTTGGCATCCCCTTATAGCTAGGTGTCGCCAATGTGTTTAGCGATATATATTTATCCAAATTACCACTTTTATTTATCGTTTCGTATGCAAGTTTTGTGGCTATCTTTATTATATACTAATATGATTAAACTTATGAATTGCTCACCAACCTTTGTGTTGACAAACTTTATTTTATGAAATGTTGCAGGTTTGCATCTTGGTTGATTTATGATTGTGAAGAAAACGACATCAAAGACCTTAGGATATTAGTAAAAATGAACAATATCAAATTTGCCATATTTTGTGATATCTTGTTTATGGTTATTTTATGGATAATTGTTATGTGACATTTTCGATGTTGTGAAATGAAATGAGTTTATTAAATACTGTCACTTTAATTAGTGTCATGTGCTTATGGACAATCGTTACACCTCGGCATGTTCCGCCGCCTTTGGTCGGGGTGTGACAGATTGGTATCAGAGCCCTGACAATAGGATAGGTGGTTAGACGTAACGACCTAGTATTGTTATGCTTAGGGTCCTATACGTGTGCTCATACGTGTTTACTCTATTTTGATTGTTCATATCGCATATTATTTATAAACTTGTTTAAAATTCACCAATATCCCAAATGTTCCCATACACACACTTTCATAGTATTTCCAAGGTATCCTTACCTTAAAACGCAAAAAGTAGATTTTCATAGTGTTTTATGGATTACAAGATTAACTTGGATCCCGTTGTTTATAATCCCTTAAAGGTTGCATTTATATCGGGTTCGTAGCCCTCATAGGAAGCTAGACATTATAAAACGACCATTTGACAAAAATATTCCAAGAATCGAAGGTGATTTACTTACCTGGAATGGTGGGATTATAGTGCTCGTTT
Source organism: Bidens hawaiensis (assembly GCF_021521415.1). NCBI lineage: Eukaryota > Viridiplantae > Streptophyta > Magnoliopsida > Asterales > Asteraceae > Bidens > Bidens hawaiensis. Next base: position 152,058 of record NW_027492693.1, on the reverse strand, counting down.
TCTAGGCCACAAACCATGTTATACATGTCAATACTTTAAGTAGTCGAATGCGAGCGTTCCGGTCGCCATCCTAATTTTTCGGTGTCAAAATAATAGAACTACGGTGATTCGTGGACTAGTGCTTTGACATGACGTTGTATCCCGATTTATGGTGTTATTATCGTTATTTGAGTCGAAAACATGAAAAAGTTGCGGTGATTCGTGCACATGTTTAGACTCCAACGTTGTGTTTTATAATTTTTTTTTGAGTTGGAATATCAAATCATGGTGGTTCATGTATGATTTTCCGACTCTATAAACCTCAAAATCTCAAAATTTTAAGCTTTAACCCCTCAAAATCTCAAAATCATTTACGATTGTTTCCGGTTTGTTGTTTATATACAAAGATTTATATTTTATCTAACACTAACATCTACTCCTCACTAACTCTAGGATTCACAATCAAAAAGAAAATTTAACTTCACCTTATTCTTATTTTATATACTCTCATATCCATTTCTTTTTACCTAAAACTTATTCCATTTCTTTATAATCTTTTAGCATGCCTCCACTAAGACCGCGCAAAAGCACCAACCGACGTATGGCTGTTTTTATCGTCAAGCAAATGGCCGCTGTGATTCCCGAACTTGTAACTCAAATCCAAGCTACCCAACCTCCTCCACCCGTTGTTGCAACCGTTGAACCCAATCCCGTATCCTACCCATATAAGCAATTTACTAGTGCCAATCCAACCGAATTCTGGGGTACGAACTGTGCGACTACCTTGTTGCAATGGTTCGAGTCTATGGAGAATGTGTTTAGATATAGCGAGTGCCCCGAAGCGAAAAAGACAAATTTTGCTTCAAGCATGTTTAGAAAAACCTCTCTAACATGGTGGGGGTAGTGTCATGCATCTCCAAGGGTCGGAAACGGCTATGGCTCTTCCATGGTCCGACCTCAAGGCACTCATGATGAAGAAGTTTTGTCCCAAACACGAACTTCAAAAGCTTGAGGAGGAATTTTGGAACCTCAAGCAAGATAGTGGTGATAACGCCGCTTACTCACTCCGTTTCCACGAGTTGAGCATTCTCGTCCCTCATTTGGTTACCCCGGTTGAGCGTGAGCTTGACAAATACATTGGGGTTTTCCTATGCAAATCCGGGACTCAGTCATGAGTAGCAAACCCGTGAATCTTGAGGATGCCATTACTCTAGCTGGTGCGTTATCGGAGAATCATGTGAAAGCGGGTACCCTAACCCTCAAGAAACCAAAAGAAAAGGCCAAACCCGAGCCCGCACCACAAGCCAAGGTTGAACCCGCACCACAAGCCATTAACTACTCCAACTCTTCCCGTCACAACAATAACAACAAGAAGAAGAAAGCTAAAACCAACTACCGAAACTTTGCCGTTACCCAACCCCAACCTCAACAACAAACCCAAATTCCACCTCAAACCTGAAAAACCTATACCGGTACCGCCCCACTATGCAACATTTGCCAACTCCATCACCCACCAAACATGCCTTGTCGCCATTGTACCATTTGTAACCGACTTGGTCATCTCAACACCACATGCCGATCCGCACAACGAACCCAACCTAACCAACCAAACCAACCAAGAACTTTTCCCCAAAATACTCAACACCGATATGCACCCTACCCACCAAACCAACCTCAACAACCCCGAGCTTGCTATAATTGCGGTGACCCTAACCATTTCCGCAACAATTGTCCTCGCCTCATCCTTACTAACCAAACCATGACCGCGCCTTACTACCAAACTCAAGCTTACCAAGTTCAAACCTACCAACCTCAACTTTCCCAACACAATGCACCACTCATCCAACCCATCCAACCCATACAAGCACCACCTCCTCCACCACCGCAGGCACCTCAAGTCAACCAAGGCAATCAAGGACGAGCTTTCATGATGAATGTTAATCAAGCTCAAGCGGCAAACGATGTTGTGAACAGTATGTTTTTAGTGAACCAACATTTGGCTTCCATTTTATTTGATACGGGTGCCGATAGAAGTTTCATTTCTTTGAAATTTGAGTCGAAAATTGCCGTGTCTCGAACCAAGCTTTCCCGGTCGTTTTCTGTTGAAGTCGCCAATGGGAACTCCATCACCATAAATTCCGTCGTCCGCGATTGTACTCTCTTTCTTGCTAACCATAAATTCTCCATCTATCTCATCCCGATGCAAATGGGAAGTTTCGATGTCATAGTAGGCATGGATTGGTTATCTTTGCACCGTGCCGAAGTTGTTTGCTTCGATCATTCGCATTCCGCTTGTTAACGGTAAAATCCTTAAGGTCTTCTGAAAAGCTACTTCGAGAAGGCTTAATCTCATGTCGTGCTCTCAATCGCAAAAATACTTACGCCAAAAGTATGCTCCGCTCCTAGCTCTCTTGGCGACAAAAGACAAAAAGGAAAGGAAAATCCAAGATATTTCTATTGTTCGTGATTTCCTCGATGTCTTTCCCGAAGATGTCACGGGTCTTCCACCCGTTCGTCCGATTGAATTTTGAATCGATCTTGTGCCCGGCGCGATGCCCGTGGCCAAGGCTCCTTACCGTTTAGCCCCGTCAGAAATGCAAGAATTATCGAACCAACTCGAAGAATGTTAATCAAGTTCAAGCGGCAAACGATGTTGTGAACAGTATGTTTTTAGTGAACCAACATTTGGCTTCCATTTTATTTGATACGGGTGCCGATAGAAGTTTCATTTATTTGAAATTTGAGTCGAAAATTGCCGTGTCTCGAACCAAGCTTTCCCGGTCGTTTTCTGTTGAAGTCGCCAATGGGAACTCCATCACCATAAATTCCGTCGTCCGCGATTGTACTCTCGTTCTTGCTAACCATAAATTCTCCATCTATCTCATCCCGATGCAAATGGGAAGTTTCGATGTCATAGTAGGCATGGATTGGTTATCTTTGCACCGTGCCGAAGTTGTTTGCTTCGATCATTCGCATTCCGCTTGTCAACGGTAAAATCCTTAAGGTCTTATGAAAAGCTACTTCGAGAAGGCTTAATCTCATGTCGTGCTCTCAATCGCAAAAATACTTACGCCAAAAGTATGCTCCGCTCCTAGCTCTCTTGGCGACAAAAGACAAAAAGGAAAGGAAAATCCAAGATATTTCTATTGTTCGTGATTTCCTCGATGTCTTTCCCGAAGATGTTACGGGTCTTCCACCCGTTCGTCCGATTGAATTTTGAATCGATCTTGTGCCCGGCGCGATGCCCGTGGCCAAGGCTCCTTACCGTTTAGCCCCGTCAGAAATGCAAGAATTATCGAACCAACTCGAAGAACTTTCCAATAAAGGTTTCATTCGTCCTAGCTCTTCTCCTTGGGGCGCTCCTGTTCTCTTCGTGAAAAAGAAGGATGGTTCGTTTCGTATGTGCATCGATTATAGGGAACTTAAGAAACTCACCATCAAAAATCGTTATCCCTTGCCACGAATCGACGACTTATTCGACCAACTTCAAGGCGCAACTTGCTTCTACAAAATTGATTTTCGATCAGGTTATCATCAATTGCGTGTTCGCGAAGAAGACATTCCAAAAACCGCTTTCCGTACTCGATATGGACATTTCGAATTTTTGGTTATGCCCTTTGGGTTAACAAATGCACCCGCGGTGTTTATGGACCTCATGAACCGCGTTTGCAAACCATTCCTCGATAAATTCGTTATTGTCTTTATTGATGACATTCTCATCTTTTCCAAATCCAAAGCCGAACATGAACATCATTTGCGTTCCATTCTCGAACTTCTTAGAAACGAACGACTTTATGCCAAGTTCTCCAAATGCGAATTTTGGCTCGAGCATGTTCAATTTTTCGGACATATCGTAAACAAAAAAGGTATTCATGTTGATCCCGCTAAAATTGAGGCCGTTAAGGATTGGAAAACTCCAATGACTCCCACGGAAATTCGATCCTTCCTCGGTTTAGCCGGATATTATCGACGTTTCATTCGAAACTTTTCCAAGATCTTTTTGCCTCTTACCTCCCTCACTCATAAAGGAAAACCATTTGATTGGGGTTCGAAGCAAGAAAAAGCCTTTTGTACTCTCAAGGACATGCTTTGCAATGCTCCCATTTTAACCCTTCCCGATGGAAACGACGATTTCGTGGTATTTTGCAATACCTCTCATCAAGGTCTTGGTTGTGTCCTCTTGCAACGAGGTCAAGTCATCGCTTACGCATCAAGGAAACTTAAGGTCAACGAGAAGAACTACACGACTCATGATCTCGAACTTGGTGCCATTGTTTTCGCTCTCAAAATCTGGAGACATTACCTTTATGGTACGAAATGTGTGGTTTTTACCGATCATAAAAGCCTTCAACACATTTTTGACCAAAAAGATCTCAATATGAGACAACGACGATGGGCCGAATTACTTAGTGATTACGATTGCGAAATTCGTTACCATCCCGGTAAAGCGAATGTTGTCGCCGACGCTCTAAGTCGAAAGGTTAATGTTAAATCCGTTCTGCTTCTAAGCGTTGTCGTTCAAACCGATCTTCAAATTCGAATCTTCCAAGCTCAACGTACCTCTGTTGAAGAAGGTAACATGTACGACGAAATGTCATGTGGAGCCAAACTTCAACTCGAAACCAAACCCGATGGTCTTTTGTACTTTCTCAATCGTTTGTGGGTTCCAAATCGCGATGACCTTCGTACTTGTATACTCGACGAAGCTCACAATTCGCGGTATTCCGTTCATCCCGGTGCGGATAAGATGTATTTCGATCTTCGTGCTACCTTTTGGTGGCCGGGTATGAAAAAGGACGTAGCGTTATTCGTATCTAAATGTCTTACTTGCTCAAAAGTTAAAGCCGAACATCAAAGACCTTTTGGTCTACTCGAGCAACCACCGATTCCCGTTTGGAAATGGGAAGACATTGCTATGGACTTTATCACTAAATTACCCAACACCCAAAAGGGCAACGATAGCATTTGGGTGGTCATCGATCGTTTGACCAAATCTGCTCATTTCATTTCGATCCGCGAGAAGTATTCTGTCGAGCAGCTTGCTCAAATCTATGTTCGAGAAAGCGTGTGCCGACACGATTTACTATTGACTATTATCTCTGACCGTGATGCTCGTTATACCTCTCATTTTTAGCGTTCACTTCAAGAAGTTTTGGGAACACGTCTCGATTTTAGCACCGCTTATCATCCTCAAACGGACGGTCAATCCGAATATACAATACAAACTCTCGAGGATATGCTACGAGCATGTGTTCTTGATTTCGGTGGGAATTGGGATTCTCACATTCCGTTCATTGAGTTTTCTTATAAAAATAGCTACCATTCGAGCATTAAGATGGCTCCTTTCGAAGCTCTTTACGGTCGTAAATGTCGTTCTCCGATTAGTTGGAACGAAGTCGGTGAAGCTCAAATCACGGGACCCGAAATGGTTCAAGAAGCCACCGACATTATTGATCGAATCTGTAAGAACCTCCTAGCCGCTAGAAGTCGTCAAAAGAGTTACGCCGACAAACGGCGAAAACCGATCGAATTTAATGTTGGCGATCTTGTCCTTCTAAAAGTATCTCCTTGGAAGGGGGTAGCCCGTTTCGGAAAGAAGGGTAAACTAGCTCCTCGTTTCGTTGGTCCTTTTAAAATCCTTGAGCGTGTGGGAGAACTTACCGGTGTTCATCCGACATTTCATGTTTCAAATCTTAAAAAGTGCTTAGCCGAGGGTAATCTCCGTATACCTCTGGACAAAGTACATGTCGATGAGTCGATGGTCTTTGTTGGTGCATAAATGTCAGTAGTTCATAGTCTAGTGTCTGTAATCGAGTCTGTATTGTTATTTATGTTTTTGTTTAAAGCGAAGTTGTCAACAAGTTCGCCTAGGCGAACTTGTTGAACAAGCGAAGTTATGGACAACTTCGCCTGAACATATCAGGCGAAGTTGTCGTGTATTTATATATAGATTACGGCTTGGTTTAGGGTTAATCAATCAGTTAGTGTTCGAGAGTTCAGTTAATCAGTCGACGAGAGTCTGTATTAGTGATATCGTATCACGTGAGTTCGGTTATAATATATAACGTGTTTCGTGTATTCGTGTGTTTGTGTTCTTTGCTCGTAACGATCTACGCAGGGATTCCGCATCTGAGTAGACCGCGATATCTCGTGCGATCCGTCCAGGGAACCTACAATTGGTATCAGAGCATTTGCTCGATTGTGAGGTTCGGGATATTCACGCGGGTATAGATTTCGTCCCGTTTCGACTATTCGCGGGACGTGTTTTCGTGTTTCTAAGTCAATCTTACCTACTACCACAGTATTCAAGCCTTTGCACCATCAAAAACCTTGTTAAATCCAGATTCCAGATCTTCAAAAACGTCCGTGTTCATTAGGCGAAGTTGCCGTCACTGTACGTAGGGTTTCGGCGAAGATATAAGGTTAAGCGAAGTTATCCACAACTTCGCCTACCTTCTCAAGTTCGCCTGTATCAGCGAAGTTATCTACAACTTCGCCTCATTCCTAAGTTCGCTTACCTTAAGCGAAGTTAAGAATCAGCGAAGTTAATCAGCAGAGTTATCAGCGAAGTTCTTCAGTGAAGTTCTCTACAACTTCGCCTTCTTCAAGCGAAGTTATCCGTAACTTCGCCTACAGTACTTAAAAAAAAAAAATTAACTTTTCAGGTTTCTTACTTTTCGGAAAAGATGTCGTCGATCAACATCTCTGAGTTAGTGAAGATGGAAGTTGAAGCAGGGTCGGCTACCAAGGCCCCAAGATTGCTGAAGGGAACCGATTTCGTTGCATGGAAGGATCGGTTCATACAGTACGTCAAATACCAGGATGCGAAGATGTGGGTATGCATCCAGGATGGTTATATTCCACCAATTATGGAGTATGAAGGTCGTGACCAAATCAAGAAGTATAGTAAAATGGAAGAAGAAGAGAAGAAGATGTATGAGGCTGAGAGCAAGGCTCATGCTGCTATTACCATGGCTCTTCCACAGGAGATCCTTCATACTTTTAGGAAGTACACTTCAGCAAGGGAGCTTTGGGAAGCCCTTGAGAGCAGATTTGAAGGAAATGTAGGAATCCGGGCTTCAAAAATAAAACTGCTCAAGACCCAGTTCTCAGTCTTCAAGTATTTGAAGAATGAATCATTAGATGATATCATCACTCGATATTATCATCTGATGACTGAATTGAGCAACTACTCCATTTCCTACCGAGAAGAAGAAATAGTTGAGAAGCTTCTAGATGCTCTCCCACCAAAATGGGAGATGTACACTGTGCTGATGAGGGAAGACAAGGACTTTCCCACATATGATCTTGAAACGGCAGTCAACAAGCTCAGAACCTTTGAGGTTAACATGGTCAGAAAAGAAACATCTATGGATCAGGTTCAAGATCCAGGTATGTATGGAGCTAAAGTCAACACTAGCTCAGGATCAAAGACTGAATCGGCTGCTTACTACTCGAAGGGAGAGTCGGGCCCCAACTCATCACATGAGGGGCATGTGTCAGTTAACACAAATGGGGATGTTTGCTATGTAGCAGCTGGATCTAGTGGTTCTCAACCCCAGGCAAGCAAGAGTAGTTGCTCTTCAAGTGCTCCCAGCAACAACTACTCCAAGATGCCTATGAGTGTCAAGTCTGCTGAAGAGCAGTTTGGCCTCTATGCTTCTTTCATTGCTTCCTATGAGAACTATATTCAAGGGAAGATTGTTGATCCAGCTATGTTGGATGAAGATTACGATCAGATTGATGCTGACGATATGGAAGAAATGGATCTACAATGGCAGATGGCCATGATTGTAAGGAGGGTGAAGAGGTTTATGAATAAGACCGGTAGAAAGTTTGTCGGAGGAAGACCAGGGTTCGACAAGTCAAAGGTAAGGTGCTACAATTGTCAACAAAACGGTCACTTCGCAAAAGAATGTAGGAATGAGCGTGTAGAACGAAGTCAAGGAAAGTCTACACCGCATAATGAGGGAAGAAGAGATTACAGTGCCATGATTTCCAGAGGAGATGGTGAATATAACTGGAACCTGCTTTCTAAAGAATCTTTCGAGCAGGCAAATTTGGCAAAAGTCGAAACAGAAGAAAATGAGAAGGATGCCAGAGAAGAAAAGGCTCTTATGGCAGACGTTAATGACAAGCTCTCCGAGGTATGCTCTAAAACTACTTGTTCAAAATGTGAGAACTTGTCTGAGCAATTAGCAACTATTACCGATCAGTATGTTAGGTTGGATGCTGAATTTAAAACCTTAAAAGAAGATCATCACTTTACTAAATCAAGAGAAAATAATTATAAAATTAAAATAAAAGCTTGTGAAAAAGATGTTAAAAGTTTAAAAACTAAACTTGCTGAAAAAATTGAAGTGATTGATTTAAGTTATGAGGTTTTGGAAGAAAAGACCAAACTAATTGCTGAGAGAGAAAAACAGATTGCTGACCACCAGGTGAAAGTGGTGGAACTGAATCGAAAACTGGAGCAGTTCAGAAATTCCTCTGCTATTCTTGATTACCTTGTTAGTGATCAAGGTTCCTCTACCAAGAGAGGAGGAATCGGTTATCATGAGGTTCCACCACCGTACAATCACAATTACACTTTTAACCCTAGTGTTCAGAAATCTATTGATTTTGAGGTTGCTCAGACAGTGCCAATTAAAGTAACTGTTAAAAAACCAAATGTTAGTGAAGGCGAAACAAGTTCGCCTGTTTCAAGTGTTGAAATTTCTGATCAAAATCCAGTCTCGTCAGATTCGGATAAGTCATCCGAGTCTGGTAAGGCAAAAGAGGAGGTTGTGTTACCCAAGAGTGGAGAAAAAGATAAAATGAATAAAAAGAGTACTCCACTAAACCTGTACGTCCCACCATATGTGAGACGAACGGCCGGTAATATAGCCTCGACATCTAAAACACCGGTTGATAAAAAAGTTGAGCATAGGTGTTGTTTTAGATGTAATCAATTGGGACATCTTGTTGCAAATTGCCCTCTGAAGCAGCGATTCAGAGGTGTAAGGCCTACTAAAGCTGAGAATAAGCCTAATAGTAATTTTCGTGCTGCTAAAAATGAAAACCACTTAAAATTCAAAAATGTGACTAATTCAGGTTTTCATAGAAACAAATCTCAGTTTTACACTTCTAATAACCAAACCACAAGCTATAATTCTTTCAATTCTCAAAGGTTTGGAAGGCCTCACAATCAATCTTCAATGAGATATCCTAATGGGACTTACAGGAGTTACCGAGATACTAACTTTGGAAAGCCAAAGTTTGGGATGTATAGATCCAAGACCAATTGGTCTTGGGTCCCTAAATTCTAATCTTTTGCTTTATTGTGCAGGAACAGTTGAACAGGGCTGCCAACAATCTTTGGGTTGTAGATAGCGGCTGTTCCCGGCACATGACGGGTAACAAATACTTGTTACACGATTTGAAACCTGTTCAAGGAGGGAGAGTAAGTTTTGCCGGAGAAAGTGGAGGCAATATTACTGGAAAGGGAACGGTGTCGAACGGAAAGATGACGTTGGAGAATGTCAACTTTGTAGAAGAATTGAGGCACAATCTGCTGAGTGTGTCGCAGATTTGTGATAAGGAGTACACCGTTCATTTTACAAAGAACGAGGCGATCGTGCTGAAACCGGGTTTTCAGATACCAGAGGAGTGGATTTTGATGAAGGCTCCTCGTGATAGGAATACGTACATTATGGATATGAGATCAACTGAAATGGCCACGGCAGAGTCATGCCTTTTGACAAAAGCGAGTGAAACAGAGTCCGAATTGTGGCATAGGAGAATGGGACACATTCATCTTCGGAAGATGAACCACATTGTCAAGAATGGGCTTGTGCTGGGCGTTCCCTTGAAAAATTTCAATTTTGAAGATAAATGTATAGCATGCAAGAAGGGAAAGCAGCACAAGAAATCCCATCTCACCAAGAAAGTAAATTCAATTGCCAGTACTCTAGAATTGCTTCACATGGATCTCTTCGGTCCCGTGTATGCAAAAAGTCTAGGAGGTACTTCATACTGCTTGGTGATCACTGATGACTACTCACGATACTCGTGGGTATATTTCCTGAAATCAAAAGATGAAACGGCTCAGATGGTGAAGAATTTGATTACCAAAGTTGAGAACGTTATGGAAAAAAGGGTTAAGTTCATCAGAAGTGACAATGGAACAGAGTTCAAGAATTTTGAGATGGAGATCTTCTGTCTTCAAAGAGGGATTGAACACCAATACAGCGCTCCTTATACACCGCAACAGAATGGAGTGGCTGAAAGGAAGAACCGAACGTTAATTGAAGTAGCCAGAACTATGCTGGCTGATTCGAAGCTTCCTGTGGTGTTTTGGGCTGAAGTTGTTGCTACAGCCTGTTATGTTCTGAATAGAGTCTTAACTGATAAAAGACTTGGTAAAACGTGTTATGAGCTTATGCATGGAAGAAAGCCCAACTTGAGTGGTCTAGAACCATTCGGGTCCCCTTGTTCGATTTTGAAGACAAATTCTAAATTTGGTGAAGTAGCCGATGAAGGAATCTTAGTCGGTTATGTTGTTGGGACTCCCAACAGACGTGTCTTCAATACATCGACAAGCAAGATTGAGGTGGTGTGTAACACAGATATCACAAGTTACCAACCGCCAAAACCAAGCAACGGACCTGCGGAGTTTTTCGACTATGTTAAACTTTTTAAGTCTTTTAACATACCGGATTTAGATATCTCCGAAGAAGAAGAAAGAGTTGCTACGAAGATGATCCTTGATGAGGAAGAAAATCTATTGCAAAGACAGCTGATTGATAAATGTCAACCTTCCTCATCAAATACTATCGATACCCCTGCTGCCTCAACTGAAGAAGAATTTATCAATCCTTTTCACTCTCAGCATGAAACAACCATTGACGAGCTCTCTTCTAACTTGGAAGACAATTTGCATGTCGGTTCTGTTCCGACCACGAGAATTCATAAAGATCACCCTTTGGAGAATGTGATTGGTGATGTGTCCTCCGGTGTACAAACAAGACGTAGCTTGGATGAGCACACCTGTGTTTACACAAGCATTAAGGAGACAGGAATAATCAACGAATGCTTGTACACCTGCTTTATCAGCCAGATTGAACCGAAAAATTATCAAATGGCTTTAAAGGACAGCTCGTGGGTTGAAGCCATGCAAGAAGAGTTGGCTCAGTTCAAGAAAATGGAAGTATGGGATTTGGTTGAAAAACCGAAGAATGTGCATGCGATTGGCACAAAATGGGTGTTTAAGTGCAAGAGAGATGAGAAAGGGATTATCATAAGAAACAATGCGAGGCTAGTTGTGAAAGGATTCAATCAACAAGAGGGGATTGATTATAATGAAGTGTTCGCTCCTGTCGCAAGGTTGGAAGCCATAAGATTGTTTTTGGCGTTCGCTGCTTATAAGAAGATGAAGGTATTTCAGTTGGATGTGAAGAGTGCGTTTCTGAATGGGAAAGTTGATGAGGTAGTGTATGTTGAGCAACCTCCGGGTTTTCCTGACCCAGACTTTCCTGATCACGTGTACAAGTTAAGCAAGGCATTGTATGGACTACATCAGGCACCTCGTGCCTGGTATTCAACTTTATCAGATTACTTGCTTGAAAATGGGTTTGAAAGAGGTCAGATAGATAGCACGCTATTTGTGAAGAGACAAGGAAGCGACTTCCTGCTAGTGCAAGTCTACGTGGATGACATTATTTTTGCTGCATCAAAAGTCTCCATGTGTCTAGATTTTGAGGCCGTCATGAAGAAAAGGTTTGAAATGAGTGCTATGGGTGAACTAACTTTCTTTTTAGGATTGCAGGTTGATCAAAAGAAGGATGGGATGTTCATTCACCAGACCAAGTATGTCCATGATGTGCTCAAACGATTCAAGACGGAGGACAGCACTCCATTCGACACTCCAATCTGCGTCAATCACAAATTGGGTGCTGAGTCAGACGGTGATGCAGATGTGGACCCAACTCAGTATCGGGCTATTATAGGTTCTTTAATGTACTTAACTGCTTCTAGGCCTGATATAATGTTTGCTGTTTGTCTTTGTGCTCGTTTTCAGGCAAACCCAAAGGAATCTCACATGAAAGGTGTGAAGAGGATCTTGCGGTATCTCAAGGGCAAACCGAAGCTGGGGTTGTGGTACCCGAGAGGAGGAGACTTGGAGCTAGTCGCTTACACAGATTCTGATTATGGAGGGTGCAATCAGAGTCGGAAGTCAACAACTGGAGGATGTCAGTTTCTTGGTGGCAGATTGGTGTGGTGGCAATGCAAGAAGCAGACTTCAGTCGCAATTTCAACCTGTGAAGCAGAATACATGGCAGCATCCAACTGCTGCTCCCAGGTTCTTTGGATTCAACAACAATTGCGCGACTATGGTCTGAATTTCTTACTTACACCTATTTGCATTGATAACACAGCTGCTATCTCAGTAACTAACAATCCCGTGAAACATAGTAAAACTAAACATATTGACATACGTCATCATTTTATACGGGATTGTGCTGAGAAGAAACTGATTGTGCTTGAAAAAGTGGATACGCTTGATAATTTCGCTGATCTTTATACTAAAGCGTTTGACAAAATGAGATTTCAAAACCTTATTGAGTTGAATGGGATGATCAATCCCGAGTAACCATGCTTTTCTTGTAATATTTAAAAAAAAAAAGGGGGTCACTATCGCTTAAAAATATGTTGGTTACATCAGTTTGAAGGACTTGTCTTCGGATATATTTTGGTCCTCATTTTCTACTTGTAGATTTTGAGGATAGCCATTAACCAGATTACTGATTGTGACCGGGGCGGTTTATGATGAGTTTTCATTCTTTCGCTTAAAATTAGTCGATCATACTTAGTTATAAGGACACATACTAGTATGTGGTCGGTCCAGCTGATCCATTGGATCTTCGGGATAGCCGTTTACCTGAAGACTTTGTTTTGGTCGGGGCGATTAATGTTAAAATTTTGAAAAAAAAGAGGGAAATGAAATTATTTTTCAAGTCTACTACTTCGTAAGAAGTACGTTTGCTATGTTAAACGGAAAATTGATCCAACCTTGGAAAATGATAGATATACTAACTTTGTGTGCTTAACTGGTGAGGTTATTAGGCTTAAAAGGCTTTAGGACAGTCATTGTATGTCATGGTAACTTTTTATGGTGCGTAAAAGTAAATGTGATACAAACTAAAACTACTTGATTTTACGTGGAAACTCCTTACGAGTTCTGCATGTCTTCATATATATCTTTCCGAATGATAGGCAGAAAAGCGATTACCCAGTCATACACGAGCCCGTAAGTGTTCTGATTCCCGTGAAGATAGCGTTTCAAGAAACTGCAGTGATCCAGATTCGGGACTTGCAGTTGGTTACTACTCTGAAGTCTATGTAAATGTTTATCAAAATATATATATATATATATATATATATATATATATATATATATATGAGTTATTGAAACATTTTAGAGTTCAACATATCAAGACTTCTTAATCATGGAGTAAGAAAGAAAACGGGAAGGAGATGAAGAGTAATTACAAACTTAATCAGACACTAAGGGTCGAAGTCAATTCGGGGTGACTTGGGGAAAGCCAAATACGCTTTGAGAATAGATAGGAGGCATCATAATCTCTGAGTTGTTGCCCACTTAAATTTTGAGCTTAATTGAACTTAACTCGTATCACAGAAACGATGAAAACCATCTTAAGTTATTTACCTGCTTACAACCTGTCTCTATATGTCATAATACAGCTAAACACGGATCTATGTGACAGTCACGTTGTTAATATGATTCCTGTTCGGATCTTTTCTAAAACGTAGCAGTCCCTATCCAGACTGAAATTTGATCCCTTATACTTAAATTGTTTAAAGTTTTCTTTTTCTGTAGTTGTATTTGTTTATAACGGGTTACTTGGACTTGAACGTGTCATTTAGTTCTTAAAGGAAAGTTTTATAACTTAATTGGAAAACTGTTAAACTTATAAGGTTAAATTTTGTAAATATATAGGCGATGTTGTTGAACAGGCGAAGTTGTGGATAACTTCGCCTAGGCGAAGTTATCCGTAACTTCGCCTGTATAACTTCGCCCCTATATAAGGATTTTCAAGAGTCAAACAGTTCATTATTCTCAACTCAGCGAACTTATCTCCGTTTTCACAGCGAACTTATACACAGATCAATTCTTGTTTTCTTTCTTCGATCTCAAACCGATTTAAAGGTTGGTTGGGTTATTACATCGTATTATCCGTTCATTGATGTTAATCTAAGGTTGTTTCGACAACCGGGTAATAACCTCGGACGACCGATCCTTAAATCCGATTTCAAAACTTGTTTTCACGTGGTCATGTACAACCTGGTCGTTTAGTTATCATTAAAATCATGTGTTTGAGCCTCCTCAATCGTCAAAGTTAATCGAAACACCGGTTTTTCGGATTTCGATTAACCTTACTGTCGCCGTTTCAGATTCAGGCGAAGTTAAGGTTTAGGCGAAGTTATCCGTAACTTCGCCTAGAGCTTAAATTCGCCTGATGCTCAACTTCGCCTGAAACTTAATTTCGCCTGAGGCGATGTTGTGGTGAGGCGAACTTAAGGATGAAGCGAAGTTGTTCCCAACTTCGCCCCAACTTTAACTTCGCCTGGAACCTTTTTAACTTAACAATTATTAGACGAACTTAAAGATGAAGCGAAGTTGTTCCCAACTTCGCCCCAACTTTAACTTCGCCTGTACAGTTTTTATCACAACTTCACTCATGGTAACAAGCGAACTTGTGTTATGTCTTAATGTTTATCTAACTTGGTTCGTTTGTTGCAGAGATGGCTGCTGTTGCCGGTGCTGGAGGTGCTGGAGGAGATGACGGTGATAACCAGAGGCAATTCTTTCCGGGTCAAAACATGTTCATCACCTTAGACCCGGAAACGAGCGGATTTGAAGACTACCGTGAGATCATCACATTCCTCATTCGCTCGAGGATATTCCACGCAATCACGACGACACTGCCGATATCCTTACCCAATATCGAGGACTTCTGGCAGATGGTGGAGTACGATTGTCGTGTTGAGCCCCCGGTTATGAGAGCAACAGTCAATAACCAAGAAGTTCAGTTCTCATCTGAACAAATACGGGTGGCGTTACGTTTCGGTGAAGAGACTAGGGATGACCCTACGGAGTTTGTGGCTCCGTTTCGTGATGGAGCATTTCTAAGAATGGGCTATTCTGGTCCATTGGGCGATACCCAAAGACGGAAGGGGTTCCTACTTGATCAGTGGCGCTTCCTCATGCACGTTATGATAGTATGCATGTCTGGGAGGAAGGCGGGCACTGATGGTATGGGTGCGACCATGCAGTCCGCAATGACTGCACTGACCTATAACAAACGTTATAGCTTCAGTCAGATGGTCTTTTACGAGATTGATAGACAGAGGAGGGCGATGGCTCGTGAGCGGTTCATAATGTATCCAAGATTCATCCAAATGATCTTGAACCATGTGGCTCCAGCTTTGCCTCAACGACGCCCGATAAGATACGTGGAAAGTGTGAGCAAACGTATCTTTGCTCAATGCCGTACTTCGAGTGCGAGGAGCAAGCCTGAACGTCGTCCAAGGCATACTCCACTCTTCGGGTACTTGATAAACCCGGGGTATGTACCATCTCGGGGAGACGAGTTCAGAGACCCTCAACCACAACAGGCAGGAGAAACTCGTGATGTACCTACTGTGCCTGTTGTATCGGCTGAGGAGGATGTTGACCTTGATGCTGCATTTGGCGGCCAAGGTTTCTTTGACATGGATCGTTTTGATCCACATGAAGAAGTGCAGGTCTCTGCTGCACAGGTAAGGGAAGTGATTGTGACTAGAGCAGCTACGACGGTGGCTGACTCCGATCTTGACGAGGTTATGGATGAGGCGAGAAGGATGATGGTGAGACGAGAGAGAACGTTAGGGAAGAGGAAGAGGACGGTGGATGATAGTGAGTCAGAGGAAGAAGAGGAGGACATACACAAGTTGATCAGACGTTCGAGACGTGAAAGGACAGGTGCTGGTATGGGAGCTGGAGAGACTTCACGTGTTATACGTTTTGCTCCATACGCACTGTCAGGTATGTCAATTGTTCCTACTTCTGTACAGGTTACAAGCGCTGCAGATGTTCCTGTGGTGGCTACATCAGCTGTTGGCATCCCATCCATCACACTACAGACGACGACTCCGGAGATTGTGTCGTTACCACCTCCAACGCTTACTCCTTCAGAGGTGGTGGCACGGTTTGTAGAGTCGACGGTCGTCGCAACTGCAGGGTTGTCGGTCACGATACCACCTGCGGTTACGTCCACAACTGCTTCTGAAGTCCCAGTTGCATTCGAAATCCCTGCTGAGTATACTCCAGATACATCTAATATGAGATTTGATTTCGATGCAACCATCTCAGACTCGGAGAGAATAGCTGCACTTGAGCGGGTCGTGGCAGAGCAATCAAGGATCAACTTTATCCAGACCCAGGCTATTCAACGCCTTGTAGCAGAAAATCAACTACAGTCGTCCCTCCTGGTTGAGCATGGGAGGATTATAGATGCTATGAAGGCGTTCTTGGCATCTCAGGGGGAGACAGGCTGTAGAGGCGACGAGTTACGGACGAAGAAGAGAAACGACAGAGACGATGATCCCAATGCACCGAAAGGTGCAGGTGGTGAGTTGCCAAGAACTACTCAAGCTCTTGGGACTTCCACAGCTCAGGGGGAGTCTGCAGGTGCAGTTGGTGGTGATGAGGTGGTGATGGTTGATGATGAAGATGATGTGATTGATGCGTTGAGAGAGTTAGATGATGATATGCTAGATGATGATGTGTTTGATGATGATGTGCTGCCGTGTGAGGAGATTGAGAAGATTGGCGCACAGATTGTGATTGAAGATGGGATAGAAGAGGGGGAGATAGTAGAAGAAGACGTTGAACACGAGATCCCAGATGTTGAGAAAGCCGACATGGGTACTGAGATGGATGAGACTGAGTGGGAGGAGCAGCCTAGGTGGAAGGAAGGCTGTGCTCATTGGTTTATTAAGACCAAGAAGCCTGCTGTTCCAGCCATGTTCAAGAAGAGTTAAAACATCAAAGGCTATGCTGAGTCGAAGAAGGGAATTATCTGTTGGATATATGATGAACAGATAAAGTTGTTTGTGGTGAAGCGTTATGATGGTATTCAATACTTCAAAAGAACCCTGAGATCTCTCAATACGTTGCCGGAATGTGAGGTGAAGGATTTGGCCAGGTTGGGCCTGATAAATAGAAGTGACGACAACATGGCAAGAGTGATTGGGAAGATCGTGTGGAAAGAAAGCATAAAAGAGAAGAAGTTTGAATTATTAAAGCCACAGAAGGGAAAGCTCGTGGAGGATACAGAAAAGGGGAATGAGAGCAGATGGCAAGCCATGAATGGTGATGAAGTACAAACCGATCCGATGCATCAAGGAGGTTCCAATGAAGACTATGCCTCAAGATGTGTTGAAGAATCTAAAATGGTGGTACGTTGATTGCCAGACTGCTGAAGCCGTGATGGAAGACGAAGACGAACAAGAAGTGCTGAGGGTGTATGATCCGATGCATCTTGTTAAATTATCGAAAGCTGATCTGCAAGTGTTGAATGAAAAGAAGATATTCTATATTCCTGCTTGGAAGGATGAAGCAAGGAAATATCAGCGAGTAGTCACGGTATGTGTTAGAGAAGGAGTGCATGCGTGAAGATACAGGATTACAAGACAAGAGCTTAAAGATCAATATATGAAGCTACTGCCAAGGGGGAGTCTGTTGGTGCATAAATGTCAGTAGTTCATAGTCTAGTGTCTGTAATCGAGTCTGTATTGTTATTTATGTTTTTGTTTAAAGCGAAGTTGTCAACAAGTTCGCCTAGGCGAACTTGTTGAACAAGCGAAGTTATGGACAACTTCGCCTGAACATATCAGGCGAAGTTGTGGTGTATTTATATATAGATTACGGCTTGGTTTAGGGTTAATCAATCAGTTAGTGTTCGAGAGTTCAGTTAATCAGTCGACGAGAGTCTGTATTAGTGATATCGTATCACGTGAGTTCGGTTATAATATATAACGTGTTTCGTGTATTCGTGTGTTTGTGTTCTATACTCGTAACGATCTACGCAGGGATTCCGCACCTGAGTAGACCGCGATATCTCGTGCGATCCGTCCAGGGAACCTACAGTCTTGGTTGAATGACCCGTTGAGATCATGGATCGTAATGAGAATAGAACCAAGCGTAGCCGTATTCGGTTAGTCAAAGTTCGATGTGAATCATGGCGCGACGCGGAATTCACTTAAGGATATATAAATTCGAGGTTTAGTGCATGAAACATCTTAAGGATATAATTCCTATGCATCAATTAGCATATAGCGATATTCAATAAACTCTGTACAATAAGCTATGGTGATATTCAATAAACTATGTACAAGAATGGTACAATATGAAATGATAATTATATAATTAAGGATGGCATATTTGAATATGATGTGGTAAATAGATGCCAAACTCTAGAAGAGTAAATTTGTATACATGATTGGTTAACATGGGCGGAAGTCCATGACGGATTGTAAAACTCTTTAATAGTATATTGTATACATAAGAAGTCATTATGGAAGGAAGTTCATGACAAATTATATGTGCATGAAGCATTTAAACTAAAATCTCTAGAAATTTATTATATGAAATTAATAAGTATTATATGTGGACTACGAAATCCGAGTCAGAAATGATATGATCAACTCGGTGATATCTCGTTGAAGAGAGGTATGAATAGGATGTATTCGATCCATGTGCTGAATATTTTAATATTAATAAACAATATCATGTTGATGATTGCATTATATCTCCTAAAGAGATGACATGTGGTCGAGCATTTGTATAATGATATTTTTATACATCAGTTAAACTACATTAAGAAGATGTTGGAACATTCTAATATAGAAAAGGTTAATATCTATAAAGGTTAAAGTTTTAAATCATTTGGTATAGAACAAGTCACCATTATCATCTTCTATCAAGAAATGGAAGTTACTCGGCCATAAGTATCATAGTTAATTGTAATTGATGCAATATTTCTTGCTAGTTATACAGAACTAGATATATATTATCGATATAATATGTTTCTAGTGAGGAGACATCGAAATGAGCTAAAATAAGTATTTTGATACTTTCAAGGTATGAAATATATGATTTATATTTTACTAACCCATACAACAGTTTGGTTAGTCCTATTAATGCAAGAAATACAATACAACAAAGTCACAAATTTTGTGATACTTGTTTAGAAGACCGTTCACTACAATTCATACATGAAGATAGTACATTATTATTTGACACAAGGAACTATGCGCTTCAAGATCAAGTGGTGAATTATTAACAACAAAAGTCCCGGGTAAACTTTCTCAAAAGATCGGAACTCGTCACTTAAAGGATATATAAATGAGGGGGAGTATTATACATGTTGCACTCCTTTTCCCTTATCTATAGTTTTGTGATCCCAATGGGTTTTTCAAGCAATGTTTTTAATGAGGCAACATTACCAAGCGTATTAAAAGAATACCGTATTATTTTTCTTATCTCATGAATAGTCAAGGGGTAGTGTTATGAACATTTATATGGTAACTATCCATATTCTAAACTCCCATATCACTATTAAGTATGCATTAGTATTATAGCCCTATAAATAGAGGCTTCTTGTACTAGATAAGTGATATACTTTATAAAAGAATTCTTCCATTATCTCTCTTTCTATAAACTCTATATAATCCATGTTCTTATGTTCATATACTTTGCATATTATATATGGCTAATGCTCATAGGTCGTTGTTTCACAACATGCTTTATTATATATTCTTATTGCTTCAATTCAAATATGTTTTTTTCTCTTCTTTTAAATATAAGCTAATATAAAAACTTACTATAGAACCTATTAAAAGTGATGGTCAATAGTAGTAGTATCGGCCACCATATTTCCTTTATGTTAAACTAGTGTTTTCCCAGCATAACTCTAATGCGTTTATGCTTATGAACTCATCGTGTTGCAGCGGCGTGTTTATGCAGGTTCGATTGTGTAGCGAAAATAATTGTTTAACCTTTAATCAATCTAAATGTTTTGATAATTATTTAATAAAAACAATGTGACATAAAATAATTTTAGCTCATTGATAATTATATGCACACATATGTCCTTTAAAACTTGATTGATTATCATTAGTCATAATTAGATCACCAAGACTAAACACACTCAAGATCACGATTATCATGTTTATGTCTACCAAGGGTTAAATCAAGATTTCTACACCAACATAACGGTGCATAAATTATAATTTTAGTCCATTAAAGACAAATTAACAACTTAATAAATATACAAAATATTTGAATTTCAAATACAAGGACTTATTCCACTCTTGGCAAGTCTTCTATTCAATCCATGTATTGAACAACCAAACTCGCCAATTGGGCAAGCCAAACTCAAAGAAGCTGTGTGGAGAAAGTAGGAAGTGAAAAGATGTCTTCACACATGTGTTGGTCAAACCTCGAAGCTAAATGCTGAAGAAACTGGCCACACAAGATGCTCATATTGGCAAGTCCAATGTGAAGTAGACTGGGCGTCCACGGTTGCTGGAAGCGACCATCAGGCCATTAGTTCTTAACCTAGTCTCTCACATGATTGGCTACAAATAGAAGACTTGTTCAAACTAAGTCTTCACCCCTTCGCTCTACAACATTAATACACACAATTCAAAGATAATCTCTTCCATCATTCCAGTTTAATCAAGTTTCAATTGTTTAGAGAAGAGATCAGACTGAGCATAAAGAAGAATATTTTTCTTTTGACAAGTGAGGATTCATCATGAACTAGTTGAAGATTTGGGAGGGGCACTGTAACATTCGTTAATTTTCAAACCTGAAAACCTAACCCACTTTGAATTTTCAGTTTTGTTTATATATATATATATATATGTGTGTGTGTCATAAGTTTTGTGACAAAGGACCATTGTGACAAAAATAGTTGAAAGTTTGGACCATTGGTAGTGATTTTTAAAGATGAGATTATTATCGGCCAATACATAAAAGGTAGGATTATTTATTTCCAATTTTCCAAAATTAAAAAATAAAAATGCATATTTTAAGTTTGTATAAGAACGTGTTAGAGTGACACGGTTCACATATATATTGAATTCAAAAAACAAAAATAGACACGCATTACGTGGAACTATATGAATACAAAGTTGCTAAATATAGTTTAAAAAATAAAAAACATTAAAAGTGTAGTCCCGACCTTCATTCATCATCTTATTTATTTAACTTAAAAGTTTAGTCAATTTTTCATCATCTTGATAATCTTTATTATCATCAATCGGTTCGGTTCGGTTTTTTAAAAATGGATAACCGAATCGAAACCGAAATTTCGATTTTTTAAGAAAACAAAAATTAACCGTCGGTTAATGTTTCTGTTCGGTTTTTTAGCTACGGTTTTTTTGATTAATTCGGTTTTCTGCTCACCCATAGATTGTATAGGGGTTATACGATCGTATGGACCCCACTTGAAAGGGTGTGTGGATAAGTCAAATAATGTGTAGATAACCAATGCCTATTAATAATTTTGAAGATTCTTTTTATATGTCATCGGCCACTGGCTGTCTCGTAACTCGCATTGGTGACAAAGCTGTTAGTTCTGAGTGGCTCAATGTCGACCATTAGGTGATATAAGCTTTTAAGTTTGAATAAACCTTCACCACACAAATTTAGACTAAAGAAAACTACATGCAGTAAGTCGGTCCCATCCATTATTGCTGCGTGTTTTGCGTTTTTCACATCGACTACATGGACAAATGATATCTTCATAATATACACGAAATAGATTGCTAGGAGGTACTATGAAATTTACAGTGTGGGCCCGTGTGTGAGAGGCTCTAGTAGTATGCCAAAAGGCTTTAGATATATGACTTGCTAGTATTCAATAACAAATACTGTTAAAATATCAATGCTTTGTTATGAACATTTATGCGGTGACTATTTATATTCTAAACTTCTACATCACCATTAAGTATGCATTAGTATTATAGGCCTATAAATAGAGGCTTCTTATACTAGATAAGTGATATACTTAATAAAAGAATTCTTTCGTTATATATCTTTCTATAAACTCTATATAATCCATGTTCTTATGTTCATATACTTTGCATATATATATAGGGTAAGGTTAAAATAAAAATCAACTTAAGTTGTGAAAACCCGCGAAAACCGTATGTAACATCGTTTTTTTTTGTTACATGTAATATATGTTGTAACATTTAATACAAAATATCGAAACATAAAAAAAAAATGTTTTGCTATTTTTTAACATTTTTTTACTAATTTTTATATATATTTTCAGGAGAGAGAAAAAATTATATTTATATTTACATTTTTTATTCACTTTAATTGTGGATCACAAGATTTAAACATTAATTAAAAACATGTGGTTGAGAATGAGTTTCTAGAGTTTTCACAACTCAAGTAGGTTTTCATTTTATACTTAGCATATATATAATAGAACTACGGTGATTCGTGGACTAGTGCTTTGACATGACGTTGTATCCCGATTTATGGTGTTATTATCGTTATTTGAGTCGAAAACATGAAAAAGTTGCGGTGATTCGTGCACATGTTTAGACTCTAACGTTGTATTTTATAATTTTTTTTTGAGTTGGAATATCAAATCATGGTGGTTCATGTACGATTTTCCGACTCTATAAACCTCAAAATCTCAAAATTTTAAGCTTTAACCCCTCAAAATCTCAAAATCATTTACGATTGTTTCCGGTTTGTTGTTTATATACAAAGATTTATATTTTATCTAACACTAACATCTACTCCTTACTAACTCTAGGATTCACAATCAAAAAGAAAATTTAACTTCACCTTATTCTTATTTTATACACTCTCATATCCATTTCTTTTTACCTAAAACTTATTCCATTTCTTTATAATCTTTTAGCATGCCTCCACTAAGACCGCGCAAAAGCACCAACCGACGTATGGCGGTTTTTATCGTCAAGCAAATGGCCGCTGTGATTCCCGAACTTGTAACTCAAATCCAAGCTACCCAACCTCCTCCACCCTTTGTTGCAACCGTTGAACCCAATCCCGTATCCTACCCATATAAGCAATTTACTAGTGCCAATCCAACCGAATTATGGGGTACGAACTGTGCGACTACCTTGTTGCAATGGTTCGAGTCTATGGAGAATGTGTTTAGATATAGCGAGTGCCCCGAAGCGAAAAAGACAAATTTTGCTTCAAGCATGTTTAGAAAAACCTCTCTAACATGGTGGGGTAGTGTCATGCATCTCCAAGGGTCGGAAACGGCTATGGCTCTTCCATGGCCCGACCTCAAGGCACTCATGATGAAGAAGTTTTGTCCCAAACACGAACTTCAAAAGCTTGAGGAGGAATTTTGGAACCTCAAGCAAGATAGTGGTGATAACGCCGCTTACTCACTCCGTTTCCACGAGTTGAGCATTCTCGTCCCTCATTTGGTTACCCCGGTTGAGCGTGAGCTTGACAAATACATTGTGGTTTTCCTATGCAAATCCGGGACTCAGTCATGAGTAGCAAACCCGTGAATCTTGAGGATGCCATTACTCTAGCTGGTGCGCTATCGGAGAATCATGTGAAAACGGGTACCCTAACCCTCAAGAAACCAAAAGAAAAGGCCAAACCCGAGCCCGCACCACAAGCCAAGGTTGAACCCGCACCACAAGCCATTAACTACTCCAACTCTTCCCGTCACAACAATAACAACAAGAAGAAGAAAGCCAAAACCAACTACCGAAACTATGCCGTTACCCAACCCCAACAACAAACCCAAATTCCACCACAAACCTGAAAAACCTATACCGGTACCGCCCCACTATGCTACATTTGCCAACTCCATCACCCACCAAACATGCCTTGTCGCCATTGTACCATTTGTAACCGACTTGGTCATCTCAACACCACATGCCGACCCGCACAACGAACCCAACCTAACCAACCAAGAACTTTTCCCCAAAATACTCAACACCGATATGCACCCTACCCACCAAACCAACCTCAACAACCCCGAGCTTGCTATAATTGCGGTGACCCTAACCATTTCCGCAACAATTGTCCTCGCCTCATCCTTACTAACCAAACCATGACCGCGCCTTACTACCAAACTCAAGCTTACCAAGTTCAAACCTACCAACCTCAACTTTCCCAACACAATGCACCACTCATCCAACCCATCCAACCCATACAAGCACCACCTCCTCCACCACCGCAAGCACCTCAAGTCAACCAAGGCAATCAAGGACGAGCTTTCATGATGAATGTTAATCAAGCTCAAGCGGCAAACGATGTTGTGAACAGTATGTTTTTAGTTAACCAACATTTGGCTTCCATTTTATTTGATACGGGTGCCGATAGAAGTTTCATTTCTTTGAAATTTGAGTCGAAAATTGCCGTGTCTCGAACCAAGCTTTCCCGGTCGTTTTCTGTTGAAGTCGCCAATGGGAACTCCATCACCATAAATTCCGTCGTCCGCGATTGTACTCTCTTTCTTGCTAACCATAAATTCTCCATCTATCTCATCCCGATGCAAATGGGAAGTTTCGATGTCATAGTAGGCATGGATTGGTTATCTTTGCACCGTGCCGAAGTTGTTTGCTTCGATCATTCGCATTCCGCTTGTCAACGGTAAAATCCTTAAGGTCTTATGAAAAGCTACTTCGAGAAGGCTTAATCTCATGTCGTGCTCTCAATCGCAAAAATACTTACGCCAAAAGTATGCTCCGCTCCTAGCTCTCTTGGCGACAAAAGACAAAAAGGAAAGGAAAATCCAAGATATTTCTATTGTTCGTGATTTCCTCGATGTCTTTCCCGAAGATGTCACGGGTCTTCCACCCGTTCGTCCGATTGAATTTTGAATCGATCTTGTGCCCGGCGCGATGCCCGTGGCCAAGGCTCCTTACCATTTAGCCCCGTCAGAAATGCAAGAATTATCGAACCAACTCGAAGAACTTTCCAATAAAGGTTTCATTCGTCCTAGCTCTTCTCCTTGGGGCGCTCCTGTTCTCTTCGTGAAAAAGAAGGATGGTTCGTTTCGTATGTGCATCGATTATAGGGAACTTAAGAAACTCACCATCAAAAATCGTTATCCCTTGCCACGAATCGACGACCTATTCGACCAACTTCAAGGCGCAACTTGCTTCTACAAAATCGATTTTCGATCAGGTTATCATCAATTGCGTGTTCGCGAAGAAGACATTCCAAAAACCGCTTTCCGTACTCGATATGGACATTTCGAATTTTTGGTTATGCCCTTTGGGTTAACAAATGCACCCGCGGTGTTTATGGACCTCATGAACCGCGTTTGCAAACCATTCCTCGATAAATTCGTTATTGTCTTTATTGATGACATTCTCATCTTTTCCAAATCCAAAGCCGAACATGAGCATCATTTGCGTTCCATTCTCGAACTTCTTAGAAACGAACGACTTTATGTCAAGTTCTCCAAATGCGAATTTTGGCTCGAGCATGTTCAATTTTTGGGACATATCGTAAACAACAAAGGTATTCATGTTGATCCCGCTAAAATTGAGGCCGTTAAGGATTGGAAAACTCCAATGATTCCCACGGAAATTCGATCCTTCCTCGGTTTAGCCGGATATTATCGACGTTTCATTCGAAACTTTTCCAAGATCTTTTTGCCTCTTACCTCCCTCACTCATAAAGGAAAACCATTTGATTGGGGTTCGAAGCAAGAAAAAGCCTTTTGTACTCTCAAGGACATGCTTTGCAATGCTCCCATTTTAACCCTTCCCAATGGAAACGACGATTTCGTGGTATTTTGCAATGCCTCTCATCAAGGTCTTGGTTGTGTCCTCATGCAACGAGGTCAAGTCATCGCTTACGCATCAAGGAAACTTAAGGTCAACGAGAATAACTACACGACTCATGATCTCGAACTTGGTGCCATTGTTTTCGCTCTCAAAATCTGGAGACATTACCTTTATGGTACGAAATGTGTGGTTTTTACCGATCATAAAAGCCTTCAACACATTTTTGACCAAAAAGATCTCAATATGAGACAACGACGATGGGCCGAATTACTTAGTGATTACGATTGCGAAATTCGTTACCATCCCGGTAAAGCGAATGTTGTCGCCGACGCTCTAAGTCGAAAGGTTAATGTTAAATCCGTTCTGCTTCTAAGCGTTGTCAATCAAACCGATCTTCAAATTCGAATCTTCCAAGCTCAACGTACCTCTGTTGAAGAAGGTAACATGTACGACGAAATGTCATGTGGAGCCGAACTTCAACTCGAAACCAAACCCGATGGTCTTTTGTACTTTCTCAATCGTTTGTGGGTTCCAAATCGCGATGACCTTCGTACTTGTATACTCGACGAAGCTCACAATTCGCGGTATTCCGTTCATCCCGGTACGGATAAGATGTATTTCGATCTTCGTGCTACCTTTTGGTGGCCGGGTATGAAAAAGGACGTAGCGTTATTCGTATCTAAATGTCTTACTTGCTCAAAAGTTAAAGCCGAACATCAAAGATCTTTTGGTCTACTCGAGCAACCACCGATTCCCGTTTGGAAATGGGAAGACATTGCTATGGACTTTATCACTAAATTACCCAACACCCAAAAGGGCAACGATAGCATTTGGGTGGTCATCGATCGTTTGACCAAATCTGCTCATTTCATTTCGATCCGCGAGAAGTATTCTGTCGAGCAGCTTGCTCAAATCTATGTTCGAGAAAGCGTGTGCCGACACGATTTACTATTGACTATTATCTCTGACCGTGATGCTCGTTATACCTTTCATTTTTGGCGTTCACTTCAAGAAGTTTTGGGAACACGTCTCGATTTTAGCACCGATTATCATCCTCAAACGGACGGTCAATCCGAATGTACAATACAAACTCTCGAGGATATGCTACGAGCATGTGTTCTTGATTTCGGTGGGAATTGGGATTCTCACATTCCGTTCATTGAGTTTTCTTATAAAAATAGCTACCATTCGAGCATTAAGATGGCTCCTTTCGAAGCTCTTTACGGTCGTAAATGTCGTTCTCCGATTAGTTGGAACGAAGTCGGTGAAGCTCAAATCACGGGACCCGAAATGGTTCAAGAAGCCACCGACGTTATTGATCGAATCTGTAAGAACCTCCTAGCCGCTAGAAGTCGTCAAAAGAGTTACGCCGACAAACGGCGAAAACCGATCGAATTTAATGTTGGCGATCTTGTCCTTCTAAAATTATCTCCTTGGAAGGGGGTAGCCCGTTTCGGAAAGAAGGGTAAACTAGCTCCTCGTTTCGTTGGTCCTTTTAAAATCCTTGAGCGTGTGGGAGAACTTACCGGTGTTCATCCGACATTTCATGTTTCAAATCTTAAAAAGTGCTTAGCCGAGGGTAATCTCCATATACCTCTGGACAAAGTACATGTCGATGAGTCGATGGTCTTGGTTGAATGACCCGTTGAGTCATGGATCGTAATGAGAATAGAACCAAGCGTAGCCGTATTCGGTTAGTCAAAGTTCGATGTGAATCATGGCGCGACGCGGAATTCACTTAAGGATATATAAATTCGAGGTTTAGTGCATGAAACATCTTAAGGATATAATTCCTATGCATCAATTAGCATATAGCGATATTCAATAAACTCTGTACAATAAGCTATGGTGATATTCAATAAACTATGTACAAGAATGGTACAATATGAAATGATAATTATATAATTAAGGATGGCATATTTGAATATGATGTGGTAAATAGATGCCAAACTCTAGAAGAGTAAATTTGTATACATGATTGGTTAACATGGGCGGAAGTCCATGACGGATTGTAAAACTCTTTAATAGTATATTGTATACATAAGAAGTCAATATGGAAGGAAGTTCATGACAAATTATATGTGCATGAAGCATTTAAACTAAAATCTCTAGAAATTTATTATATGAAATTAATAAGTATTATATGTGGACTACGAAATCCGAGTCAGAAATGATATGATCAACTCGGTGATATCTCGTTGAAGAGAGGTATGAATAGGATGTATTCGATCCATGTGCTGAATATTTTAATATTAATAAACAATATCATGTTGATGATTGCATTATATCTCCTAAAGAGATGACATGTGGTCGAGCATTTGTATAATGATATTTTTATACATCAGTTAAACTACATTAAGAAGATGTTGGAACATTCTAATATAGAAAAGGTTAATATCTATAAAGGTTAAAGTTTTAAATCATTTGGTATAGAACAAGTCACCATTATCATCTTCTATCAAGATATGGAAGTTACTCGGCCATAAGTATCATAATTAATTGTAATTGATGCAATATTTCTTGCTAGTTATACAGAACTAGATATATATTATCGATATAATATGTTTCTAGTGAGGAGACATCGAAATGAGCTAAAATAAGTATTTTGATACTTTCAAGGTATGAAATATATGGTTTATAGTTTACTAACCCATACAACAGTTTGGTTTGTCCTATTAATGCAAGAAATACAATACAACAAAGTCACAAATTTTGTGATACTTGTTTAGAAGACCGTTCACTACAATTCATACATGAAGATAGTACATTATTATTTGACACAAGGAACTATGCGCTTCAAGATCAAGTGGTGAATTATTAACAACAAAAGTCCCGGGTAAACTTTCTCAAAAGATCGGAACTCGTCACTTAAAGGATATATAAATGAGGGGGAGTATTATACGTGTTGCACTCCTTTTCCCTTATCTATAGTTTTGTGATCCCAATGGGTTTTTCAAGCAATGTTTTTAATGAGGCAACATTACCAAGCGTATTAAAAGAATACCGTATTATTTTTCTTATCTCATGAATAGTCAAGGGGTAGTGTTATGAACATTTATATGGTAACTATCCATATTCTAAACTCCCATATCACTATTAAGTATGCATTAGTATTATAGCCCTATAAATAGAGGCTTCTTGTACTAGATAAGTGATATACTTTATAAAAGAATTCTTCCATTATCTCTCTTTCTATAAACTCTATATAATCCATGTTCTTATGTTCATATACTTTGCATATTATATATGGCTAATGCTCATAGGTCGTTGTTTCACAACATGCTTTATTATATATTCTTATTGCTTCAATTCAAATATGTTTTTTTCTCTTCTTTTAAATATAAGCTAATATAAAAACTTACTATAGAACCTATTAAAAGTGATGGTCAATAGTAGTAGTATCGGCCACCATATTTCCTTTATGTTAAACTAGTGTTTTCCCAGCATAACTCTAATGCGTTTATGCTTATGAACTCATCGTGTTGCAGCGGCGTGTTTATGCAGGTTCGATTGTGTAGCGAAAATAATTGTTTAACCTTTAATCAATCTAAATGTTTTGATAATTATTTAATAAAAACAATGTGACATAAAATAATTTTAGCTCATTGATAATTATATGCACACATATGTCCTTTAAAACTTGATTGATTATCATTAGTCATAATTAGATCACCAAGACTAAACACACTCAAGATCACGATTATCATGTTTATGTCTACCAAGGGTTAAATCAAGATTTCTACACCAACATAACGGTGCATAAATTATAATTTTAGTCCATTAAAGACAAATTAACAACTTAATAAATATACAAAATATTTGAATTTCAAATACAAGGACTTATTCCACTCTTGGCAAGTCTTCTATTCAATCCATGTATTGAACAACCAAACTCGCCAATTGGGCAAGCCAAACTCAAAGAAGCTGTGTGGAGAAAGTAGGAAGTGAAAAGATGTCTTCACACATGTGTTGGTCAAACCTCGAAGCTAAATGCTGAAGAAACTGGCCACACAAGATGCTCATATTGGCAAGTCCAATGTGAAGTAGACTGGGCGTCCACGGTTGCTGGAAGCGACCATCAGGCCATTAGTTCTTAACCTAGTCTCTCACATGATTGGCTACAAATAGAAGACTTGTTCAAACTAAGTCTTCACCCCTTCGCTCTACAACATTAATACACACAATTCAAAGATAATCTCTTCCATCATTCCAGTTTAATCAAGTTTCAATTGTTTAGAGAAGAGATCAGACTGAGCATAAAGAAGAATATTTTTCTTTTGACAAGTGAGGATTCATCATGAACTAGTTGATGATTTGGGAGGGGCACTGTAACATTCGTTAATTTTCAAACCTGAAAACCTAACCCACTTTGAATTTTCAGTTTTGTTTATATATACATATATGTGTGTGTGTCATAAGTTTTGTGACAAAGGACCATTGTGACAAAAATAGTTGAAAGTTTGGACCATTGGTAGTGATTTTTAAAGATGAGATTATTATCGGCCAATACACAAAAGGTAGGATTATTTATTTCCAATTTTCCAAAATTAAAAAATAAAAATGCATATTTTAAGTTTGTATAAGAACGTGTTAGAGTGACACGGTTCACATATATATTGAATTCAAAAAACAAAAATAGACACGCGTTACGTGGAACTATATGAATACAAAGTTGCTAAATATAGTTTAAAAAATAAAAAACATTAAAAGTTTAGTCCCGACCTTCATTCATCATCTTATTTATTTAACTTAAAAGTTTAGTCAATTTTTCATCATCTTGATAATCTTTATTATCATCAATCGGTTCGGTTCGGTTTTTTAAAAATGGATAACCGAATCGAAACCGAAATTTTGATTTTTTAAGAAAACAAAAATTAACCGTCGGTTAATGTTTCTGTTCGGTTTTTTAGCTACGGTTTTTTTGATTAATTCGGTTTTCTGCTCACCCATAGATTGTATAGGGGTTATACGATCGTATGGACCCCACTTGAAAGGGTGTGTGGATAAGTCAAATAATGTGTAGATAACCAATGCCTATTAATAATTTTGAAGATTCTTTTTATATGTCATCGGCCACTGGCTGTCTCGTAACTCGCATTGGTGACAAAGCTGTTAGTTCTGAGTGGCTCAATGTCGACCATTAGGTGATATAAGCTTTTACATTTTAAAACCTTGAACTTTAATTATTTACATTTCTCAACATTTATTTTGTTTAAAGACCTTCAAGACAACCTTTCTAAATTCAAGACTTCTTTTTCATTTTAGGCATTTTGCGTTAAACTCGTCGTTCCAACAAATCTCCAAATTATCATCTTTCAAGTTTAGTACTTGAAGGTGAGTATTTCATACCCCATTTTCCATCTTTTATTTTGGGGGTGACATTTCATACTTATTCAACAAAATGCTTTATATTTGAATCTTAAACCACAAACGTAGTTGTATACTTTACCTAAATAATTGCTCGATTTGGTGTTATATGCTTATATGCCTATGTGTTTATCGCTTTTGGTTGGTGGAACTATAAAATCCTAGACTATTTGGCATCCCCTTATAGCAAGGTGTCGTTAACGCAATGCAATTAACGATAACTATAAAATCCTAGACTATTTGGCATCCCCTTATAGCTAGGTGTCGCTAATGTGTTTAGCGATATCTATTTATCCAAATTACCACTTTTATTTATCGTTTCGTATGCAAGTTTTGTGGCTATCTTTATTATATACTAATATGATTAAACTTATGAATTGCTCACCAACCTTTGTGTTGACAAACTTTATTTTATGAAATGTTGCAAGTTTGCATCTTGGTTGATTTATGATTGTGAAGAAAACGACATCAAAGACCTTAGGATATTAGTAAAAAGGAACAATATCAAATTTGCCATATTTTGTGATATCTTGTTTATGGTTATTTTATGGATAATTGTTACGTGACATTTTCGATGTTGTGAAATGAAATGAGTTTATTAAATACTGTTACTTTAATTAGTGTCATGTGCTTATGGACAATCGTTACACCTCGGCATGTTCCGCCGCCTTTGGTCGGGGTGTGACATAAATTATCATTTACATTAAATTATACATATGTGTATTGGAAAAAATATGTGTGTACATATTATACATACATGTATAATAAAAAAAACCAATTTTTTTTCCTTTTTAATTCGTATTATACCTATACATATATGTATACTTTCATTTAATCTCTAGTTATGTAATGTACACGTATGTACATTATCATTTACCTTAAATTATACATATGTGTATAGAAAAACATGTGTGTACATATATGTACATATTATACATATATGTATATGTATAATTTAGCCAAACCGAGAATTTTTTTTTTACGTTTTTTTATTAGAAACCGGGATGATAAATAAGAACTTTGTTTTTTTTTACTTTTTTGATTTTTGTGTTTTATGATTTTTTTTTTATTTTTGGGTTTTTTTGTGATCCAAAATGGTTCTTATAGTTTTCAATTCTCTAAAAGTTCTCACATGATCCTGATTTTATATATATATATATGGCAAATGCTAATAGGTCGTTGTTTACAACACGTTATCAGCACGAAATTGCTTTTGGAGTTGAATGCTATTATCAAAAGATACGTAAATTAATTTGCTTTTGCATATATTGATTCTCGAACAAAATCCATATTGTATATCATATAATATTAGGTGATGCTGAAAATTATTATTCATCATTCTTGTTTTGATTTTATCAAGCATAAGCCATATTTTAAGTAATGCAATTTTGGTTGTGTTAGGTTGTGTTAGAGATTTGCCATCAGTTATTCTTTTTTTTTTTTTCAACTTATCATGTTATGATACAATAAGAATACAGATAGCATTATTTTGGAAAATAATAATTTGATAAAATTATGTGAACAAAATCCATATTGTCTGACGGGTTTTAGAGAAATAAGATTATTGAAACCCAAATTATTTTGGTCATCCGTTATGAAAATATCAAAAGATAAGTAAATAAAAAAAATAAAGAGGGTACTTTAACCATTACAGCCAACAAATCCGTTTTTTTGTTTTAAATTAACTATTTGGTTTAACGAAAAATCTGGCACTTACATGTTTACTTTTATTTATTTTTATTATTTATTCATACATTTTAATAGAAGAAACTCTTTTGTTATTAAAGATTAAAGTGTTAATTATTTTATAGATACAGTAAATTATTTGAGTTGATACCTGATATTAATGTTTGATTTCTCTGTTCATATTGCAATTTCCATTCCCCTTCTAATATTATTTTCATCAAGTTCCTACAAGAAAGCTTCAAATCTTTATATTAAGGAATTTTGATTGCAAATAAGGTATGAAACATGTAACCTCATAGTCATAAGCGATCTAACTTGGTATTACAACTTTATTTGAAACATGGATAATGCATTACTTGTTCTCGGAGGCTAGTACGCGTGCATGTTGTCACACCCCAACTTAAGGTCTAGGCGTGTGACCTATAGTTGGTACATGTTTTGTAAATATATCAGGGTTGTGGGTTTGTTTTAGCGGAAGTCTTGAAAATAAAATATTATATTATAAAGAATACCCGTTAGTTATTGCAAATACATGTCTTTTGAAAATATTATTCTTTATAATATAATATTCTGAATAAAATATCTGAGCCAATAGATAACGTCTAATGACTATATCTCCAATATTCTAATCTGTCTTGCTTGTCTGTTCTATCATTTACTGTTTTCCTGAAATGTGGGGGGAAAATACGTCAGCACACAGCCGGTGAATGACGCTAACTTTGTTGTAAAATCTTTTCAATACCATTGTAAAATCAACAATAATACCTTTGTGACAACTCATTAGGTAC
The DNA here is from genome assembly GCF_021521415.1 of Bidens hawaiensis. Classification (NCBI taxonomy): domain Eukaryota; kingdom Viridiplantae; phylum Streptophyta; class Magnoliopsida; order Asterales; family Asteraceae; genus Bidens; species Bidens hawaiensis. The sequence continues at coordinate 118,375 of NW_027492693.1, read as the reverse complement.
CCAACTTAATTGGGATGAAATTACCCTAAGTACATGTACAATTAATCATATGCACCATGACCCTGGGTAAATCCGAGACACTATGTATGAATGGATCTAGACATATGTATACTCTTAATTTGAGTATTGTGACATCCCACATCGGTTGGGAAGGAGAACAAAGCCTTCTTTATAAGGAGGTGGATACCTTCCCCACCATAATGCGTTTTGGGCGCTTAATGATAGTGGATGAGAGGAGAACTCCATAGTTAAGTGTGCTCAGGTGGAAGTAGTATCATGATGGGCGATCTCCTGGGAAGTCTTCACTTGGGCAATCAAAAGCAAATCCGTGAGGTGATGGTGGTACGTCCCGGCCAAAGCGGACAATATTATGGTGCGGCGGTAGCTGGGCTGTTACAGATGGTATCAGAGCCAGGGCCGGATCGGTGGTGCCAGGTCCTGCGAGGACGCTAGACCTCTAAGGGGGGTGGATTGTGACATCCCACATCGGTTGGGAAGGAGAACAAAGCCTTCTTTATAAGGAGGTGGATACCTTCCCCATTATAACGCGTTTTGGGCGCTTAATGGTAGTGGATGAGAGAAGAACTCTATAGTAAGCGTGCTCAGGTGGAAGTAGTATTAGGATGGGTGACCTCCTGGGAAGTCTTCACTTGGGCAACCAAAAGCAAATCTGTGAGGCGATGGTGGTATGTCCCGGCCAAATCGGACAATATTTTGGTGCGACGGTAGCTGGGCTGTTACAAGTATACCAGTTTCTTATTATTGTAACACAAGGATTCGTGAATCCTATGCAAACAGTCAGACTCTAAAAGAGTTGTAAAAGTTTAGGGCATATTCACCTCTTATGATTGTAATCAGTTTCTGACACTCATTCCAGTTTATGATCAGTTTTGGTTACTAAACCCTGTCTGTAATCAGTTTCTGTTACCGATTCCTGTTTCTGATTCTGATTGATTGATTGATTGTTATCTCGGAACTATAGTACGCGAATAACCTTTGTATAAATATCTAGATCAACGATTTAGCTTCAGACCCATAGTCTATTTTGTATAGCTTTAACCATGACAAATCATTTGTTTGTATAAAACATTTGGACCTTTAGTCCTTTTGTTTGTTTATCAGTTATGTGCTAGGTTTCTTCTTTAGGAAGAAACAACTAAACCAGGTTTCTTCTTCAAGAAGAAACATTACTTTAACTATAATCATTGTGAATGAGTATTTCTTAACCATAAAGAAATATTATTTTAACTATACCCTTTGTGTGTGAATGCTTATGTTTCTTAATAATGAAGAAACAATAATTTGTCTATAACCTTTGCTTATGAAAAGTCATATTATGCGTAACTGTGAGCAAGGTTCGGCCTATACCCCCAACTATGGTCTAAGCCATTATAATAATAAAATAATAATACTTAAGCAGAACCCTTACCTCACACGTGTATTCGGAGTTAAATGCCTATGACTGATCGAGCAGCTCTTCTACTCTATATCGTGTCTAAGAGCTTAGACTGTTAGAGCTTCGGATCCTGGCACGTACTATGATGCTTGGCACGCTTCCCGAGACAAAATGTGTGAAAGTGGTGTGTGTGTCGGTGTGAGTTGGGAATTGTTGTACACCTTTCTATATACAGCTGATTTTAGGCTCCTTCGCGTAGCGCGAAGGACAAAAGTCCAGGCCATTCGCGCGACGCGTACCCCCATATGTTTAGCTGAGTCCTTAGATGGGTTTCCACGTGTCGCCACGTGTCACGCATGTACAGGAGTTACTTCGCGTAGCGCGAAGAAATCTTAAACTGGTATTCGCGTAGCGCGAAGCATCTAAATGTCGGTTTATGTATTTTGTCTTTCGCGTAGCGCGAAGGATCCAAATTCATATTTTCATTTTTAGTCCTTGTATTATCCAAAATACTAAAGCGGCCCTTATGCGGCTAGCGGCGATGCGAGCGTGAGAAGTGCAAAGTGCGCCATCAAAACGCCACATTACGCCAATCACTCGAGTCTGAGTCCGAGTCCATGTGCGTGCGCATCGGGTGCTTTGCACCCTCCGTTAGGATTAAGAGAGTGGTTAGCCACATAAGAATATTACTATGGAAACTATCTTCATTATAAAGAGCTTTCATTTTCTTTCTCCTTTCCATGTGGGATGAAAGTTTTCTTTCTTATTTATACCCATGTGGAATGCTTCCACTTTCTTCCATCTTTCCATATGAGATGGAATTTCTTACTTCATTAACATAAGATGCTTTATTTTTTATTTTTTATCTCATTTTTCTCGTTATTTGTCTTTGAGATTATTTTTAATCCCTCATCTTTCAAAGTTGACATATTTAGCCTAAAGCATCTAAATGTCGGTTTAAGTATTTTGTCTTTCGCGTAGCGCGAAGACGTTATTTCTGATCCGTTCGCGTAGCACGAAGGATCCAAATTCATATTTTCATTTTCATCCTTGTATTATCCAAAATACTAAAGCGGCCCTTATGCGTCTCGCGGCGATGCGAGCGTGCGAAGTGCAAAGCGCGCCATCAAAACACCACATTACGCCCATCACCCGAGTCTGAGTCCGAGTCCATGTGCGTGTGCATCGGGTGCTTTGCACCCTCCGCTAGGATAAGGAGAGTGGTTAGTCACATAAAAATATTACTATGGAAACTATCTTCCTTATAAAGAGCTTTCATTTTCTTTCTCCTTTTCATGTGGAATGAAAGTTTTCTTTCTTATTTATACCCATATGAAATGCTTCCACCTTCTTCCATCTTTCAATATGGGATGGAATTTTCTCACTTCATTAACATAAGATGTTTTATTTTTTATATTTTTTTATCTCATTTTCCCGTTATTTGTCTTTGAGATTATTTTTAATCCCCTATCTTTCAAAGTTGACATATTTAGTCCAAATAAATATGAGATTTTCTGGGATGTTACAAATGTGGTATTATATTATATAGGTTTTGAAACATACTTTATAGTATTTATTACACAATATCTATATAAAATGATAATGGTTATGGCGTTTGCTCAATTGCTATGTATATGGAAAGTATTATAACTTGATTAGTTAATATCTATATGAATAAATTATTGTGTTACTTAGTTTTATTGTCTCTCATGGAAACGAATTATAACGTAAAGATAATAGGTGTTGATTTGATATATTAATTTATAAGTTATAATTAGGCTTGATTGGATGTTTTAAAATATGAGAGTAACAACGTTAAAAATAATGGGTTCTTCAACACAATCTATAATATTTTAATTCATGATTTGTAACATAATTTATTTTATGATGTTTTAAGACCATTTATAAACATTATTTTCATTTATAGCTTGATATGGATCTTCTAATGCCATTAATAATATTTATATAATGCTTGTTACGAAGAAGTTTATTTCATGATGTTTTAAGATTTTTAAGATCATTTTGACTTAATGGCTTGATATTACCAACATATATTTATGAGCCATCATTTGTTTTTGGTGCTAATATATTTGTTTTAGTGTTAGTTATATTCAATTATCATATAGAGCACATGATGCATTCTAATAATGGATAAAAGTTATTTACTTGAATTGTGCTATTATGGCTACCACATAGTACAATAACTTGACACATAAGAAATTTAAAGAAAAGTTGTTTGTTTTTGTTTATCAAAAATTTATTTGATATTGAAACACTATTCATTGGTCTTTCTGCATTTAAAATATTACAGTTATTGTATCGCTACAAATCATTAATTTGCAAGACATTGTCATCTATGAATTATTAGTTTGCGTTTGTCATGTACTAAGTATTTTGCAAATGATATTTAATGCTTTTAAATTTCATTATTTACTTCGTGATTTATGTCTTCTAGATGCTATAAAGTGTGTGTGTGTATATATATATATAAATATAATTGGTCTTAACTAAAACACCTAAAAGACCAAAGTTATGCATTGTTGATTCTCATCAAAAAATTATAAACACATTTGAGTTGTGGTAAAGTCCAATTATAATATGACACTTATTGTGTTAAACTCTAAATCTTGTGAACAGTTGTAAAATAAATATTACTCAATCATAATTACTTCTCAATTGATTTATGTGATGTAAAGCCCCCGACCCCGGGTACCCTACTTTCACGCTGGTTGGATTTACTCATTCACATAATTCGTAAAATCGGAGTTAATTAAAACATTTCGCGGAAATAAAGGTCAACCATTCATACATAACATAAACATCTTGTCTTAAACAGATTTAACATAAGTCTTAAGCATAAAACATAAATGACACGATAGTCTTCTTCATAGAGATGCGAGTCTTCCTCTTATTGCCACGTGTCCTCATCAAGCAATTTGTCTCATTCTACTTGCCTGCGTGCATACTAAAAGTTAGTTATGCTGAGTGAGTTCTAGTTAATTAACATACATTACATTCGCTTACTTACTAATACGCGTCCGAAGATATGTATTAATACTTACCTGCTCATCTATCATTCAAACATACATACATACATTCATGCTACTTGCTGACTACATACTTCGGATATTATAAGAGTCCGGTCCATATATACCTTGGATATTATAAGGGTCCAGTCCCTACATACCTCGGAATTAATAAGGATCCAGCGTCCTACATACCTTGTATATTATAAGGGTCCAGTCCCTATGTATCTTGGATATTATAAGCGTCTAGTCCTTACATACCTCGGTTATAATTAGGGCCCGGTGCCCTCTAACATATTATACAACTCTACCTATGTGACATTTCCTTTCTACTTTCTTCAATCATAACTAATATAACAACTACGTGCATATTAGTTAATCAATCCATAAAATTCACATTCATACGCAAACATATATCTAATATACACTTACCATTTAAGGTAAGTGTATTAATCTAACACATCGTAGTATGCACACAGCCCCGAAAACATAACACATAAAGTCGTGTTATGGGTGACCTTATTGCACGGTTCAGAGAGCACTTGTGTATGTGATGCAAGTGAACGTGTACGAAAAAGCTGTCGTAAAGTAAAGGGGCTAGAACTCACCTAGATCCTGTTACGTTCACCGTTAATAGTAATTCCTTTCCTGAGTTGTGCGCGGCTAACTGTTTAATAAGGTACACGTATTAATCCTCTATAATCACTTGTTATTCATTTTTAAAGTTAACGGGGTTAACCTTTTAAGTTAACCGAAACGGACATGTATTCTTCTTTGTTTAATATACTTTAACCACACTTTACTTATTATTTTAATTCTCCTTCTAACTCATCTTAAGTTCTGGTTCTCACACGTTATATGATATTTACATACATAATATTTTGCAAGTCATCTTACATTCGGGTGTTCCTTTAATTAATCTCATGGCGTTTTATATTTAAGTGTTTCTTAACCGTGTCCCATGCGTCATCGGTTTCGTAGGAGGCAGGTTATGGGTTCAAGACGAGTTGGTTCTCGGGTTCGGGTTAAGTTCTCATATTTGAATCGTTTTTCAAGTTTTACTTAGGTACATTTGGGTCACATAGGGGTCTTTTAGGTTCCACTCGAGTCACATAGGAGTTGTTTAGATTCCACTCGAGTCACATAGGAGTCATTTGGATTCCACTCGAGTTGCATAGGGGTCGTTTGGGTTCTACTCGAGTCACATTGGAGTCGTTTGGATTCCACTCGAGTCACATAGGAGTCGTTTAGATTCCACTTGAGTCACATAAGAGTCAAATTTATTTGAGTCACGTAGGAGTCGAATCCATCCATTCGAGTCACATAGGGGTCGTTTGGGTTCCACTCTAGTCACATAGGAGTCGTTTCGATTCCACTCGAGTCACATAGGAGTGGTTTAGATTCCACTCGAGTCACATAGGAGTCAAATTCATTCGAGTCACATAGGAGTCAAATCCATTCGAGTTACATAAGAGTCAAATCCATCTATTTGAGTCACATAGGAGTCGTTTGGATTCCACTCCAACTAGAGTCGAATTCCAATCCACTCTAACTAGATTCAAATTCCAACTTATATATATATATATATATATATATATATATATATTATGTCCGATTATTTAGATCGAGATCCAAATTTCTTACTTGGTTCAACTAGAGTTCATTTATGTCGGTTTGGCTCGGTTCGTTTTGTTTCCAACTTACAATGTCCATTCGTTCATCTATTATTATAAAACAAGAACAAGATGAACATGAAATGAAGGATGAACCTTTAACCTAATAGGTACCTTAAAGATTAGGTTAGATTAGATCTTGAATCTCTTAGAATCCTAGTTGAACCTTCTTAGATCTTGAATAGGAAATCAATCTTTGTTAGCTCTCTAAAGATCTTGGATGGAATAGGAAGAAGATAGGTTTGTGTGTGTACAGGAGGTGTGTATGTTTCTGGAGTCAGAAGATGGTGAAATGAAAACGTCTAGGGTTTTAGGGATTAAATACGCCGAGCCCAAAGGCTTTTAGGCCCATAATCGTTTCAAGCCCATAACCACTCTTAATACTTATCCTTTCATTCATTATTATTTAATTTGATCAAATAACGTAAACACGACACACATCTAAAACAACTTGTACTATTTTATTTAAATAAGTTTCATAACGAGGGCGTTACATGTGACGAGAATATTATTTATAAGAAAATGTTGAATAAATAGTTATTCAATTGTCACGCTTCATATATGCTCATGAAGTAGCAATGCGATTACAAGCGTATAAAAGTTTTAAAATAACCACAACATGAAACTTGTGTGGTGCATATCCATTTCTTGAGGTGAATGTGATGGTTAAATGATTATTTTAAAGATCATGATAGCGTAAATAATTAACGAAATTGTAATGATTTTAATTCATTCATGGAAATGAATATGATGGTATAATGAGCATTGTAAATGTCGTGATCATGCAAATTGTGATGACTATAATCCATTGAAGTGAAAGTGATAATGAGATCAATCGGGTAATGGTGATCATGATTATGATGGATCAACCGGGTAGTGGTGATCATGAGAATAATTATATCAACCGATGTTATAACAACCAAATTAATACAAAAAGTGACCACAAATTGCGGTATACTAAGGGAGTGATCACGAGAATATAATAAAGAAAAGTGCTAACATGAATTTTCGAACTAATAATGCACTATACTCTTGGATATTATGTCACGTATTAAACAAACACGGGTGAAAGTAAGCATATATGATCAAAAACTAGAAATTTATGGATCATGATTGTTTAGATATTGGCTTGACCGGTTGGACTATTCCGAGTCATTGATGATGTGAAAATATTGAAGAACAAGAAGATTCTTCATAGTAATTAAACATACAATATTTGCTCTCAACAGAAATTAGTCATTAACCAACTATATTGGGTGTAAATCTCTAATATATTATGGAAATGCTAAAAGGATGTGAATCCCGACGTGACACCATTTAGTGTTTTGAAATCGATGCATCGTCTAAATGGTTATCAAATTCACAACCTAATGTTTGCGTGACTTGTGACTTAGCTAATAACAAGCACATTATTCTAGACTATTTTGATAAATGTGGTGATCTTAATTCCCATTTTAGTGATGGGTTATTGGAATAAATGATAAAGTATATGTGACGAATGTTGTTACAAAAAACTTTTTTGCTTTATCAAAGACGATGAAAAAACGTCTACGATTGATTGCAAATCCAATAATCATGAGAGAAAAATTTCATATGTATGTCGAAACATGTGTTCTTACATGATGTAATATTAACACATCAGGCCAATAAGGGTAATACATCCTCCCCATTACAATTGGTTTTCGGTTAGGAACCAAATACTTCCCATTTGTAGTTTTAAGAATGCATTATACATTGCAATTACTCCACCCCAATGCACAAGTATGGGAACTCAATGTTGAGAATATATGTTGGATATGAAAAACTATTGATAGTTATGTATTTAGAGTCATCAGCGTGGGATTCATTTACGACTCAATATTGATTTTAACTTAAATAAATATTTCCAACATGAGGGGGAAATAAGAAGCATTTGGAAAATTAAAAAGTTTTAATGAATTATCATTATGTTGATCCTCAAGTTAAAAAGTGTAAACCAAAAGTTCAAAAGATAATTCATTTACAAGAATTATCGAATTAACTACCAGATGCATTCGTTGACCTAACTAGAGTGACTAGTTAAGTCACATATAACAACTACTATTGCTCCAATAAATGTTATTAAAAGGATAACCATACATTGGTGATGAGTCTATGGAACGCCTGAAGCGTGCTAGACTATTCGGTTCAAAGAATAAAAATCCTCAAAAAAGGAGCGAGTAATGAAAATGGTTAAGTCGAGGCATAATGAAATATTCTCTTTTAAGAGACGATTGACATGATGGCTCTACAAAAGAACCTCAGGTACCTGAAAATAAAAGAGATCTCAATAAAATACATGTCTAGATATATATGGAATCGAAAAAATCGACGTCATTAATAATTTTGTATAGCGCTTGAAATAATAAAAACCTTGAGGATCAAAAACTAAGTTCTACCGATAAATGAGATATTAAAATGATTGGCTAATATGAAAAGATGCAAATGATATAGAACTACATTATCTCACGAATCGCTAGTTTTTGGGTAAGTGGTCCATACAACAAAATGTTGTAAAATATGAGATAAAAAAGACTCTTTTGTGCAAAAGCGTGATAAAAAAAATAAAAATTATGCAAGGTAAGGCATAATTAATGGCACAACGATGAGGAGATATATCTTCAAGTGGTGGATGCAACACAATTTAATCCGGTAATACAAGAGAGAATTGATATGCATCTAATAAATATTATGATAATGAAATTTATCCTTGAAGGATTTAAAATACCAAAATCATATTAAATAAGTTCTTGAGAACGGTATGATTGCAATATATAAATTCGAGGTTTAGTGCATGAAACATCTTAAGGATATAATTCCTATGCATCAATTAGCATATAGCGATATTCAATAAACTCTGTACAATAAGCTATGGTGATATTCAATAAACTATGTACAAGAATGGTACAATATGAAATGATAATTATATAATTAAGGATGGCATATTTGAATATGATGTGGTAAATAGATGCCAAACTCTAGAAGAGTAAATTTGTATACATGATTGGTTAACATGGGCGGAAGTCCATGACGGATTGTAAAACTCTTTAATAGTATATTGTATACATAAGAAGTCAATATGGAAGGAAGTTCATGACAAATTATATGTGCATGAAGCATTTAAACTAAAATCTCTAGAAATTTATTATATGAAATTAATAAGTATTATATGTGGACTACGAAATCCGAGTCAGAAATGATATGATCAACTCGGTGATATCTCGTTGAAGAGAGGTATGAATAGGATGTATTCGATCCATGTGCTGAATATTTTAATATTAATAAACAATATCATGTTGATGATTGCATTATATCTCCTAAAGAGATGACATGTGGTCGAGCATTTGTATAATGATATTTTTATACATCAGTTAAACTACATTAAGAAGATGTTGGAACATTCTAATATAGAAAAGGTTAATATCTATAAAGGTTAAAGTTTTAAATCATTTGGTATAGAACAAGTCACCATTATCATCTTCTATCAAGAAATGGAAGTTACTCGGCCATAAGTATCATAATTAATTGTAATTGATGCAATATTTCTTGCTAGTTATACAGAACTAGATATATATTATCGATATAATATGTTTCTAGTGAGGAGACATCGAAATGAGCTAAAATAAGTATTTTGATACTTTCAAGGTATGAAATATATGGTTTATAGTTTACTAACCCATACAACAGTTTGGTTTGTCCTATTAATGCAAGAAATACAATACAACAAAGTCACAAATTTTGTGATACTTGTTTAGAAGACCGTTCACTACAATTCATACATGAAGATAGTACATTATTATTTGACACAAGGAACTATGCGCTTCAAGATCAAGTGGTGAATTATTAACAACAAAAGTCCCGGGTAAACTTTCTCAAAAGATCGGAACTCGTCACTTAAAGGATATATAAATGAGGGGGAGTATTATACGTGTTGCACTCCTTTTCCCTTATCTATAGTTTTGTGATCCCAATGGGTTTTTCAAGCAATGTTTTTAATGAGGCAACATTACCAAGCGTATTAAAAGAATACCATATTATTTTTCTTATCTCATGAATAGTCAAGGGGTAGTGTTATGAACATTTATATGGTAACTATCCATATTCTAAACTCCCATATCACTATTAAGTATGCATTAGTATTATAGCCCTATAAATAGAGGCTTCTTGTACTAGATAAGTGATATACTTTATAAAAGAATTCTTCCATTATCTCTCTTTCTATAAACTCTATATAATCCATGTTCTTATGTTCATATACTTTGCATATTATATATGGCTAATGCTCATAGGTCGTTGTTTCACAACATGCTTTATTATATATTCTTATTGCTTCAATTCAAATATGTTTTTTTCTCTTCTTTTAAATATAAGCTAATATAAAAACTTACTATAGAACCTATTAAAAGTGATGGTCAATAGTAGTAGTATCGGCCACCATATTTCCTTTATGTTAAACTAGTGTTTTCCCAGCATAACTCTAATGCGTTTATGCTTATGAACTCATCGTGTTGCAGCGGCGTGTTTATGCAGGTTCGATTGTGTAGCGAAAATAATTGTTTAACCTTTAATCAATCTAAATGTTTTGATAATTATTTAATAAAAACAATGTGACATAAAATAATTTTAGCTCATTGATAATTATATGCACACATATGTCCTTTAAAACTTGATTGATTATCATTAGTCATAATTAGATCACCAAGACTAAACACACTCAAGATCACGATTATCATGTTTATGTCTACCAAGGGTTAAATCAAGATTTCTACACCAACATAACGGTGCATAAATTATAATTTTAGTCCATTAAAGACAAATTAACAACTTAATAAATATACAAAATATTTAAATTTCAAATACAAGGACTTATTCCACTCTTGGCAAGTCTTCTATTCAATCCATGTATTGAACAACCAAACTCGCCAATTGGGCAAGCCAAACTCAAAGAAGCTGTGTGGAGAAAGTAGGAAGTGAAAAGATGTCTTCACACATGTGTTGGTCAAACCTCGAAGCTAAATGCTGAAGAAACTGGCCACACAAGATGCTCATATTGGCAAGTCCAATGTGAAGTAGACTGGGCGTCCACGGTTGCTGGAAGCGACCATCAGGCCATTAGTTCTTAACCTAGTCTCTCACATGATTGGCTATAAATAGAAGACTTGTTCAAACTAAGTCTTCACCCCTTCGCTCTACAACATTAATACACACAATTCAAAGATAATCTCTTCCATCATTCCAGTTTAATCAAGTTTCAATTGTTTAGAGAAGAGATCAGACTGAGCATAAAGAAGAATATTTTTCTTTTGACAAGTGAGGATTCATCATGAACTAGTTGATGATTTGGGAGGGGCACTGTAACATTCGTTAATTTTCAAACCTGAAAACCTAACCCACTTTGAATTTTCAGTTTTGTTTATATATATATATATATATGTGTGTGTCATAAGTTTTGTTTCATGTATTTGGTGCGACGTTCGTCAATTTTATTTGTATTTGAATTTATATTCGTTAAACTGACCCGTTTTTTCGTTTCATTATATTCGTGTTTAACGTTCGTCGTTAATATAATATTCCCGATGATTTAAGTTTATCGATAGTTCATTTTCTATTCGTGTGGAACTCCGAGGATTTACGGTTATTGTTTGTTCGTTTACAATTTGTTTTATTCAATTAATGAAACTCCTAAGTTTAAAATATTCATTTAAACAATTCGCAAACCATACGGGTTTAATATGCAAATATCCAAATAATTAAACTATTTCATTATTAAACGTTTCAAAGTTTAAGGTCCAAGTTGTAAATTAAATTTTAACTATGATTTAAAAGAAACTTCAAAGTGGAGGGACCATTTGTGTAACTTATTTAAATTAATTTTTAATAATAATAATAATAACGTAACACCCGTTAATTTTCGGTTAAAAGATTTTAAAGCCTGTAAAATATGTATACTTCTTGGGAGTTATCCGGCGTTTCATGATGACCTTACCGTCCTTCCGGTACGTTAAGTTATTTAATCTTTCCTTTCATGTTTCCATATCTCTCAAAGTAGAGGGGCTAGGGTGTAACATGTTTATTTATATCATAAAAAAATAAGCTAACCCTAGCCTCCCCATCAGTCCGATCGGCAGCCATCACAGCCCCCCTTGAGATTGTCCTTTTTCCAACCAAATTGTGAGCATCAAACATTAATTTAAAGGTTAGTACTATGTTCCTACAAGTCTTTTACACCTTATATGATCATTATATTACGCGTATTGATCGATAAACGACTTGTTTTAGGTTAACCGGGTGGCTGTCCAATTGAGCGGTTTCGGGACTGTTTTGGTTGAGGTTTTTACACCAAAAACTTCCTAGGTATGTCTAGTATAACATACTTAAAACTCATGTTCATTGGTGTTCGTTAGATTGGTCAACTAGTTGGTAGTTTGAATGTTAGTGTTCGGTTGACTAGAATTGTAGTTTGATGTGTTTAACGCGAGGGTTGAAGTGATTAATGACCAATTCAGCTCGGGGGAACTTAGTTTGATGTACGGGCTGTTGAAAAATCATTTTATAAGTTATGGGGCTAAATTGGTTGTCGGTTACTCAAACTGGTCGGTATAACACGCAATTGCGTTTATTGAATAGTTGGTGCGTTGTACTTGCGAGTTACCGACCCATTTGACTCGTGTAGCGTCGTGTGGACTTGTTGGCTGTGATTTTATCATATTGGGTCCACACGGGGCTGAGTTGGATGTTAACGGCCCTAAACGACTCTTAAACGCGCGTGTTAGTGTCACCTAGTGCTTCCGGGGGTAAATTGGGAATTCTTTATTCTCGGGAGTAATCTAAGGGTCGTGTTGGTGAATGTAAGGCCTCGGGGGCTGTTATGATTGAGTTTTATGAGGTCAACACTTTAGGTAACTCGAACCATGTTAGAACGTCTCGTAGGATAAACGAGTCCTTCGATGTCGATTGTAATGTTGTATGTAAACCGACAGGTGTTTAGTTTTGGGATTACTTAGGGATTACCTAGCTCATGGTGGATACGCGTCTTGTGTCAGGTTAGTTCATGATGCCCCTTTTTACTCTTTTAAGATTTTGGGCTAGCATGCACACCTAAGCGATTTTGCTTGATGAATTGTTTTAAAATTATTTTGGATGGGCTTACTTGTATAGGTAGGCCTTGAGATGATATTATTGTATGTATGTATGTATGTATTATTGTATGTCCAATATTTGGCGATGTTAGTAGTCGTTATCGACTATGGATGTTACCTATGCCTACTTTGTGTTTGCATACGTTGGATGAGATGTTACGTGTTTGGGTTGTACGTTTGCTCGACCCTGATGTTATTACTTGGATGTTATATATATATATATATATATAGGGATGTACTTATAAAGATGTTTATATATATGTATGTATGTATATATATAAGGATGATTATTTATTGATGATGATGGCTTAACTGATGTATCCTTTTATATTTTAAAATCCTTGGAATGACTATTATGATTACTATTATTGATATTATTTATTAAAACTTGTACTCACTCAGCTCAAGCTGACTTTGTGTGCATGTTAGTGTGAGTTTCAGGTTAGGAGGAGGATGCCTTATCGCTTGGACTTGCACGAAGCTACTTGGACAGTGAAGGACATACGTGGATGGAAGTTTCAAATATTAAACATTTCTTTTTTAAGTTTTATCAAATATATTTAAATTGGTTTTGGGCATAATTCCCGGGTTTTAGGAACTTATTTTATTAATTATGGTTTTCTGCTGAATTATACTCTGAATTGGTTGTTTTAATAATATGAACTGTTTTCAAGTTTAAGTATTTTTATAAGTATTATGTATGAGTACCAACTGTTGGACTCCCGGGATTTAGGGTCTTACAAGTTGGTATTAGAGCCATGTTTCGAGGGATCCGAGCATCCCCGAATGCTTGGACTCGAACTGTAAGAGAAAAACTAGTATGCCCACCGCAAGTAGCTGCACACCAAGAGGTAACTTTAAATTGTTTCGTCATTCCTTTGAATTTTAAAGTTTCCAGTATGTGATTAATTGTTTAAGTGTTAGATAGAATGCTAATGGGGTTAGGGACAGGGGGTGATTAGGACGGGCGGGTAAAGTAAACGACTAATTACACTTGATCAACGTCATTAGCAGTTTACCCTTACCTTACATGTTCTAAATGCCACTTGTACTTGATCATATTAAAATTCTGTCTTTGTAGGGATAAGTCATGATTAATACTCGAGCAGCTAAGAGAGGCCGTCTTAGTGTTCGTGGTCGTGGTCGTAAGCCACGTGCCGAAGCCGAGAGTGGAATCCCTACTTCCCAGCAGGAAGAAAACCCGATTCATGAGGAGGGGGATAACCCCGCCTTAGATCCTGCTATGCGCGCGGCTATCACAGACAAGGTTTACCAGGTGCTCCATAGCGCCATTCCCGAGAACGTTGCTGAGGCCGTTAGGGCCATGGAGGATTCGTTGGTCCGGAAAGAAAGGGTAAGGAGACGCAGGTCGAGGAGGAGGAGGAGGAGGTGTATGTGCCGAGTGGGGATGAAGACGATGTGCGGACTATTAGTGTGTCTATCTGGGGTTGTTCGTACGGTTACTTTAAGAAATGTGATCCTCCTTCTTTCGATGGTACCAAGGATGCGTTGGCAGCACATCAGTGGGTGAGGGAGATGGAGGCCGTTCTGAGGGTTAGTAAATGTAAGGGGGAAGACATGGTGACTAATGCTACTGCCTCTTTTCGTTCCGAGGCACTGTGTTGGTGGGATAACTTGGCGCAGGCTATGGGTGATCGTTCGATTAGGAGGATGACATGGGATGAGCTGAAGAAATTGGTTCTTGATCAGTTTTGTCCTCCGCATGAATTGGATAAGATGGAACAGGAATTCTTGACCTTGGAGGCGGGTAGTTTGACGCATCGGGAGTATACCACAAAGTTTAACCAGATGGCCCGTTTATGTCCCGATTTGGTTACTCCCGAAGCCAAGAGGATTAAAAAGTATATTAAAGGGCTTCCGGCAGATATTCGTAGGGGTGTGGTGACCACCAACATGAAATCTTTTCACTTGGTGGTTACCCTAGCAGATACATTGTATGATCAGAGGTAGAAGTTACCGCCAACCGAGACTAGGAAGATGTGGAACACAAATTCGTACGGTAAGCGGCCCGGGGGGAAGCAATATTAAATTCGTCTGAGAAGAGGGTAAAGACTGAGACTTCGGATGTTAAGAGGGATGCGGCGTTTGGAAATTGCAAGAAGTGCGGGAGACCGCACAAGGGGGAATGTAAGAGTGGGTCGGGTTATTGTTTCCGATGTGATAAGGTTGGACACCCCCATTTCGAGTGTCCGACGTTGACTTGTTTCCGCTGTAAGGGTGCCGGCCACTTGGCATCGAACTGTCCTACTACCAAGGCGGGGGGGGGTCCGGTCAGGGGACTTCCTCTAGGGGGGGGTGGAAGAGAAGCCGAAGGCCAGGGCGAGGGCCTTCAACATCTTCAAGAGAGAGGCAAAAGATGATGCAGATGTTGTTTAAGGTACTTTCTCCTTATCTATTCTTATATTCTGATGTTACAATTTCTTATTCTTTCGGGATCGTATGTATGATCGTGTAGCTAAGTAGTAGTGTAATGTTATCCTAGGTACATTTTACTTAATGAATTACATGCATCGGTCTTATTTGATTCGGGTGCCAGTAGAAGTTTTGTGTCTACCGCTTTCTTTTCCACGCTGAATAAATCACCCGAGCGCGTAGTCGATGTGTTGGAGGTTGAGGTTGCCGTAGGAAAGTTCGTTTCCGTGTCTAGGGCTATTCAGGGTTGTTCCATCGAGTTGTCTGGGTATAGATTTCCGGTGCGGTTGTACTTGATGCTGCTTGGCTGTTTCGATGTGGTGCCTGGGATGGATTGGCTCGCAAGTGTTGATGCTCAGATCGTTTGTGGTCAGAAACTTGTACGTGTAAGGGCCCCGGATGGGACCCAAATTACGGTCTTCGGTGATCGGAATGGTGCGACGCCACATATCATATCCATGCTTAAGGCGGGAAAGTTGATGCAGCGGGGGTGCGGGGCGTATCTGGCGTATGCTATAAACGTGAATACCGAGGTGGCTACCATCGGTGATGTTCCTATTGTTCGGGATTTTCTGGATGTATTTCCAGATGATTTGTCAGATGTGCCGCCGGATCGCGAGGTCGAGTTCCAGATAGACCTTGTACCGGGCGCCAAACCCGTTGCCCGAGCCCCTTACCGTCTAGCACCGAATGAAATGAAAGAACTTATGGCTTAGTTGGAAGACTTGCTTGACAAGGGCTTCATTCGACCGAGCATCTCACCTCGGGGTGCCCCGGTCCTATTCGTTTAGAAGAAGGACGGTAGCATGCGGATGTGCATTGACTACCGTGAATTGAATAAACTCACTGTTAAAAACCGGTACCCTCTCCCAAGGATCGACTTTGATTAGCTCCAAGGAGCTAGTTGGTTCTCAAAGATCGACCTTAGGTACGGGTATCATCAGTTGAAAATTCGGGAGGAAGATATTCCTAAGACTGCCTTCCGCACTCGTTATGGGCACTATGAATTCCTCGTGATGTCTTTCGGTTTGACCAACTGTTGGTACATGTATGTCAGTAGTTCATAGTCTAGCATTTGTAATCGAGTCTGTAATGTAATTATGTTTTGTTTATGTTTGTTTTGTAATGCGCGAAGTTGTCAACAAGTTCGCTATGGCGAACTTGTTGAATCAGCGAAGTTATTGACAACTTCGCCTGTGGCGAAGTTGTCGTGTTTATATACTGTTTCAGACGAAACAGTTTAACGTTGTTCGTTTAGGGTTTTCGTTTCAGTTTTCAGTAACCGAGTTACTTGTCATAGTCTGTAACGGTGACCTCGGGTCACGTGTTTGTTATCAATATAACGTGGTTGGTTTATTGCTTGTGTGTTCGATCTCTACATACTCTACACTCGTATCTACCTACGCAGGGATTCCGCACCTGCGTTGTTAGAGACATCCCGTGTACGATCCGTCCAGGAACCTACAATTGGTATCAGAGCCAATCGGCTCGATTGTGAGGTTCGGGATTTCACGCGGGTGTAGAAAACGTCTCGTTTGACCTATTCGCGGGACGTGTTTTTGTTGGGATTGAGTTTTGCTAGTGCTTGACAGTCATTTTCAAGCCTTTGCATTGATCGGGAGCTGCTGGATTGACGAAAACAGATCTGAACAAACTTCCCTGTTCATCGGGCGAAGTTACCGTTCATCGGGCGAAGTTACCATTCTTCAGGCGAAGTTGCCGTCGCTGGAATTAGGGTTTTTGGCGAAGATATAAGGATTAGCGAAGTTAACTACAACTTCGCTCACTTCATAAGTTCGCCTTAGCGAAGTTATCCGCAACTTCGCTTCAAACCCAAGTTCGCTCAACTCATAAGTTCGCCAGAGCTAAGCGAAGTTATTTTTAACTTCGCCCAAATCAAGCGAATTTAAGATCTCAGCGAAGTTCTCTTTCAGCGAAGTTAACCTTCAAGCGAAGTTGTGCTTAACTTCGCCAACTGAGCTGTTTTAATATTTTTTTTGTTTTTCCAGGTTTTTCAGGTTTTTGCAAGGATGTCGTCGATCAATATCTCAGACTTGGTCAAGATGGAAGTAGAAGCGGGGTTTGCCACTAAGGCCCCGAGGCTGATGAAGGGAACTGACTTCGTGGCATGGAAGGACAGATTCATCCAATACATCAAATACCAGGATGCCAAAATGTGGGTGTGCATCCAGGATGGATATATCCCTCCAACTGCGCAATACGAAGGTCGCGATGTGGTTAAGAAGTACAGCAAAATGGAGGACGAAGAGAAGAAAATGTACGAGGCCGAAAGCAAGGCCCATGCTGCGATAACAATGGCACTTCCTCAAGAGGTTCTCCATACGTTCCGAAAGTACACTTCTGCGAGAGAGCTTTGGGATGCTCTTGAAAATAGATTCGAGGGGAATGTGGGTATACGTGCATCAAAGATCAAACTCTTAAAAACCCAGTTCTCCGTCTTCAAATTTTTGAAGAACGAATCACTGGATGATATTATCACCAGATACTATCATCTAATGACAGAGCTCAGCAATTATTCAATTGCTTACCGAGAAGAAGAGATCGTTGAAAAGCTTCTCGATGCTCTCCCACCGAAGTGGGAAATGTACACCGTCCTTATGAGGGAAGACAGAGACTTTCCAAATTGTGATCTTGAAACGGCAGTAAACAAGCTCAGAACTTATGAGCTTAATATGGTTCGAAAGGAAACACCAACAGATCAGATACAAGACCCTGGTATGTATGGTGCTAAGGTTAACTCAGGCTCAAGTTCAAGGCCTGAATCTGCTGCTTTTTACTCGAAAGGGGAGTCAGGCTCTGACTCGTCTCATGAAGGAAAAGTTTCTGTAAACACGAATGGTGATGTATGTTTCGTTGCTGGAGGATCTAGTACTTCAAAGCCTCAAGCATCCACAAGTAGTTTTTCTGCAAATGCATCTAGCAATAGTTATTCCAAGATGCCTATGAGTGTAAAATCTGCTGAAGAGCAGTTTGCAGTCTATGCATCATTTATTGCTTCCTATGAAAACTACATCCAGGGGAAGATTGTGGACCCTGCTGCTCTTGATGAGGATTACGATCAGATCGATGCTGATGATCTGGAGGAGATGGATTTGCAGTGGCAAATGGCAATGATTGTGAGGCGTGTGAAACGTTTTATGAACAAAACTGGAAGAAAATTTGTTGGTGGTCGGCCCGGGTTCGACAAATCCAAGGTAAGGTGCTATAATTGTCAGCAGTACGGGCACTTTGCCAAGGAATGCAGAAATGAGAGGGTTGAACGAGGACAAGGTCGACCTACACAACATTCTGGAGTTAACAGAGAGATTAACGCCATGTTGACCAGAGAAGCAGGTGAGTACAACTGGAACTCGCATTCATGTGGTTCTGGTGAACAAGCGAACATGGCTGAGGCTGAAGTGAAAGAATGTGAGAAAGTTGAAGGGATTGAGAAAGCTACTGAAGAAGAAACAGCTTTCATGGCAGATGACAAGGATAATCGCTCCGAGGTAAGTCCTAAAACTATTTGTACTAGTTGTGAGAATCTGTCTGAGCAACTTAAAACAATAACTGATCAGTATGTCCATTTAGATGCTGACTTTAAAACTATTAAAGAAGATCACCATTTTACGAAAGCAAGAGAAACGAGTTATAAAATTAAAATAAAAGCATGTGAAAAAGACGTTCAAAGCTTAAAAATTAAACTTGCTGAGAAAATTGAAATAATTGATCTTAGTTATGAAGTTTTGGAGGAAAAAACTAAAGTGATTGCTGATCGAGATAAACAGATTGCTGACCACCAGGTAAAGGTGGTGGAACTGAACCGCAAACTTGAGCAGTTCAGGAATTCCTCAGCCATCCTTGATCACCTCGTGAGTGATCCAGGTACCTCTGCAAAGAGGGGAGGAATCGGATATAATGAAGTTCCACCACCCTTTAACCACAACTATACTTATAATCCGAGTGTTCAGAAATCTGTCGATTTCGAAGTTCCTCAGACAACTCCAATCAAGATTACAAGTGTAAAACCAAGTGTTAGCTGTGGAGAAACAAGTTCGAAAGTTTCTAATGTGAATATTTCTGTTTTGAGTCCAGTTTCATCGGATTCGGATAAGTTGTCCGAATCTGATCAGACAAAAGAGAAGGTAGGGTTACCCACCGATGGAGATAAAAATAAAGTTTCTAAAAAGAGTTCTCCACTCAATCCGTACATCCCACCTTATGTGAGACGAACGGCTGGTAACACTACCTCTACATCCAAACCAACATTTGACAAGAAATTGGAGAGTCGGTGTTGCTTTAGATGTAACAAATTAGGGCATTTAGTTGCAGATTGCCCTCTGGAGCCAAGATTAAGAGGTGGGAAGCCAAATAAAACTGAGTATAAGCGTCATTTTGTTACTGCTAAAAATGAAAACTTTAAAAAATGCCAAAATGTAACGAATTCAAGTTTTCATAAAAACCAACCTCAGTTTTACAACCAAACCTCAAGATATAACACCTTCAATTCTCAAAGATTTGGAAGGCATTACACACGATCTGCAGGGAGATTCCCTAACAGGACTTACAGAAATTATCCTGATGCTAACTTAAGAAAGCCAGGGTACGGGACGTATCGATCCAAGACCAATTGGTCTTGGGTCCCAAGATTCTAACTCTTTGTTTTATTGTGCAGGAACAGTTGAACAGGGCTGCAAACAATCTTTGGATTGTAGATAGCGGCTGTTCCAGGCACATGACAGGCAACAAACACTTGTTGCAAGACTTAAAACCTGTTCAGGGAGCTAGAGTTAGTTTTGCTGGTGAAAGCGGAGGAAGGATTACCGGTAGAGGAACTGTGTCGAATGGGAGAATGACACTTGAAAACGTAAATTTTGTGGAGGAATTAAAGCACAATCTGCTGAGTGTGTCGCAGATCTGTGATAAAGAATACACTGTCCATTTCACAAAGAATGAAGCGATTGTATTGAAGCCTGGTTTTCATATACCAGAAGAATGGATAGTAATGAAAGCTCCACGTGAAACGAATACATATGTGATGGATATGAGGTCTACTGAAATGGCCACCGGAGAATCCTGTTTAATGACGAAGGCAAGCGAATCAGAATCAGAATTATGGCACAGGAGAATGGGACATATTCATCTTCGTAAGATGAACTTCATTGTCAAAAATGGGCTTGTGATGGGCGTTCCCTTAAAGAGTTTTAACTTTGAAGATAAATGCATAGCGTGCAAGAAGGGAAAACAACACAAGAAAAGCCATCTCACCAAGACAATCAACTCAATTGCTGGTACTCTAGAATTACTTCATATGGATCTCTTCGGTCCGGTGAATGTACAAAGTCTAGGTGGTACTTCTTACTGCTTGGTGATAACTGATGATTACTCGCGATACTCGTGGGTATATTTTCTGAAAACGAAAGACGAGACGACTCAGATGGTGAAGAATCTGATTACAAAAGTCGAGAACGTCATGAGTAAATCAGTTAAATTCATCAGAAGCGACAATGGGACAGAGTTCAAGAACTTTGAGATGGAAATCTTTTGTCTTCAGAAGGGTATTGAGCATCAATACAGCGCTCCGTATACTCCACAACAGAACGGAGTAGCTGAAAGGAAGAACCGAACGTTGATTGAAGGAGCCAGAACTATGCTGGCAGACTCAAAGCTTCCTGTGATGTTCTGGGCTGAAGCAGTTGCTACAGCCTGCTATGTTCTGAATCGGGTGTTAACCGTTAAGAGACTTGGAAAAACTTGTTACGAGCTTATGCACGGAAGGAAGCCCAACTTGTGCGGTCTTGAACCTTTTGGGTCTCCTTGTTCGATTTTGAAGACTAACTCGAAATTTGGTGAAGTGGCCGATGAGGGAATCCTAGTCGGTTATGTTGTTGGGACTCCCAACAGACGGGTCTTCAATACGTCGACTTGCAAGGTGGAGGTGGTTTGTAACACCGACATTACTAGTTACCAACCGCCAAAACCAAGCAATGGACCTGCTGAGCTGTTTGACTATGTTAAACTTTTTAAGTCGTTTAACGTACCTAATTTGGAAATTTCTGAAGAAGACGAAAGAGCTGTGACGAAGATGATACTTGATGAGGAAGAGAATATATTGCAACATCAGATTTTTGAGAAATCTCAACCTTCCACATCAAACACGATCGATACCCCTGCGGCCTCAACTGAAGATGAATTTATTAATCCTTTTCACTCTCAGCCAGAAACAACCATAGATGAGATCTCTTCGAACTTGGAAGACAATTTGCATGTCGGTGCTGTTCCGACCACGAGAATTCACAAAGATCACCCATTGGAGAACGTTATAGGTGATGTGTCCTCGAGTGTACAAACCAGAAGTAGCCTGAATAAGCACACCTGTGTTTATTCAAGTATAAAAGAAACAGGGATAATGAATGAATGTTTGTACTCCTGCTTTATAAGCCAAATTGAACCAAAGAATTATCAAATGGCTTTAAAGGACAGCTCGTGGGTCGAAGCCATGCAAGAAGAGTTGGCTCAGTTCGAGAAAATGGAAGTTTGGACCTTGGTTGAAAAACCAAGAAATGTGCATGCTATAGGCACGAAATGGGTGTTCAAGTGCAAGAGGGATGAAAAGGGGATTATCGTGAGAAATAAGGCGAGGTTGGTTGTTAAAGGTTTTAATCAACAAGAGGGTATTGACTACAATGAGGTTTTCGCTCCTGTTGCCCGGTTAGAAGCGATTCGATTGTTTTTGGCGTTTGCTGCATCTAAAAAGATGAAGGTGTTTCAGTTAGATGTGAAGAGCGCGTTTCTTAATGGGAAAGTTGATGAGGTTGTGTTTGTTGAGCAACCTCCAGGTTTTCCTGACCCAGACTTTCCGGATCACGTATACAGGTTGAGCAAGGCGTTATATGGGTTACATCAGGCACCTCGTGCCTGGTATTCAACGTTATCGGACTACTTGCTGGAAAATGGTTTTGAAAGGGGATTGATTGACAGTACGCTGTTTGTGAAGAGAGAAGGATGTGACTTCTTACTGGTTCAAGTCTACGTGGATGATATCATTTTTGCTGCATCAAGAGTATCCATGTGTCAGGATTTTGAGGCTGTCATGAAGAAACGATTCGAGATGAGTGCTATGGGTGAACTAACCTTCTTTCTAGGATTGCAGGTTGATCAGAAGAAGGATGGGATGTTCATTCATCAAACAAAGTATGTTCATGATGTGCTGAAGAGATTCAAGATGGAGGACAGTTCTCCATATGACACCCCAATCTGCGTCAATCACAAATTGGGCGCTGAATCAGATGGTGACGCAGATGTGGACCCTACTCTGTATCGGGCGATAATAGGTTCATTAATGTATTTAACTGCTTCTAGGCCCGATATAATGTTTTCTGTTTGTCTTTGTGCTCGTTTTCAGGCAAACCCAAAGGAATCTCACATGAAAGGTGTGAAGAGGATTTTGCGGTATCTTAAGGGCAAGCCGAAACTAGGGTTGTGGTACCCAAAGGGGGGAGACGTTGAACTGGTGGCGTATACAGATTCTGATTATGGTGGCTGTAATCAGAGTCGGAAGTCAACAACAGGAGGCTGTCAGTTTCTTGGAGGAAGATTAGTTTCCTGGCAGTGCAAGAAACAGACATCAGTTGCAATTTCAACATGCGAAGCTGAATACATGGCAGCATCCAACTGCTGCTCTCAGGTTTTGTGGATTCAGCAACAATTGCGCGACTATGGTCTGAATTTCTTACTTACTCCTATTTTAATTGATAACACTGCCGCCATCTCAGTAATTAACAATCCCGTGAAGCACAGTAAAACTAAGCATATTGACATTCGTCATCACTTCATACGGGATTGTGCTGAGAAGAAACTGATCAAGATCGAAAAAGTTGATACACTTGAAAATTTTGCTGACTTGTTTACAAAAGCGTTTGATAAATCCCGATTTCAAAACCTAATTGAGCTAAACGGGATGATCAATCCCGAGTAACCATGTCTTTGGTTTAAAAAAAAAAAAAAAAAAAAAAAAAAAACATGGGTCATTTTTGCTTAAAATTAGTCGGTTACCTCAGTTTGATGGACATATCCTAGGATATGTTTTGGTCCTCGTTTCAACTTAGAGAATGAGGATAGCCATTAACCGGAAGACTGAAAGTAACCGGGGCAACTATGACGTGTGTTCTTTCAGTTGCTGAAAATTAGTCGGTCATACTTAGTAAGAAGGACACATACTTGTATGTGGTCGGTCCAGTTGATCCATTGGATCTTCAGGATAGCCGTTTACCTGACGACTTTGACGTGATTGGGGCGATTGAATTTAAAGTTTTTTTTTTTTAAAGGGAAATGAAATTAATTTTCAAGTCTGTTACTTCGTATGAAGTTCTATGCTGTGTTT
This sequence comes from Bidens hawaiensis, assembly GCF_021521415.1. NCBI lineage: Eukaryota > Viridiplantae > Streptophyta > Magnoliopsida > Asterales > Asteraceae > Bidens > Bidens hawaiensis. Next base: position 94,307 of record NW_027492693.1, on the reverse strand, counting down.
AACAGAAAATTGATCCAACCTTGGAAAATGATATATATACTAATCGTGTGTGCTTAACTAGTGAAGTTATTAGGCTTAAAAGGCTTTAGAACAGTCATTGTATGTCGTGGTAATTTTTATGGTGCGTAAAAGTGTATGTGATACTAACTTAAACTACTCGAATTTACGTGGAAACTCCTTAAGAGTTTTGTATGTCTTCATACATATCTTTCCGAATGATAGGCAGAAAAGCGACTACCCAGTCATACACGAGCCCCTGAGTAATCTGATTCCCGTGAAGAAAGCATTTCAAGACACTGCAGTGATCCAGATTCGGGACTTGCAGTAGTTTAATACTCAGAAGTCAATAAGAATGTTTGGTTAAAAAAAAAAAAAAAAAAAAAAAAAAAAAAAAAAAAAAAAACATGTATATTTTTAGTACTTATGAGACAATAGTAACAATCAAGACTTCTCATGTCTGGAGTAAGAAGAGAACGGGAAGCAGTCAACGAGTATATACAAGTTAATCAGACATTTTGGGTCGAAGTCAATTCGGGGTGACTTGGGTATAGCCAAATACGCTTTGAGAATAGATAGAAGACATCATTATCTCTGAGATGTTGCCAACTTAAATTTTTGAGCTTAACTGAACCTTAATCCGTATCACAGAAACGATGAAAACCATTTAAGTTATTTACATGCTTACAACCTGTTTCTCTATGTCATAATATAGCCAAACACGGATCTAAGTGACAGTCACATCGTTAGTATGATTCCTGTTAAGATCTTTTCTAAAACGTAGTGGTCCCTGACTAGACTGAAATTTGATCCCTTATTTCGTTAAAATTTTTCTAAGATTTTTTAGTTTTTGTAGTTATATTATTTTATTGTTGGTTACTGGGTCTTGATCATATTTGTTTAACTCTTTTTGGTAATTTCTAAGGTTAAATTCAGGATTATTCAAACTTAAAGGGCTGATTTTGCAAATTACGGGCGAAGTTGTTGAATTCGGCGAAGTTGTGCTTAACTTCGCCTTGGCGAAGTTATGCGTAACTTCGCCTGAACCAACTCAGCCATATATAAGGAATTTCTAACGGGAACAGTAACATATATTGAAACTTTCCGGCGAAGATAATATCAAAAACAGATTATCCGCGATCTTGTTATCTTCGATTTCGATCCTTGATTTCAGTTTCTAGTACTCATTGACGGTATGTATGGTCAATATCTTTCTCGTTATAGTTTTACCCGGTTCGAGACCTCGGGTCGTCGAACCTTAGAGACCAAGTTTTCCGACCTCACGTTACGTGTTCATGGACGACCTTTTCGTCCTTACACCATTGAAATATGTTGGACTTCATTGTTAGATCGTTAAATCGGTCCGAAACGTCGGATAACACTTGTTTGAATCTGAACAGTCGCCGTTTCAGATTCAGGCGAAGTTAAGGTTTACGCGAAGTTATTCTCAACTTCGCCAGTGGCTTAAGTTCGCCTTCAGCGAAGTTATCCACAACTTCGCTTGAAGCTTAATTTCGCCTATGGCGAACTTATCCATAACTTCGCCTTGAACATAACTTCGCCTATTTCAAATTTTTTATAAGTTTATAGACGAACTTACAGATGAAGCGAAGTTGTTCCCAACTTCGCCTCACCTTTAAATTCGCCTGTACATCACAACTTCGCATATGGTACACAGCGAACTTGTGAGATGGTTTTATGGTCTCTAACTTGATTTGTTTTGTGCAGATATGGCTGCTGTTGGAGGTGCTGGAGGTGATGATGGTGATGAGCAACGACAATTCTTCCCAGCTCATAACCAATACATCACTTTGGATCCAGACGCACGAGGCGTTGAAGACTATAGGGAGATTATCACATTTCTCCAACGATCACGAGTTTTTCACGCGATCACTAATACACTACCCATATCTCTGCCCAACATTCAAGATTTCTGGCAGACGGTGTATTATGATTGCAGACCTGAGCCTCCAGTGATGCGAGCAACTGTCAATGGTCAAGACATACAGTTTTCCTCGGAAGACATACGGTTGGCTCTGCAGTTCGGTAATGAAACGAGAGACGACCCAACGGAATTCGTAGCTCCTTTCCGTGACGGAGCTTACTTAAGGATGGGTTATTCGGGTCCGCTGGGGGACTCGCAGAGGAGGAAAGGCTTTCTGCTGGATCAATGGCGCTTTTTGATGCATGTGTTGATAGTATGCATGTCCGGCAGAAAGGCAGGAACAGATGGGATGGGTGCGACGATGCAATCGGCTATGATTGCGCTGACTTACAACCGCAGATATTCGTTTAGTCAGCTAATCTTTTACGAGATTGATCGTCAGAGACGGGCGACGGCGCGCGAGCGTTTTATTATGTATCCTCGGTTCCTACAAATGATTATCAATCATGTCGCTCCGTCTGTACCGCAAAGACGCCCTATCAGATACGTTGAGTGCGTAACAAAACGTATCTTTGCTCAGTGCAGAACGTCGAGCACTCGAAGCAACCCTGAGCGGCGTCCCAGGCATACTCCACTTTTCGGGTATCTCATTAACCCGGAGTATGTTCCTGCAGGAGGGGACGAGTTCAGGGATCCGCAACCACATCAGGCGGCAGCACCTCATGCTGTATCAGCTGCGCCTGTTGTATCTTCTGCTGCTGTGCCAGCTACCATATCTCAGGCTGTGTCCACTGCTGAAAACGTTGATCTAGATGCTGCTTTTAGTGGACATGGTTTGTTTGATATGGATGTCTCGGGTCCTCAGTTTATGGATGTTACCAGAGCAGCTACTTCGGTAGCTGACTCTGATCTAGACGAGACGTTTGCTGAGGCAAGAAGGCTTATGGTGTCTCGTGAACGGACTACGGGAAAGAGGCCGAGAACTGTGGGGGAGGATGAGGATGAAGTGGATGAAGAGGAGGCAGTACAGATTGTGCTAAGACGCTCAAGAAGAGAACAGAGAGGGATAGGTTCGGGAGCTGGAGAATCTTCAAGACTAGTACGTTTTGCTCCACCTGCCCTATCTGGTATGTCTCTTATTCCTACTACTGCACAGGTTTCAGCGATCGAGACGTCGGCACCAACAATTGTGTCCCTACCACCTCAACCGCTTAATCCACCGGTGGTAGTTGCACGGTTTGTGGAGTCGACAATCACCTCTACTGCAGGGTTACCAAGTGTACCACCTGCGGTCACTTCTGCTGATGTTCCACCAACTCCATTGCCTACTTCAGATACCGAGAGGATTCTTTCGCTAGAGCGGATTGTTGCTGAACAGTCAAAGACTATTGACCGCCTAGTGGAATCCAATCGACTACAAGCTGCCCTCCTGGTAGAACATGGACGAATAATAGATGCCTTCAAGGATTACTTGGCATCTCAGGGGGAGAAGACGTGTAGGGGCGATGAGTTGAGAACGAAAAGACGAGAAGATCATGACGATGATCCCAATGCACCTTCAGGTGCAGGTGATGAGCTGCCAAGAACCTCTCAGGCTCTTGGAGCTTCCACAACTGAGGGGGAGTCTACAAATGCAGATGGTGATGATGTTGTAGTTGTGGATGACGACGCTGATGTTGAAGACGTTATTGATGCGTTGAAGGAGTTGGATGAGGAGGAGGACGATGAGTTGATGGATGATGATGACGTGTTGCCTATGGATGAGATTGAGAGGATTGGAGAACAGATTAATGTGGAAGATGTGTTAGAAGAAGGTGAGATTGTAGATGAGTCAGTGGAACATGAGATTCCAGCTGTTGAGAGATCAGAATTGGGGGATGAGAGTGTGATAGAAGATACAGTATGGGAGGAGCAGCCGAACTGGAAAGAAGGCTGTGCTCAGTGGTTTGTTAAAACCAAGAAGCCTGCAGTGCCAACGATGTTCAGAAAGACTTATAATATAAAGGGCTATGCAGAGTCAAAGAAAGGAATCATATGCTGGTTGTACGACAAAGAGCTGAAACTATTTGTGATCAAACGGTACGACGGCATTCAGTACTTTAAGAGATTGTTGAGATCTCTGAATTCCTTACCAGAATGTGAGGTGAGAGATTTAGCGAGATTGGGGCTGATCAATAGAAGTAATGATGATATGGCAAGAATCATTGGGAAGATCGTCTGGAAAGAAGCCATTAAAGACAAAAAGTTTGAACTCCTAAAGCCTCAAAAAGGAAAGTTGATAGAAGACAAAGATCGTGGAATGAGGGCTGACGGCAAACCTTGGATGGTAATGAAGTATAAACCAGTCCGTCATTTGAAAGAAGTACCGATGAAAGTTATGCCCAAGAACGTCCTAAAAGATTTAAAATGGTGGTACGTGGATTGTGAGACAGCTGAGGCGGTAATGGAAGATGAGGATGAACAAGAAGTACTTCGGGTGTACGACCCGATGCATCTTGTTAATCTATCGAAGGATGATTTGAAAGTGCTCAACGAGAAGAAGATCTTCTACATTCCTGCTTGGAAGGATCAAGCTAGGAAATATCAAAGGGTAGTGTCGGTATGTGTGAGAGAAGGGGCGCACGCGTAGAGGTAAAGATTACAAGACTCAAGATATGAAGCTACTGCCAAGGGGGAGTCTGTTGGTACATGTATGTCAGTAGTTCATAGTCTAGCATTTGTAATCGAGTCTGTAATGTAATTATGTTTTGTTTATGTTTGTTTTGTAATGCGCGAAGTTGTCAACAAGTTCGCTATGGCGAACTTGTTGAATCAGCGAAGTTATTGACAACTTCGCCTGTGGCGAAGTTGTCATGTTTATATACTGTTTCAGACGAAACAGTTTAACGTTGTTCGTTTAGGGTTTTCGTTTCAGTTTTCAGTAACCGAGTTACTTGTCATAGTCTGTAACGGTGACCTCGGGTCACGTGTTTGTTATCAATATAACGTGGTTGGTTTATTGCTTGTGTGTTCGATCTCTACATACTCTACACTCGTATCTACCTACGCAGGGATTCCGCACCTGCGTTGTTAGAGACATCCCGTGTACGATCCGTCCAGGAACCTACACCAACGCACCGGCTGCGTTCATGGATCTTATGAACCGGGTGTGTAGGCCGATGCTCGATCGTTCGGTTATTGTGTTCATCGAAGACATTCTGGTGTATTCCAAAAGCGAATCCGATCACGCCGGTCATCTCACGGAAGTCTTGGAAGCTCGGCGAAGGAACAAGTTGTATGCGAAATTTTCTAAGTGTTCCTTTTGGTTACGCGAGGTTCAGTTCTTGGTTCATGTTATTAATCCGAGTGGTATTTTTGTTGACCCTGCCAAGGTGGAAGCCGTAAACGAGTGGGAATCTCCTAAGTCTCCATCCGAAATTCGTAGTTTTCTGGGCTTGGCAGGGTATTACCGCCGCTTCATTCCCGAATTTTCGAAGATTGCTTCATCATTAACCAAGTTGACTAAGAAGAGCGTTAAGTTTGTTTGGGGTACTGAGCAGGAGGAGGCTTTTCTCGAGTTGAAGAACATGTTGACGCATGCCCCGATTCTAGCTTTTCCCGATGGTACTGATGGTCTGGTGGTTTATTCTGATGCCTCTTACCAGGGGCTTGTCTGTGTTCTAATGCAGCGAGGCCGAGTCATCGCTTATGCTTCACGGCAGTTAAAGCCTCATGAGGCGAATTATCCTACTCACGATTTGGAGCTGGCGGCGGTTGTGTTTGCGCTTAAGTTGTGGAGGCATTATTTGTACGGTGTTCCTTACGTTATCTACACCGTTCATAAGAGCTTAAAGTATTTCTTCGAACAAAAGGAACTGAATATGCGGCAGCGTCGATGGTTGGAGTTGATTAAGGATTATGATCTGGAGATTATGTACCATCCCAGTAAGGCTAATGTGGTAGCCGATGCGTTGAGCCAGAAGGAGAGACCGAAACCTATTCGTGTGAAATCTTATCAGCTTATTCTTAAACCTAATATTTTGAAACAGTTAGCTAACGTTCAGAATGAAGCTTTGCAGGTGGAATGGATTATGTCAGAGCGTATTTGGGGTCAAGAAAAGTTGTTGGAAGACGTCGGTGATGGGGTGAAGTATAAGGATGGGTGTTTATGGGTACCAAGGTATGGGGAATTTAGGGGTACAATTTTGGATGAAGCACACAAGTCGCGCTATTCCATTCATCCGGGCGCGACCAAGATGTACCAAGACCTGAAGAAGAATTATTGGTGGCCTGTGATGAAGTTTGAGGTGGCTCAGTACGTGAGTAAGTGTTTGACGTGTCTGCAAGTTAAGGCCAAGCACCAGAAGCCATTCAGGAAACTTCAACCTCTGGAAATACCTGAGTGGAAGTGGGAGCACCTTACGATGGATTTAGTTACTAAACTGCCTCGTACTCCTAGGGGTAGCTATGACACTATTTGGGTAATCGTTGATAGATTGACCAAGAGCGCTCATTTCTTGCCGATTCGAGAAACATTTAATTCTGAGCAGCTGGCCGATGTGTTTATTGGTGAAATCGTTTCTAGGCACGGGGTGTCTGTATCTATTGTTTTGGATAGAGATACGCGTTTTACCTCTAGGTTTTGGAAGAAGTTTCATGAGGAGATGGGTACCAAACTTCTCATCAGTACCGCTTATCACCCGCAGACGGATGGTCAGTCCGAGAGGACCATACAGACTCTTGAGGATATGTTGCGGGCTTGTGTTATCGATTTTGGTGGTAGTTGGGATCGTCACTTGCCGTTAGTCGAGTTCTCGTATAATAACAGTTATCACGCCACGATTGGAATGCCACCGTTTGAGATGTTGTATGGTAGGAGGTGTAGGACTCCAGTCTGTTGGGGTTCCATTGGTCAGAAATAGTTGGGTAGTTTAGAGGTGGTTGAGGCCACGACTGAGAAGCTCGATAAGATTAAGTCTTTTATGAAGGCCGCTCAGGATCGTCAAAAGTCCTATGCGGATAAAACGCGAAGACCTATTGTGTTTGAGGCTAGGGATCGGGTTATGTTTAAAGTTTCTCCTTGGAAGGGTATTATTCGTTTTCGTAAGAGGGGGAAGCTTAGCCCAAGGTTCATTGGTCCGTTCCGTATATTGTCCCGTGTTGGTGAGGTAACGTATAGACTGGAGTTGCCCGATGAGCTCGCAGGGATTCATCCTACTTTCCACGTGTCCCATTTGAGGAAATGTTTGGTAGATGAGGAGGCCCATGTGCCTCTTGATGACATTGAGCTTGATAGAAAATTGAACTACGTGGAAGAACCTATCGCTATTCTTGACCGTCAGGAAAGGCGTTTGAGGAATATAGTGGTTAGGCAAGTGAAGGTGTAGTGGAGGCACCGTAGGGGTTTCGAGGCTACTTGGTAGTCTGAAGATGAGATGATGAAACTCTATCCGCAGTTGTTCCTGTCGCATCGGGATTCAGGGACGAATCCCATTGTAAGGGGGTGGACTTGTAACACCCGTTAATTTTCGGTTTAAAGATTTTAAAGCCTGTAAAGTATGTATACTTCTAGGGAGTTATCCGGCGTTTCTCGATGACCTTACTGTCCTTCCGGTACGTTAAGTTATTTAAACTTTCCTTTCATGTTGCCATATCCCTCAAAGTAGAGGGGCTAGAGTGTAACATGTTTATTTCTATCATAAAAAAAAAGCTAACCCTAGCCTCCCCATCAGTCCGATCAGCAGCCAGCCCCCCCCCCCACGATTTTCCTTTTTCCAGCCAAGTTGTGAGCATCAAACATCAATTGAAGGTTAGTACTATGTCCCTACAAGTCTTTTACACCTTAATTAATCATTATATTAAGCGTATAAACGACTTGTTTTAGGTTAACCGGGTGGCTGTCCAATTGAGCGGTTTCCGGACTGTTTTGGTTGAGCTTTTTGCACTAAAATCTTCCTAGGTATGTCTAGTATAACATACTTAAAAATCATGTTCATTGGTGTTTGTTAGATTGGTTAACTAGTTGTAGTTTGAATGTTAGTGTTCGGTTGACTAGAATTGTAGTTTGATGCGTTTAACGCGAGGGTTGAAGTGATTAACGACCAATTCAGCTCGGGGGAACTTAGTTTGATATACGGGCTGTTGAAAAATCATTTTTATAAGTTATGGGGCTGAATTGGTTGTCGGTTACTCAAACGGGTCGGTACAACGCGCAATTACGTTTATTGAATAGTTGGTGCGTTGTACTTGCGAGTTACCGACCCATTTGACTCGTGTAGCATCGTGTGGACTTGTTGGCTGTGATTTTATCATATTGGGTCCACACGGGGCTAAGTTGGATGTTAACGGCCTAAATGACTCTTAAACGCGCGTGTTAGTGTCACCTAGTGCTTCCGGGGGTAAATTGGGAATTCTTTATTCTCGGGAGTATCTAAGGGTCGTGTTGGTGAATGTAAGGCCTCGGGGGCTATTATGATTGAGTTTGATGAGGCCGAGGCTTTAGGTAACTGGAACCATGATAGAACGTCTCGTAGGATAAACGATTCCTTCCGATGTCGATTGTAATGTTGTATGTAAACCGACAGGTGTTTTAGTTTTGGGATTACTTAGGGATTACCTAGCTCGTGGTGGATACGTGTCTTGTGTCAGGTGAGTGCATGATGCCTCTTTTTACTTATAAAGATGTTTATATATATGTATGTATATATATATATATAAGGATGATTATTTATTGATGATGATGGCTTAACTGATGTATACCTTTTATATTTTAAAATCCTTGGAATGACTATTATGATTACTATTATTGATGTTATTTATTAAAAATTGAACTCACTTAGCTCAAGCTGACTTTGTGTGCATGTTAGTGTGAGTTTCAGGTTAGGAGGAGGATGTCTTATCGTTTGGACGTGCACGAAGCTACTTGGAAGGTGAAGGGCATACGTGGATGGAAGATTCAAATATTAAACATTTCTTTTTCAAAGTTTTATCAAATATATTTAAATTGGTTTTGGGCATAATTCTCGGGTTTTGGGAACTTATTTTATTAATTATGGTTTTCCGCTGAATTATACTCTGAATTGGTTGTTTTAATGAAATGAACTGTTTTCAAGTTTAAGTATTTTTACAAGTATTATGTATGAGTACCAACTGTAGGACTCCTGGGATTCGGGGTCTTACAAATAATAACAATAATAATAATAATAAATAATAATAATAATAATAATAATAATAAAATAACCCAGCAGCCTTCTTCCCTATTTCGTGGTTTTCCAGTGACCTCTGCCGTCCGGCTAAGCCGGGAACTCCGGCGAAGTGTTTTAAACCCGTCAAACCCACATTAAAACTAACTTAATGACTCGTAACACCTCAAACACTAGCCGACGACCATTAATTTTCCATAACAACTCGCGTATAACAAACTTTCAATGGGTAATTTAACCTAGAATGACATTTGACTTAATAAAAACTCAATAATGGTCATTTAACTTCAAACGTTCCAATTGAGCATACAAAAAGGATCCAAACGAACATCTAAACTCGTCCATAAACTCAAATCCATCTAATATATTCTATATATCCCGTAATCGATCATACAAGTTCGTTTTCCTGCCAACCGTGGTTCACCATCAATCAATAACATTTTCAGGTAATATAAATATGCATTGTGATCATTTTTAGCTGTAGAACAAAACCCCTATACTAATTTCATTAAACATAGAACCAAATAACATAGTCAAGAATCTAGGCTTGTAACCAACCTCTTTCCTAACGAAACTTTGAAGTAAACAAGTATATCTGTCTGACACAAGTGGCACGACACTCCATGCCTTATCCCAACCTTGCTAATGGACACCTTAGCTAACATTTCTGACAAGATAGCTTCTCGTATTGGTAGAAAGTAAGCGCTTTTCGTCAAATGGTCCACAATCACCCAGATGGTATCATGATTCTTAGTTGTACGGGGTAGCTTCATGGAATCCATAGTGATGTGGTCCCATTTGCATTATGGAATTTCTAACAGTTGTATCTGTCCATACGGTTTTTGGTGTTTTACTTTGACTTGCAATATCTTGTTCATCATACCCGACCACCAATAGTCTTTCTTCAAGTCTTGATACATATTGGTGGACCTGGATGAATTGAGTATCTATACTTATAATCTTCATCTAGGATTCGGCTTCGAAGAACTTCATGGCGTGGAATCCACATGTGACAAAATCAATTTTTTTTTTCACATCAAAAGTATTATCTTCCAAATCTCAGTGTATCTCGAAAATTCATTCCTTTTTCATCTTTTTCTAATCCTTTATAACTTACTGCACCTCTCGGATCTCGCTCATGAAATCCAAAGTGCTAACTACGTTGTACGACTTAATTGTCGTGATAACATCTTCACCTTTACAACTTAGTGAGTTAGGGACCACATTAGCCTAACCAGGATAATGCTTGATTTCACAATCATAATCCTTTATCAACCCTAACCATCTTCTCTACCTCATATTCAATTCTTTATGCTTGAAGAAATACTTCAAACTCTTATGATCTACATAAATGGTACACTTTAAAAACTTAGCATGCGGTTTCTCTTTCTTCAGCCTATCCAACACTTCTCTTAACTATTTAGCATGGTTGGACTTATTTCTTGAATAAATAAAAATTATCGTCAATAAAGGCAAGGACAGATTTGTCCAACATTGGACGACATACCCTAGTCATCTTATCCATAAATGTTGCCGAAGCAGTCGTCAATTCAAACGACATCACGAGGAACTCGTAGTGTCCATATCGTGCCCGAAATGTTGTCTTAAGAATGTCTACCTCTTTCACTTTCAACTGATGATTACCATATCTAAGATCTATTCGGGGGGGACCAACTAGCACCTTGCAACTAATCAAACAGATCGTCAATCTGTGGCAACGGATATCTATTATTCACCGTAAGCTTATTCAACTCGCAGTAATCTATACACATTCTCATACTTACATCTTTCTTTTTCACTAACGGCACTGGTACATCCCGGGGGGAAACACTCGGTATTATAAAACCTTTTTCGAGGAGTTCTTGCAGTTGGGCCATTAACTCTTTCACTTTGGACGACGCTAAACGGTAAGGTGCTTTCGTGACAGGTTGTGCTCCTGGTATTAATTCTATCTATTGGTGGTAACCCTGGAAGATCCTCAAGGAACTCTTCTGGATATCCACACACCACGGGGACATCATTTACTTCTTTCATCTCAGCCGTAGCTTTGACAACATACGTCAGGTAAACACTGCACCCTCGCCTAATTAAACCCTCGGCTGTTATCATCGAAATGATATTAAACCTTGTACTTACTTTATTACCATACACTATCACTATACCACCTTCCAAATATTTAAATCTTATTAGCTTACTCTTACACACTATCTGAGCTTCAAACTTAGACAGCTATTTCATTCCTATAACCACATCGAACCCTGCTAAGGTCATAACATAAATAGTAATAGGGAACTCACATCCCTCTAGTTCTAATTTACAATTATTAACCATTCTCTTAATTGTAACGGAAGTGCCGCTGGTGGTCTCTACCATAAAAGTCTCATGTACACAACTACATTCTTCCTCGCGTTAACCTTTCATATTCGCTACACTATGTAGCCTCATCCTTTTGTGCCTTTTTCAATTAGAATACCTTGAAAATCGCCCATTCTTCTCGATCATCTCTACTTTCTTAACATTCGCTTCGTCGCCATTCCAGCAAGTTCCCTCATAGAGTTAATTATTGCAGGCATACTACATGTTTTAATTCATTTCAGCAGACTTATCTCAGTTTCTTTCATGCTGCTTCCACTTGTATTTTTAGTTTGGGCAGCCTTTAATGCTTCAGCGATCATTATTGGCATTGAAGTACGAAATAAGTGAGCAACATCCTTAGTGTATTTGACTACAAGATCCAAGTGTGATCCTTCTTCATTACTTTCTACAGTTGGAGTCCCACTGTTTTCGTATATCATTCAGTCACACATTTCTTCAAAATTTATCTGGTTGGCACGTGTCCTACCATAGCGTTCGGTACGACCTCCTCGTGCTTGTCCCTTTGTAGTAGTCATCATATCTGTTCTCTAAGGAATCACAAACATTATCACTCCAGGAATTATTTAGCACATGATTTGTAACGTAAGTAGTTAATGACAGTGGCCAATTGTAATTAACTCTTTACATTACTCCTCATGTCCTATGTACTTCCCTTTATGATTTCTCTTGAGCTAGTTGCTACTACTTACACAATCATGCAAACATACATATAGCCTACAGTTTCATCCATAGCAATTAAGCTAGCATATTTTCTTTCTTTATCTCTAGCAATTAAGTTAGCGTACACACATTCTTCTCTAGCAATTAAGCTAGCATGCACACGTTCTTCTCTAGCAATTAAGCTAGCATTCATACATTCTTCTACTTTCATTTAACATGCATATACATATATTCTTAAATCTTTACATGAACTTAATCATGTACTTTACCATTCTCGAGAGCTTGCTTGAGCGACACACGGCTTTCTTGAACAGGCATATTTCTTTTCTTCTTTTGGTCTCATTCTCTGTTCGAGTCTAAGCATATAGGATGCTTATTTCTCTCAAACTTATGCTCTGATACCATCATGTAAGGCCCTGAACCCGGGGACCCTACTTTGTCGTTGGATTTACTCATAAGCACCGTTCTAAATATCAGAGTGAATCAAAACTTTTTGCGGAATACGTAAACTTCAACCATATGTTACCTAAGCATTCAAATCTTGTCTTAACCATCAAAAATAGAACAAAAGAAACATCATAACATTTCGTTCATTTATGCCAGCCTCTTCAATCCATGTCATGGTCACCCTCGAGCCAACTACTTCATCCTATTTGCCTGCGTGCATACTAAAAGTCATCTACATTGAGTGAGTTCTAGTTTAACAGGCAATAAGTCATGCGTTCACATTCTTACACATAAGTATCTGAAGACACACATTGCATACTTTACTTGTCAATCCTACATTCATACTTATGTGTATATGTACCTTATTACATACATACTTACTTTTATTAACTTACCATACTTAACGCATACATTATCATTCTTACATATTTTGAGGGCCTTTCGCCCTATAACCTAGGGGTGTTCATGGTTCAGTTCGAAACCGTGAAACCGCCCAAACCGGTCATCGGTTCGGTTTCACGGTTGGTTTTTTTTCAAGTTTCGGTCGGTCGGTTTCAATAATTCCAAACCGTAGCGAACGGTTTGGTTTACGGTTTGTATAGAAAACCAACCGGATAAAACTGGACCGGACCGTATAAATTAATTATATTAATTTTATAAATTTAATTATATATATATATATATATATATATAACGGTTTAGTTCGGCTCGGTTTAAAAGTTCAACGGTTTGGTTTTGGTTTGCAAGAATCAAAAACCGTTACTAACGGTTCGGTTCGCAATTTGACTCAAAAACCGCGAAAACCGGATCGTGAACACCCCTACTATAACCTTCGTAGATATTATAAGGGTCTGCTACCCTGTAACCTTCCCAGATATTTTTAGGGTCCGCAACCATTTAACCTTCGCATATATTATTAGGGTCTGCAACCTTTTAACCTTCACAGATATTAGAAGGGTCTGCAACCCTTTAACCTTCGTAGATATTAGAAGGTACACACACACACACATACATACATACCTTGCTATATACATACAACATTAACATACCATACACTTTACTATTAAATCAAGTGTATTGATCTACCACTTGCGAGTATGCACACAGCCCCAAAACGTTTAAAAAGGAAAGGAGACTAGAAACTCACCTGAATCCTTAAGCAATCTGAATAAACTGTGATCCCTTTCTTTAATTGAGCAGGGCTAACTGTTTAGCATACACATACATTAGTTAACAACTTAACTGACTAAACAGAACTGACTAGGTTAGTGAACTAAATTAACTTAGTTAACGAAGTTACTAAGCTAACTTACTAAACTAAACTTGCAATCGCAACCTATGTCCGAGTCGCAATCGCAACCCAAGCCTGAATCATAATCGCAACATCCCTAAACCACAATCGCATCCTACCCGGAATTGCAGGAATCGCAATGGCAAACCTTCCCCAAATCGCAATCACATTACTGTTCATTGCCATTGCGATCGTGGTCGGTTGCAATTTGAGCTGAGCTCATTTTTCCATTTTAATTGTTTTCTTCAACCAAGTTCATTACTTTTTGATTCCTTATGACCCGGTATACTATCATACCAATTTTCGTGCCATTCCGACTTCATTTACCCATCCTTTTTACACAACGAATACTACTCGTTCTACCCGAACAAAGCCAACTAACCCATTTATTATCAAGTTTGTTACTTTATCATTAATTATGACCCAATCTATCATCGTACCAAGTTTCATGCAATTCCATACAATAAAAGTAACCCTTTTTAATAAGAACGTACCTTTGAGCTTTATGTTCGAAAGGCCCAAAACTATATCAAACGAACTTCGATTTAGGGGATTCGAAAGGCCATGGGGTCTTGATGTGATCTATGAACCCCTATGCTCGTTGTCACCAAAAACCGCCGTTACAGTCACCAGAAATCTTCATTTTTTACTGTTTCGGTTTTCTTTGTAAAAACTAGACTTCCCAACCTCTGATTGAAGATCTGACCGATGGTAATCTTCGTTTATATTCGATGAACACTCTGTTAAAATTTGAGATCATTCTGATAGTTAGATCTCCGGGAATCGACTGATTTTCTGGTTGCTTACTCAAAAATGGGATTTGGGGTTAGAACAAGGTTTCCCTCTTTAAGAACTTGATGTGGAGGACAAAGCTAAGATGATTATAATGAGATGGTGGCTACACTTATAGGTAAGGTTTCATGTTTAACTTTTCATCTAATGACACTTAACCCCCTCACACTTTAGATAATCACATTTATCTTCTAGAATTCATTTAATCCCGGTTCATTTAAATACCAAACTAAACTTGGGATGTTTCATCAACCCGAGCCACGAATAGGTCTAATGGCTCTGATACCAGTTGTAAATTCTTTGAAAGGATCTTTCAATGATTTCAAGGATACTAGATCAATATACATAATCTATAAATCTTGGTGATTCAAGAACGCCATCGTAAAGATGAACAAAACACAAATAAGCTTCAAAGCACACGTATTATTACGTCAGATACTTAAGCCCTTTAACTCTTGAGAGTCGATTACAATAATATGAATGAGACGTCTAACCCTAAATAAAGATAACCATGATTATATATAAGGTGTAATCAAGCCATAGCTGGCCATGCCCGTATCAAGATCAAAACCCAAAAGCCCACCAATTAGCCATCAACGGGTATATTAAATAAAACTGTAAACACATAAACACAAGCATAAACCAACAAAACATATCCCAACAGTTTTGTATATGACCCATTCGGTTTTAAGCTCATTTATAATATGTATCCAATATCCATATCCATATTTGATCTAGACCACAATATTAAATCTTTTATATTCTACTAATCAGCCATCAACAACTCCATGGTTAGCATGGTTTTCTGTGGTTGGCTGGTTAACTTTTTAATGGCTTAGATGTTCAATTACGGCCTTTAACTTTTGGGTTTAGGTTGTATATGTTGTGTTTGCTTATTATGGCATTTAACAATTGTTCAGATCCCGAACACAAACAGAAATAAAATCCAGGCCAAATTGTTGTTTGGAATGAATTCAATTAATACCGTTTGAATCGATTTGTTCTGTTTTAATTGAAGCTGAACTTAATTGAATTTGGTTCGATTATGGTTTGATTACCCCCTTTTCCGAGTTCAAGAGGATTTCAATGGGTATAAAAATCTCATAATCAAACAAATCGAATAAATCATTAACCGAACCGTTGAACACCCCTAGCTGTGAGGTTGAATTAGGCAACTGAGAAGGCTATTGTATAAAAGGACATCATTTTGAATACACATGTAAATTTAGTCATAATTTTTGGAGATTCATAGTCATTTTGGTTATCTATCGTGAGATCGACAATAGAAGCGTAGTTTTATTTCTCAACTCATGTTTGCGCAAGCATATATGATGATGCTCTTTGAGGTGAATTATTTTGAAATTGGTGCTTTGTGGAAGATAATGTCTTTGATGAAATTACATTTGGGTTGCTAACAATTTATTGCTAGAAGACTTGAAAAAGAGCTATCACTTCGGTATTTACCCCTCAGTTTGAACTGAACTTTTTGTAATATTACCTTGTTGACATGAGTTACCTTCAACCAACACCAACTCGATTTGCTTATGCATCTTAAAACTCTAGGTTGGTTTAAATGGGATTGCTTTATATAAGAATCCAAACTCCTTAAGTGGTGGCTACAAACGACGCCTTGCTCTTGTTGTTCAGCTGGTAATTGACCCGCCTATTTTGCGACCATGCACTTTGTCATGTACTTATGATGTATTTTGCGACCAATCACTTTGTCACTCAGGTACAAACTCCAGAACTGCTAGCACTTGATGAGCCTCTACTCTAGCCTGTCTCAGCATGGAAAATACCTTTTCATCCTTATCTTTCCTAATATTGCTTTCTGATATCTGATCTTCAAACAGATCATATAAAGATACATACATTATTTCAACTATGATAGTATGATGCTGTTTTGAAATAGTAACTGTGATCATATACCCCTTAATTATTAATTTAAATTTGCATCATCAGAGTACTCTTTCACTTGGAAAAACTAATGAGACCTACTATACATTTATAATTTAGATCGGAAAGCATGTGCGGATGTTGTTAAGCTGCTAAAAAAATTTAAAGAAAGAACTGACTATAATTGTTGTAAGGCATGGCATTAAGATTTTTCATTGGTCTTCAACACATTCCGGTCACTTTTGTACTTGGATCCCAATGTAATCATACAACTTCAGCTGTTGATTTTGTAAGCATAAATATATGAATATTTATATTTATATATGGCCATCATTATCATTTATATAATAATATATCAAAATAATTAAATCATACCTTATTATTATATTAGCTAGGTAATTGTTGATGGACCACATTACCATTTCTTGCTAATCAAGGGTTTCCCCTTGGGTGAATATAAATATATGGAGAAACTTATTAACATCATAACACAAAACTTAAACCTCACATATGAATTTCGTGACCCCCTTTCTCTCCATATTTTCGGATTCTCAAGAACCATAATCCCCATCACTAATATACATCATAAAGGGGAACTCGATAAAGCTGACTATCATATCGTCTGGAGCATTCTCATCAGCCGTGGCTACTCTCTCTGCTATAACAGGTATGTTTTAGTTATACGTTTATCATAATATTCATGTTTTCCATTACCAACGTGAAGAACTGATCAACATGTGGTATCAGAGCGATGTTGATTAATCAGTTCTTTATGTTTTCCCTAAATCTGGATCTAAACCGGAAGACGTACATGAACTAAAATCTGATAAACCCTTATTCTGCTTTTTATTATCATTAAATTCTTGAACTTAATGAAATCTGATTGTAGATAAACTGTTTAAAAATCTTATAACCAATTTCACATTAAAAACCTGTTAAAACCTTTATGGTTTTTCGGTGGTGTTCTTCGTGTTCATCATGGGTTTTTCGAAAATATTACATATTTTGGTTAAAATTCGGATTATGATTGTGTTTTTCCTAAAATAATTGAATAAACAAATCTTCACAGATTTTTAAATTTTTTGAATAATTATTGAGAATATAAATTTCAAAATTAAACAAATCTTGGAGATAAAATTAATCTCTAAGAATTTGAACCAAAATATTATTACCCTAAATAATTTGGATTTGAGTGCCCACCGAAATCTTGGCCAAACCAAGATCTCCTAAAACGAAATCTCATTAAAACCGAGATCTTATTAAAAACCCAATAAAAATCGAAAACTCAAGTATTAACCTAGAACTCATAATTTTCAAGATCTCATAAAACCGAAAACACGAATATATATATATATATATATATATATATATATATATATATTAATTAATGTTTTGTAAGACACTTAAAATATAAATATATATATTAATTAATTTTACAAAACATGGAAAGACTTAAACTTGAATAAATTGTTGATGTAATCTTATGCCCAAAGGTGATGCATTACATTTAACATATCATTCAAGTCTTAATACAAGCCGTGTTAGTTTAGCCTAACATGTAAATGTATCGCTTCTGCCCAAAGGTGATGTGTTACATTTAAATCAAGCAAAACTATCTCGTGCATAATTAAAATAATTATTTCACTTCTGCCCAAAAGTGATGTGTTACAATTGTTTTGCACATATACTCTAATAGAATTTAATTCTGTCTAAAGGTGATTTATTTTTTTATTTAATTAGAACTTTTTAATTAATATAGTCTATTAGTTTGATGTTAATAATAGACATATCACATATTCAATAAAATATAATTATCCTCACATTAATGATTCTTTATTAATCTAATGATCATAAAATTTAATCTGTCTTACTTTAATATCCATTACATTATTCACTATAATTTTCTTCCTAGAAATTACTATCATTCAAATCATCCACTCTAATCTCAAACCCAATATGTTTTGCTTCATAAAAAAATTTTTCATTAATATTTAGCTCTTCTCATTTTTTTAAATTATCCCTCAAGACATGTCACACCCCGACTAGCACAATGCGGAAGCGTAAAACGGGAATGTAACATACACCTCTGATATCAACACATTGTTTATAAAGAAACATTACAAACTAATTTACATTATATTACATTTCTCTGTTCTATCATTGTTTTACAGTCTAGGTGATACAAACAAAACTAGTTCGTTAACTAAACATTCTTACTACTATCGCCCTTGCTTCTATTCACATAGCATCAACCACACACCTCAGGCAAGTAACAGATCACCAAATCATTCCGATTTAGGTACACCTGAAAAGCAGTATAAAACAGGTCAACTACTAGAGTTGGTGAGTTTCACGAGTTTCAAGAAAACAGTAATGAGTATTCACAAGTCAACACTTGTAATCATGAGATAAGTATGTATGTATGTATGTAAATAATGTATGTGATGTAATTATGCTAAGCCACAGTGAAGCCTTGACTGTATGTGCTGCGTGCATCCATTTCCCACGCTCCATCAACCACTGTGGCCCCTTTTCGCCCACAACATGCCCCGGTAGCTATGTCTAACACTACATAGCCTGTTTGAATAAATATGGTCAAGTGCAAACGGCGCTATGTGACACGGCAACCAGGCCGATTCCGTTTGGGTTTGTCAAACCAATAGTACTATTCACAAGCCACCGGCTCGAAGTTAATCACTGTGATCGTGGGGACTTTCGTGTGTTAGCACTTAGATAATTCACATCAGTATATGTTTCAGGTATGTATATGAAATCAAACATGCTTTTCACCCCAAAAGTTCGTAAAACAGTTTAAAAGTGGGGTCATGAAACTCACGGTTTAGTAGATATTCAGTACTGTATCAGCTCGTGGTTTGCTCGGTCTGCTATCAATAGTTCCTATAATCAATATTATAATAATATTAATATTTTGATATTATTATAATCTCAATACTAAACTGGGCTGTATAACTAATCTGGGTGTAGCTGGAACGCCCAGAAAGTGGCAATAGGCTTAGGTTGTGATGTTGTTCAATGTCTAATACTTAAAACCGAACTTGGCTCAGACTCCCGTTTTCCCAGCTGGGCCAAGTTGCTCGTTTACGCGTTCAGAAAGCAGTTATGGGAAAATAAGCTTGGGTAAATGTATTGGTTAATAACATGATTAAGTTATAAAGAAAGATCACATACTGGGGTCCCGGATTAGCCATGGGGCCCGTTTCCGTTTATTCAGTTTGACTTGAGAAGAAACGCGCACAATCCACCCGGATTGTCCAGGTTTCTCATAGAAAAGTTCATTTTCACTTAATTAGTCCAAACATATGATTTTTGATCACTCTTGGTGTTTTGATTTTCCCGCAGATTCACTAGTCGCGAACTTGCCGGTTGTTATAAAAACTGAATTTGTTTAATATTCAGATTAGCATAATTAATTAACCGTTAATCATTAAATTATGAAAATTTAACCACTTATCAATTAAAATATGTAGATTTTTATAAAAATATTTCTGGAATTTATTTACTGATTTATTAATTTATAAAAATTCATTTTATCAGCTATATTTCGCATGAAAATCATCCGTTTACCCCAAACAATTTCCAAAAATTCACCAAAATTTCCTGAACCAAATCATGTCCCAAAACAACCTGTATCAATTCCAGAATGTAAAAAACTCGTGCAATATTCTTTTCGGTCCAAATTCGGCTGTAAAAATTCACACGAACGCAAATAAACAAAACACCTTTAAACTTCTCCAAATGATCTCAAAATTCATATGTGATCAAAATACATCAAATCTGAGTTCCCAGAAAAATTTCATAATTTTTGAAGTATTTTGTTATTTTTCCTAAATAAACGTCCCAATTCGGTAATAAATTTGACAAATATTCTCGGATGATCGAAAAATTACCAAATTTGAACAGGGACTCATTGACATGATCCCTGATGTTCCTGAAAAATTTCAAGTTCTAAAAATATGCACATCACAACCTTAACCTAAATAGCCCGTAAACGAGTGTTTCGGCATTACCTTAGCGGGTTTGGCTCGTTTCCGACCTTTTAATCAAGTTTTCAGGTTCTTGTGCTTCTAAGCAAGATAGGTACAAGTCCTATATCACAAACCAAGCAATATTTCATCAACATAACAGCCCTTAAGTTAGGGTTTCGGCTAGTGCACAAAAACGAACTTTTGAACCATAAAAACGTCGTTGCAACCCTTTAATCCGTGTTTATGGCCAAAAAAACTATCAAAACAGGTTCCTTACCATGTGTATGATCAAAACATGTTTATGGACCATTTTTAGGATTTTTACACGGTTAGGAATGATTTTTAGTAACCAAGACATGTTTTTATGGTATTAAACAAGTTTAAACAAGCATAAAAGCTACTTATTTAAGCTCTTACCTTAGGTTTTCTTGCTGTTTTTGGCTGGAACAGAGTTTATGTCCAGAGTTTTCAAGAAAATGAGGCCAAAATATCTTGTATCTAGTTTAAATATGAAAGCACCAAAAGGGGGGTGGGGTGGGCTGGTCCGATCGGAACCCATGGGCCTCCCCCTTGGGTTGTTTTGGCCCAATAATCTGGTTTCTCAAGCCCAAATACGAAAAGCCCGGTCCAAATTTAGTTCGGGTTCGGTTTTTGGCACGAAAAACTTATCGGGTGCGTTAAACAGCGCGAAAACAAGTGTTTTTCGGCTAGTTTTGTGTAAAATTATAAAAACATATTATATGTTTGTAAAAATCAAAAATATTTTCACGGATCGCTTAAATCATTTCAAATAAGTGTTTGGTAAGTCTTTTTCGGCTTAACGGATGATACAATGCTTGGTTTGTAACTATCTTTCACGTTTAAATCTATAGCGGACGGTTAAACGAGCATGTTTTCGTTTAACTTGTTTGCTATCAAACTAAGACCATATTTCTAATATTTTAGCTTGTATAGATCGTATATCACTTATAAATGGCCCCCCAAGATATCTGGGTCATAACCCGACCCGTTCGGTTAATCGCTCGTTTGTTACGCAAAAGGCGTTTATTTGCTTAATCGGTAATTACGTACTGAGGTGTACCTTGTTTTGGCTCAAATGTCACAAGACATGACGATCATGTTGCTCATTCTAATAATAGTAATAAAAAAACCTAGAGCATGATAAATGTGATGAGTCAAAGATAATGTCTAATATGATAATCAATAAACTCATGCTATCAAATAGAGTTATTCTAGATTTAGTTTTCCCTAAAACTAATCTAATATCTAGAAAATAATCAAAATAAATCTTAAGATGCATGCATTCCTTTTAAATTCTATTTATAAGGTTAAATGGCATTACTGAATACATCATAGTATACAAGTATCATGACCCAGAAAATTAAGGGCTTACACATGAAAATAAGTATAATTTTTCCAGTACATTATATACTAAAGTTTTTTAGTAGTATAATTTGATGCCTTAATAATCAACTATAACACTCAGAAGTACCAAAGGAAAATGACTTGTGTTGATCAGCAACATTTGTACAAGAAAAGAAATATCTAGTACTGGAAAGTAAGATGTTATTCAACTCACTACCACTAAAACCTGAAAGAGGATAATTCTAAGGTTCATAGACAAAATACAAGTATAACTTCTAGCTTTAAGTTCTCTAAGGGGAAGTCTCACTGCAAATATATGTCGTTATAATAGGCATAAGCAATGAGATTTTCCATAATTTAAAAGAACTGTTGGCTAAAATCAGTAGTCACATATTCATGATATTTAAGTCTCCTAATCCTAATATTCCAATTAACACATGTGAGGTTGAGTCTAGTTCTATACGTTTTCC
Source organism: Bidens hawaiensis (assembly GCF_021521415.1). NCBI lineage: Eukaryota > Viridiplantae > Streptophyta > Magnoliopsida > Asterales > Asteraceae > Bidens > Bidens hawaiensis. The sequence goes on along the minus strand of NW_027492693.1, from coordinate 71,961 downwards.
TTACCAAAATCAACAATTAACAAACATGAGTGTTATTGGAAAATTTAAATGTTAAGGCTTTTACACCCATAATAAACTGTCTTCTGCTTACAGTTTATGATACCTTACAAAATTTTGGAGATTATTCAGAATTCAGTATCTATACTTAAGCTACATTATGACAATTATGAGATTTGCATAGCTAACAAAAGGTCACCCTTATCTTAAACTCCCATATTATTTGTTATCAATATTTGGATAGAACTAGATGATACTATAAACTTTCACAAATTTTGTTATCATGCAAATGCGAACTTAACAAAAGACAAATGAGACCTATAAATGTCATCCATTAAAATCATAATTTCATGAGAAATCATGACATGGTTGATGAGGATGATTTTTCATCTAATCTCATTCTAAGTGATTTTAAAATCACGTGGTTAGATGCCATAAACATTACCAGGCTTAAGGAATAAGTATGGGTCCACCGAAGTTATATTTCACTGACATTCAGAACTTATTCCAAATGGAATATTCAGACATAATTTATCATTTAATGACTATTTGCTTGTATCTAATCTGACTTCTATGGTCCACAGTCTTATAGAGATTCATTCATATATACTTAATTTAATATGATTTATTCTAAATATGTCCCTAAGTTTCTTATGACATATGGACGTTAAGAAAATCAAATCAAGTCTACCGTATGAATGAAAGGTTCCTACGTCAAGTACATCATTGAAACTTCTCATGTAGCTTTCTAAGAGATTTGAGGATCAATGGGAGCATTAAGTGTCTTATTCATAATTTGCAAGATTTACGAGAGGTGGGGAGTAAAAACTTGATATTAACTCAATCACACTTCTTGTAGAAGACATTGCTCCATCACAAGTGGGAGAATGTAAGAATAAATATATGGATATGTATAGTTATATATGGCCATAATTATCATTTATATAATAATAGATCAAAATAATTAAATCATACCTTATTATTATATTAGCTAGGTAATTGTTGATGTACCATATTACGCTTTCTTGCCAATCAAGGGTTTCCCCTTGGGTGTATAAAAATATATGGAGAAACTTATTAACATCATAACATAAACCTTAAACCTCACATAAGAATTTCGTAACCCCTTTTCTCTCCATATTTTCGGTTTCTCAAGAACCATAATCCACATCATTAATATACATCCTAAAGGGGAACTCGACAAAGTTGACTATCATATCGTCTGGAGCATTCTCATCAGTCGTGGCTACTCCCTCTACTATAACAGGTATGTTTTAGTTATAGGTTTATCGTAACATTCATGTTTTCCATTACCAACGTGAAGAACTAATCAACAGATTTTGTTTACTTATGTGAGATATATATATATATATATATATATATATATATATATATATATATATATATATGCCATAATTGCAGAGATCAGAGTTAGCACCTTTGGTTGACAAATTATGGAGGATGGATGTAGGTGGACTGCTGAAAGAAGAGCACCTATACCGATATATTATTCTAATTGTGTTATTCCTACCTTATGGCTTTCACGTCTTCCTGAGGTATTACTAATGCTTAATTAATGATTTAAACATACTTACACACAGATGGTCAAATGTGCATAATCTTTGACCAGCTTTTGTTAGTGATAAAAAATCCATTCAAATGTATTGTAATTTGAATAATCTGAATACATGTTATCTTTATTCTTAAACAACACACAAGCTAGTTAGACCTTTACAAATAAAACGAATGTGCATATTGCTATCCTGAAAAAAATGTCTGACATAAACTATCACAAGAAAGTCACTACGGATTACTTCACTAGCTCCGGATTGTATCATAACCATTATCACAGAAGTTGCATCTTTATTTTGTAAAAAAAGATATATTTAGAGGGTGCTTAGACTTTGGAGCTATGTTCTGAGTTCCTTTTTGATGAATGTTCTTTTTTGTATAAATGGTCAAAATACCCTTCAATCAGGAACATGTGGTTGGCAAAAATTTGTTATGATGAGGTAATGAACCATGCAAACTGTGAAGATATTTACCATTTTGGACTACCAAAAGAACCTTTTTTTTGGAGTATTAGTGTGGCTCTTGTTATCGTTGTTGGAAAGTGTAAATAAAATAAGTAAATAGGACTAAGAATGATTTAAGTTAAGACATTAAACTATGATAGTCTTTTCCATTGTAACTTTATATATTGTGCATTCTGTTTCATAAAGTGAAATTTGACACCCTTGTATGTGATGTGATACTCCATTTTTATACAACCAATCTACTTGTGGAAAGTACAATGGTTTGAAAGTATAATCACTCTTAAAACTCTTATTCAGTGAATTTCATTTTTAATAAAGTGCTTATTAGAAGCAAGCATACTTCTCTTAATATATTCATGTGTCAAACATAGTCTATGAATTTTTTTTTTCATAAATTGAAGAAACTAACCTAATAGTTTTTATATGTTGGTATATGTTGTAGATAATCCAAACATGAAGTGACCGTTGGAGTTTGTTAAGGATAATTCAAGAAGTTAAAGTTTACTAAATCTGCTGCTAGTTTTTAGTTGCACGTTTATGTTTCCTGTTTAATAGGTTGAGTCTGTTAGTTTTCGATTTAGTCGTATGTTTACGTTTATGAACGTTGTATGTTGTTGCCTATTTAAGGCTGATTTTCATTGAATAAGAATTATCCAATCTTTCAATTAAACTTCTGTTATACACTCTTTGATCCAACATAGTGGTATCAGGAGCATCAGGTTCTGATATTATTTAATCGCCTCTTTTTTTTAAGCAGAAACTTTATCAATCACAAAAACCCTAACCCTAATTCTCTATATGGCCTCCAACACCAGTGGTATCCAGCATACACTCCTTCCAATCTTCAAAGGGGATGGTTATGCGTTCTGGAAGATTCGAATGAGGACTATTCTAATCTCACAAGATCTTTGGGATTTTGGGGGTACCGGATACAATGATGCAGATGGGGATCGTTTTAGACTATGAGATAAAAGGAAGAAGGATGCGAAGGCACTATCACTGATTCAATCCGCTGTGCATGCTGATATCTTCTCTCGTATTGCAGGAGCCTTGACATTCAAGCAAGCTTGGACTCTCCTGCAAAACAAGTATCAAGGTGATTCAAAAGTACAAATGGTGAAATTGCAAGGGTTACGTAGAGAGTTTGAGACAATTCAGATGAATGAGGGGGAGCCTGTTGCTGAATTCTTGTCAAAAGTCATGAAGATGGTGAACCAGAAGCGATCATATGGAGAGGTTGTTACGGATTAAACAGTAGTTGAGAAAGTACTTCGAAGTTTGCTGGTGAGATGGGATCATGTTGTTACTGCAATTGAAGAATCCAAGGACCTCAGCAGATTGTCTTATGATCATCTGATGGGATCATTGCAAGCTCATGAAGTTCGAGTAAATCGAGGAGTTCAGGTTCCCGTGGAAGAAAAAGTGTTGCAAGTAAGGGAGGAAGAAAACGCAGGAATGTTTGCACGTGGGAGAGGACGTGCACCTGGTAGGAACCGTGGACGAGGATGTGGAAGAGGTCTTGGATGAGTTAGAGGGGGTTCGCAATGTTACAATTGTAATAGAGTCGGTCAATTGGCTCGAGATTGTTGAAGTGAACCCCAAGCTGGTGCAGCGGTTGAAGGAGAAAGTAATGATGATGAAGAAGGGCAGCTAAATATGGCAGTTACATGCACCAAAAGAATAAGTGAAGGTGCTGATGTTTTTATGGCTCATGATGACAGAATAACCAAAGATATTTGGTTCTTGGATAGCGGATGTTCTAATCACATGACAGGTCAAAAACACTTGTTTACAGAGATAGATTTGTCTAAGAAGGTTAAAGTAAAAATGGGGAATGGTAAGAAGATTCAGGTAGAAGGGAAAGGTGTTGTGAAGCTTGAAGCCATGGTCGAAAAGAAAAAGATGATCAGTGATGTGCAATATACGCCTGAACTGGATTATAATCTTTTAAGCATGGGGCAACTGATGACAGCGGGTCACAAGTTACTATTTGATGAAGGTGTATGCACCATCACTATAAGAAGAAAGGGAAGGTGGTTTGTACTATTCCTATGTCAAGCAATAACACGTTCCCTCTTGATGTCACACGAACCACTAGTGTTGGTCTCTCCACTGTAAGTGATGACACACTTGTGTGGCATTTAAGATATGGACATTTAAATGAGAGAAGTTTGCATGATTTGAATACAAAAGGTAGGGTGTATGGGCTGCCATCTGTTAAAAGTTGGAAAGTGTGTGAAGGCTGTGTAAGGGAAAAATACACGAGATGAATTTCCTTAACGTGCATCAAGAATAACTCATTTGCTTGATCTTGTTCACGCCGATGTATGTGGTCCTATGCTGGCCAAATCCTTGGGAGGTAACAAGTATTTCTTATTGTTTACTGATGGTTTCAGTAGATTTACTTGGGTCTACTTTATCAGTGATAAATCTGAAGTATTCAATAAGTTCAAGTTATTTAAGGCAAAAGTCGAAACAAAAACCGGGTTAAAAATTAAGGCCCTATGAACAGATCGAGGAGGAGAGTTTATATCTAATGAGTTTATGAGATATTGTGAAGTTGCAGGAATTAGAAGGGATCTAACCGCCCCTTATACTCCACAACAGAAGGGAGTATCAGAGAGGAAGAATCGAACACTAGTTTATATGGCAACTAGTATGCTGCAGGAAAAGAATCTAAGTAAAGTTTTTTGGGGTTAAGTAGTTGCCACTGCTGTATATATCAGAAACTTGTCTCCTACAAGAGCTGTTGATAAAAGAACACCACATGAAGTTTGGTACGGTCATAGAGCTTCAGTTCATCATCTCAAAGTGTTTGGTTGTGTTGCATACGGGTTAATACCGAAGCAACATAGAAAGAAGTTTGATTCAAGACAAAGAAATGTATATTCATTAGTTACTCCTAACTCAAAAGCTTATCGTTTATATGATCCCAAAACCAAAAATGTTATGATAAGCAGGGATGTAACCTTTGATGAGTTAGCAAAGTGGAACTCAAAGGGTGAAGGTAAACATGAACTAAGCAATGACTTGATAAGTAGTATTGGTGGCACAAGTGATAACTCAAGATATGATGACACCCCTTCAAGTGATGAGTCAGAAGAGCAAGCATTAAACGACACACCTAGATCCAATATGGAAGAAGCGATGACCCCTATACAAACTCATTCAAGAACAAGGTCAAGTGCACAAACTGAAACTCCTCCGAGTAAAACTCCCAAGGTACGATCCCTAGCCGATGTGTATGAATGTACTAGTCCCATGGAAGATTTTGAGGCGTGCCAACTTGCCCTCTTTTCCATGGAACCATATTCATTTAATGATGCAGTGATACACCAAGAATGGGTGGAGGCAATGAAGGCTGAACTGTTAGCCTTAGAAAAGCATAACACATGATCGTTGACCGAATTACCTGATGGAAAACGTTCCATAGGACTGAAGTGGGTTTACAAGCTAAATTTTGGTGCCGATAGTGAAGTACAAAAGCACAAGGCTCGGTTGGTAGTTAAAGGATATGCACATGAGTATGGGGTGGATTATGAAGAGACTTTCTCACCCGTTGCTCAATTTGAAACCATTCGTGTAATATTTTCATTGGCTGCTCAACAAGGGTGGGAACTGTTCCAGTTTGACGTGAAATCTGCTTTCCTAAACGGGCCTCTTTGAGAAGAAGTATATGTTGTGTAACCACCGGGGTTTGAAATCGATGGGCAAGAACACAAAGTATACAAGTGTAAAGCCCCCAACCCGGGTGCCCTACTTTCTCGCTGGTTGGATTTACTCATTCACATAATTCGTAAAATCAGAGTTAATTAAAACATTTCGCGGAATTTAAAAATCATTCATTCAAACATATCATAAACATCTTGTCTTAAAATAACATAACATAAGTCTGAAACATAAAACGTAAACGACACGGGTGTCTTCTTCATAGAGATGCCAGCCTTCCTCTTATTTGCCACGTGTCCTCATCAAGCAACTTGTCTCAATCTACTTGCCTGCGTGCATACTAAAAGTCAGCTACGCTGAGTGAGTTCTAGTTAATTAACGTACATTACATTTACTTACTTACCAATACCGTCCAAAGATACGTATTGATACTTACTCATTCATCTATCATTCAATCATACATACATACATATATACATTCATACTTTCATACTAACAAGATACCTCGGATACTATAAAGATCCGGTTCTCACTTACCTTGGATATTATAAGGGTCCAGTGCCCTACATATCTCGGAATTATAAGGATCCGGTGTCCTTCATACCTTGGATCTCCTCAAAGTCCAGTCCCTACTTACCTTGGATATTATAAGGGTCCAGTGCCCTTCATACCTCGGTTATTATTAGGGCCCGGTGCCCTCTAACATATCATGCCATTCTATCTTCGTTACATTTTCTTTCTATTACTTTCAATCATAACCAATATAACATTACGTGCATACTAGTTAAACAATCCATATCATTCACATTCATACGCAAGCATATTTCTAAAAATACACTTACCATTTAAGTTAAGTGTATAAATCTAAACACCTCGCAGTATGCACACAGCCCCGAAAACATAACACATAAAAGGGGCTAGAACTCACCTGGATCCTGTTGCGTTCACCGTTAATAGTAATTCCTTTCTTCAACTGTGCCCGACTAACTGTTTAACATATATATATATATTCATTAATTAACCATGTACTAACATAATTAATTAAATTTGTATTTATTAATCTAGCGTACTTGATAAGCTAGATTCGTTTGTTTGGGCTAACAAATCTAACGAAATAACTTTATTTAGCGACGGTCTCTATTTCACGTTCATATCCTCTCATTATTATATATAAATATCTTCTTTATTAATAATATGTTCCTTTCCTTTGACACATTATTATGCGTATGTATATACCTATATATATATATATATATCTTTCCTTTAATTTAATCTTATATATATAAATATATTTCTTTGCTTTAACAAATTATTTATCTTAAAAATATATCGGGTTATATGGGGGTGACGAGGTTGGTTGGTTTGGTTCATTTTGTTGGATTATCTTGGATTAACTAGGAATGGCCCAGTTAACATAGCATGACTCAGTTTGCATCACATGAACCCCGTTCGCTTCGCATGAACCCGGTTCGCTTCGCTTGGCCTCAGTTCGCTTCGCATGAACCCGGTTCGCTTCGCTTGGCCTCAGTTCTCTTCGCTTGGCCTTGGTTCGCTTTGCATGAACCCGGGTGCTCTCACACCCACAACAGTGGACTAACCACCCAGCTACCAATGTAATGATGTCTGATGATTCCAACTAAATGCCCTTATGTTGAGTCTCATTGCCATTTATTATCTGGTGCCAAGTTCAATTCTCAAGTTCCAAGGTCTGACCATCAATTCTCATATATGATTAATTATTGTTTGTTGCACTTATTTATTTATTATTATTATTATCATCATTATGACGTTACTTTACTACTGTTACATTTTATTTTTATTATATTGTTTTCTTATTACATTATTACTATATTACTATCCTTATTATTAATATTAGCATGAGCCACAGCTCCTATGGATTATTATTATTATTATTAATAGATTATTATTGTTGTTTCTATTATTATTCCCAATCAAGATCTAGCTCGTTTTGGATAAAGCTCGAACCTTTATTGATTTTTAATGCTCGGTTTAGCTAGATCTTGATTCTCTTAAACAAACCGAACCTAAATGAACAAGCTTTTCGTTATGAAACGTGCCTTAAACGAACCGGTTTGAATCGGTTTCTCGAACACGGTCAGATCTTGGTATGTTTCTTGCTAGATACGATGCTCGAACACCACAACTTTGGTTCTTCCTCGGATTGGGATCCGAAATGAAGAGAGTATTTGTGTGTGTGTTTTAGAGTGTGTTTGTAAAAATGGAAAGGTAGGGAATTATGAGATCTAGGGTTTTAGGAAAGATTTAAGGGGTATTTATACCCTTACCTCATGGACCTTAGGCCCATTAATCCACTAAGTCCATATTTTATTATTGTTAAGTCCATATACATTAAGCCTACCATTTGCTCATTTTAATTTATTATTTATTATTATACAACGATTAAATAACAAACTTTATTTAAATATTTCTTTATCTATTATTCTTAAAAGTTGGACGTTACAACAAGTTGCACAAGGCACTTTATGGGCTAAAGCAAACCCCGAGGGCATGGTATGAGCATATTGACACATATTTACAACACCATGGTGACATACGAATTAAAAGTGAGCCAACAGTTTATGTTAAAAAGGTTAGTACTGCTGAACTAATCATTTAATGCTTATATGTTGATGATATAATCTATACCAGTTCATCCAAGGAACTGTTGCGTGAATTTAAAGCAAAGATGATTGGTGAATTTGAAATGACTGATCTTGGGAAACTAACATATTTCCTTGGTTTGGAAGTGGTACAAAGAAAAAATGGTGTGTTTGTGTCACAACAAAAATATGCAACTGATTTGCTAAATAAGTTTGGAATGGGTAAGTGTACATCAGCTCTTACCCCTATGAATATTGGTGAGAAATTGCAATTTAGTGATGCAGGTAATCAGGTTGATGAGAGGATGTTTAGAAGTTTGGTTGGTGGTCTCTTGTATTTAACTCATACAAGGCCTGAGTTAGCCTTCTCAGTTGGAATGATATCAAGATACATGCATAAGCCAGCTACATGCCACTATGGAGCAGCAAGAAGAATTTTAAGGTATGTTGCAGGCTCAACTTGTTGGCCCAGACGAATCAAACAATCAGATCAAACACACAAAAAAACAAACAAACACAAGATATTTGGGGTGACAACCCTCGACTCTTTTCATATAATCAAACGAACTTATCAAACGAACATAACTTCACGAACATACAAGGAGAAGAGACTTATCTTGATCTCTTGACTCTCTCAAATAAAAAATAATAATCTAGACCCTATTTATAGACCTACTAAACTTGCTCTCCAATCAACACCTAATTTAGGAAACAATGCAAACTTATTCTAGAATAATCCATATTAAAATAAACTTACAAAACAATCCCTCAACTTTATTAATAATTCAAGATTATTCTTCATTCACCCCCTTAATCTTGAATTGTTCCTCTTCTCACTTTTATTCCTTCTTTTCAGCTGACCATAACATACTTGCTTCACCGATTCTTCAAAATTAGCATTCGTTCCTTTCCTACTTAACTTCGGAGCGACATTGCTACTTTCTTTCTCAACTCGCTTGTTTTCATCAACTCGTTCTTGACCAATACTTTCACGAACTCCAAACAAATCATTTGGAATCGTTCCAAACCGAATATCCTTCACTTTCATAATCGGTTTCACATCATAACTTACTTTCTTTTCAACTTCAAAGTTGTCAGGATTACAACATACCTGAGGCTTGATGTTGTACGTCTTATTCAGATTTCTCTAAACCTTCATCAACAATCTCTCTTTCTGATCATATAGCCTCAATATTCCATTGACTATTTCAATCTTACATCCTTCTTCATCAAACTGACCCAAGCTAAGAAGATTAGTCTTCAACTTAGGCATATATAAAACATCATAAAACGTCTTCTTTTCACCAGTCTTACATACCACAGTCACATTACCTTTACCTTTGATTTCAATCTCGGATCCATCACCAAACTTCACTTGACCCGAAAATCGTTCATCCAAGGTAGTAAAAAACTCTTTCTTTCCTGACATATGATGAATTGCGCCATTTTCTAAGTACCACGTTCCTTCATTCTTTTCATCCTTTTCAAACACACCAGGAATAACCCTCTCTTTATTCAAACTTACTCTCTTTATTGAACAAACTGCCATGAACAAAGAAGGATCAACATCATCTTCTTTCTTTGTCAAATTCACTTCTTCTTTCCCTTTGCTTGGCTCTTTACATTCATTCGAGTAGTGCCCAATCTTATCACAGTTGTAACACATTACATACTTCCTTCTGTCTTGCCATTCTCCCGGGTTCTTTTTCCGGTATTCAACCCGTTCATCATTCTCGCGTTCATCATTCCATCTTGGATTCCCTCTTCCTCGTCCATTATATCTTTCATGGCCTCTACCACGTCCTCGGTAGTTTTCAACTTTCTTTTCGGTTTGGGTGAACATGAGCTGATTTTGGGATGAACTTCCATTCACATTCTTGAACTTGTTTCTTTCTTCATATGCCTTTAAACGTCCAACCACATCTTCAAACGCCATTGTTTCAATGTATGCGAGTAGCTCCATCTAAGAAACAACTGGCAAATATTTATCTGGCATAGAGTTCAAAAATTTTCTTACCAAAACCTCTTCTTCAAGTACTGCTCCCAAGCTCTATTACTTTGACTGTACTCCACCCAACTTCGTTGCATAATCATCAATTAACAATGGCACTTCAAACAGGTGTGCATGCCTTGCTTATTATCTTTTTCTTCGATCAACAAGAACCACTAATTTTTTAGGCAGCTTAAAATCCTTAACCACCTGCTTGTATGGTTTCAATAATTCCACCGACTTCCCTTGAATGCCAAACAAAGCTTATCATAATTAATTAATTGTGACTACTCTCACCGTTTTCAATAAGGAGCAAACATTTACCATCTTTTTCTTGAACGGAACTAATTATCCACCATTTTAAAGAACCTCAAACGAACGTCTCCTTTAATTTTCGACCTTACGTTCTTGTTGCAATCAAGCGGTTTCTCCGAACCAAGCAAAGTAACGTAAAACTTCACGTGAATATGAGCCGTAGTTCTGATACAAATTGTTGGCCCAAACGGATCAAACAATCAAATCAAACACACAAACAAACACGAGATATTTGGGGTGACAACCCTCGACTATTTCATATAATCAAACGAACTTATCAAACGAACATAACTTCACGAACATATAAGGACAAGAGACTTATCTTGACCTCTTGACTCTCTTAAATAAAACTAATAATCTAGACCATATTTATAGACCTACTAAACTTGCTCTCCAATCAAAACCTAATTTAGGAAACAATGCAAACTTATTCTAGAATAATCCATATTAAAATAAACTTACAAAACAATCCCTCAACTTTATTAATAATTCAAGATTATTCTTCACAACTGATTATGGTTTGTGGTATGAAAAAGGGATGGAAGTACATCTGGAGGGCTACACAGATAGTGATTGGGCAAGTACCATCAATGATAGGAAAAGTATCTCAGCATATGTGTTCTCCATTGGTAGTGGAGCAGTCTCATGGAGTTCAAGAAAGCAATCTGTAGTCGCCCTTTCATCTACTGAAGTAGAATTTATGGCTGCAAATGGTGTAGCTTGTCAAGCTATATGGTTAAGAAAGCTTTTAAGTGAGCTCGGGTACACACAAGAACAAGCAACCAAAATTTATTGTGATAATTTATCTGCAATTTATTTATCAAAGAATGCAGCCCTTCACAAGAGAAGTAAGCATATTGACATCAAGTATCATTATATCAAGGATCTAGTTGATGCAAGTCTAATTGAGCTCAAGGCATGTGATACTCAAGAACAAGTTGCTGACTTGTTAACAAAGGCCATTGGAACTGAGCAGTTTTATTATTTGCAGTCAAAGTTGGGAGTCAGGAAGTTTGAATTATGGGAGGGTGTTGGAGATAATCCAAACATGAAGTGACGGTTGGAGTTTGTTAAGGATAATTCAAGAAGTCAAAGTTTACTAAGTCTGCTGCTAGTTTTTAGTTGTACGTTTATGTTTCCTGTTTAATAGGTTGAGTCAGTTAGTTTTTGATTTAGTATTTAAGGCTGATTTTCATTGAATAAGAATTATCCAATCTTTCAATTAAACTTCTGTTATACGCTACACTCAAGTCCATACATTATGACATAATACTTCCCTATACTCTTGGTCTTCCTCCCATTACACATAGTCTTATATAAAGCAAGGAGGCCAGACGCTTTGGTGATTGACAATAATGGAAAATGCACACTTATACACCATTCATTATCATTTTTACCAGATATAACGGGTAACCGGCTTTGCAATACTTTTTTATTTTATTTTGTTTTTTGTTTCTTCTAGAATGGTGGGTTTACAATACTTGATACTACCAATCCAACACGCAACCAGACTTCTTTCTTGCAAGGATGAGACAACTATAGAGCATCAACAACCCATTTTTCCAGCCTCTAAAACTCCAGCACAAAATCTACACATAAATAGTAGAAAATAGAAAAATGGATGAGTAATCTGTAAATACAGCTGTGACCTACTGTTTATAACAGTCATGCTGAAAAAAGTCGTAGAAATGGGTCAGGTCGGGCTGCTCCGATAACACATTCTTGTCCAGTAAATTGTTTTATATTTATTACTGTGTTGATCCTAATTACCAAAAATATTGGTAATCCATATCTTTGAATAAAATGATTTAGGAAGTTTAATTATCGCATTAAAAAAAAGACTTTGGGCGGCTTTTAACCCATTCCATATTATCTAAGCCTTTTTATATGGTCCCTTGGATTAAACACAAACCAAAATGGCCCATTCACTTATGAGTGGGTTTATTAAATTACAACCTCTAAGTTATCATGCATTTGTACTTACAATCTGCATCAGTTTTAATCCACTGAGCTTTTCTTCCAGCTGGCTGCATGTTGAAAGGCCCGTGGGCAAACATGTTGCTGCTAATTGTTTCCTTGTCATCATCATCTGATGGCACTTCTTTATCATAACACATCTTCTTGACCTCATACTTATGTGACTTATTGACATGAGTATCAGCTCCTTGCGGGTGGATTTTTCTCGACTTTCGGAAGACCTAAAAAAGATGATAAAATTGCAAACTTATTAATACGCATAAAGACTTCTTTTGAAGTTAAGAGTTTCAGGTTATATGCATTAAAAACAGACATTGGTCGTTCTTAAAAATTTTCAGTTTTACCCATTTTGAGATCTATCGCAACCTAAACAACCCACTCACAAGTCAATGGGTTGAAGTTGGTACCTCTAATAGTAACTGAAGCTCACTAGATGACCTACCTTGGTGGGTGTTTCCTAGGTTGAATCATAAATAGTAGCCAAAGTTGTGCTGCACCTTGATGTGAAATCAAGCTTTTTCAGCATTTTCTTCATAACATGAAACGCACGAGTTTCTCTTTTCACCCCTTTGTCTAATTTATCTGATCTCTTGTAGGATATGGCAAGTGTAGTCTTTTGTTCCTTCTCATCTTCTATGATTGCTGGCGTTTCATAACATTCTTTCACCATATTTTTGTTCTCTTTGGCATCCTTTTCTAGCTCTTTTTCAGTTAGATTTTCTAACTTCTTGTTCAGAATCTGCACTCCTTCACTGGTTTCTTCGTCAACTGCGGGTGTTACGGGGATTATAACAGAACCAAGAGTTCCAATTGCAAGAAGTCCATGAAAAGACGCGGGCGTCATGTCAACTATTTCTTCTTCGTTTACTATTTCCATTCCACGTGCTTCAAGTGCAATGGGCTGCCCGAGCTGTGCAGAGTTGGTTTTTGCTTCAGGATTATGCTGCTGCTCATCAAGTTCCCATGGTGCTGAGAAACAAGAATAGGATTTCCCTGAAATTAAAGTTTTGACAGATTGGAATTCCCATATTAAACGAGCAATTCATATTTTTAAAATAACATTAAGATGCTATATATCTAAAGAGGTACTTAATGGTAACATATCGTATAAGGACAGAAGAGTGCCTGTGGAAACATTTGTGCTTTGTTCAATGTTTTTCCTAAATCTTTTCAGCATCCAACATAGAGTCTGAAATAGAATAATAAAAGAGATGGAGTTAAGATGGCATCTTCATGTAACCTCTAAAGTTGGATATCGAGTTACTTACTCTCATCTTGAAGTTTGTATTATTAAACACTAGTTTAGGATTTCCTATAGTGTGGGGTTATTAAACACACTATTTATAATGATCACGTATATAAATAAGTAAACAACTTGCTTCTGAAATATTTAAGACACATGGGTAAAAACAGAGGGAAACACACAAAAATCATATAATTGTGGGTTTTATGAGGAAGACTGTTCCTACAATGCACAACTGCGTGATTAAACATGTATAAAGGTGCGAACACATGCGTATAAGCATATTGATGAGATGGTGTTTCCTTTTTGTTATATGGTTACTTACTAAAAGAGTTGGTATCGAGTGACTAATGTCTTTTCGTTTATGACATCTAAAGACGATAGACCATGAAGAATATTTATTTTACAAAAAATATCATGTCTTTTGGTTTATGACATCTAAGATGATACACCATATAGAATGTTTATTTTCCAAAAATATCAGGTTGGATAGTCTCCAACATGATGATTCTATAGTATAGGATGAGATAGAATCTAGTATTTTAGATAGGAGTTTATTGTGGTAAGTGGTTAGTGGTTACATAATAAAAGATGCTACTATAGTCCTATATACCTATTTAATATTTTATCCCATTCCCTGTCAGTATAAGATGGCTATAGTTATTGCATTATTCATGTAAGATGGGAAATATATTGAGTCCCTTGATTAACATTAACTTCATTGTTTCTTCAGAAATGCAAAAATTACTATCATAGGCGAAGAGTATGAAATAGTTTGTGTTGGATCAATGCAGGATGATTGAATAGAACTGAAGAATTTTGCTAAAATCCCATGAAAACGGAAACATTTACAGCATATTACCTTTTACGGATCAAACAAGCCTTGAATGGAGATAGATATTTTATTGGGGACCAAAATTAATATCTGGATGTTGGCCTACAGATTCTATGATTGATCACTTTAGTGATTAGTTCACATATAAAGCAAGGTTGGTTAGGGTGATGAGGTGCCGGTGGTCACGGATAAAGCGAAATATCTAAGTGTATCCATAGCAGGTAGTGCGGTTGGTTTTATGGTCACATTACTATCATTATGCACTTTATGTGCCTTTGTTTTAGTTTTCACTATATCACTTTATGTTCATTGTATTCTTATACTTTATATATATATATATATAAGGTAAGGATCCTAAGAGAATTATTAACAAATTGAGAATTTTGAAAATTATTTTGGACCACTAAAAAAACCCTCTAAAACAATATTAAAAAAATTATAAAACAAACAAAACCGAAAATTTTAAAAAAGTAAAAAAACCAAAATTCTTATATTTCATTCCGGTTTCATTAAAAAAAAAAACCGAAATTTTTTTTTTCTTTTTAATTCGTGTTATACCTATACACATGTGTATACTTTCATTTAATCTCTAGTTACGTAATATACACATATGTATATTATCATTTACCTTAAATTATACGTATGTGTATAGGAAAAAACACGTGTGTACATATAATACATATATGTATAATAAAAAAAACCAATTTTTTTCCTTTTTAATTCGTATTATACCTATACACATATGTATACTTTCATTTAATCTCTAGTTATGTAATGTACACATATGTACATTATCATTTACCTTAAATTATACATATATGTATAGGAAAAAAACATGTGTGTACATATATGTACATATTATACATATATGTATATGTATAATTTAGCTAACCGAGAATTTTTTTAAGGTTTTTTTTATTTTTAGAAACCGGGATGATAAACAAGAACATTGGTTTTTTTACTTTTTTTATTTTTGTGTTTTTTTTTGTTTTATGATTTTTTTTTTATTTTTGGGTTTTTTTGTGGTCCAAAATAGTTCTTATAGTTCTCAATTTCCAAAAAGTTCTCACATGATCCTGATCCTATATATATATATATATATGGTAAGGATCCTAAGAGAACCATTGGCAAATTGAGAACCATTTTGGACCACTAAAAAAACCCTTTAAAAAAATATTAAAAAAATTATAAAACAAACAAAACCGAAAATTTTAAAAAAGTAAAAAAACCAAAATTCTTATATTTCATTCCGGTTTCATTAAAAAAAACCGAAATTTTTTTTTCTTTTTAATTCGTATTATACCTATACACATGTGTATACTTTCATTTAATCTCTAGTTACGTAATATAAACATATGTATATTATCATTTACCTTAAATTATACGTATGTGTATAGGAAAAAACACGTGTGTACATATTATACATATATGTATAATAAAAAAAAAAGATTTTTTTTCCTTTTTAATTCGTATTATACCTATACACATATGTATACTTTCATTTAATCTCTAGTTATGTAACGTACACATATGTACATTATCATTTACCTTAAATTATACATATGTGTATAGGAAAAAAACATGTGTGTACATATTATACATATATGTATAATTTAGCTAAATCGAGAATTTTTTTTTATGTTTTTTTAGAAACCGGGATGATAAATAAGAACTTTGGTTTTTTTACTTTTTTTATTTTTGAGTTTTTTTTTGTTTTATGGTTTTTTTTTATTTTTGGGTTTTTTTGTGGTCTAAAATGGTTCTCATAGTTCTCTATTCCCAAAAAGTTCTCACATGATCCTGATCCTATATATATATAGGGTTTGGATCAAATATAAATAAAATCAACGTACTAATTGTGAGAATCAAGTAGAGTAATTATGTAATTACATCGTAGAGTAATTGTGTAATTACTCTACGATGTAATTACATAATTACTCTACTTGATTCTCACAATTAGCACGTTAATTTCATTTATACGTTAACATTCCCCTATATATATATATATATAGGGTTAGTTTCATTTTAGAACTCAAAAAAAGTTAAGAACTTTTTGGAACTCTTAAAAAGCAAATATTTTTTTAACTTTTTTTATATATTAACATTATTTGAGACTTGTTTTATCATATTTTATAAAAAAAAATTTTGATTACATATAAAACTTCGATTGAGACTTGCGGCGCAGCTTGTTGCCCGTTTGCCTGCCACTTTATTGTAATCGTTTTATAGTAAATTATATAAAACTTCGATTATTTATATAAAACCTTTCTAATTACATATATAAATCACAAGTTACACATGTGTATAATTTATGTGATAAAAATTTACATAAGTGTAAAAAAACATAGATATGCGTAAAAAACTAATTTTCATAATTGTAATCGTAAATATAGATATCAAAAGTGATAAAACTACACTTAAATAACATTACAAAAAATTTTATAAAAAATATTAGTTATCAAGAGTTCCTTTAAGTTCTTAAATAATTTAAGAGTTTTCAAATAACCCACAATTATATGTTCTCAAACACATACA
Source organism: Bidens hawaiensis (assembly GCF_021521415.1). NCBI lineage: Eukaryota > Viridiplantae > Streptophyta > Magnoliopsida > Asterales > Asteraceae > Bidens > Bidens hawaiensis. Next base: position 54,743 of record NW_027492693.1, on the reverse strand, counting down.
TATATATATATATACACACACACTAGCTTTTAGCCCGCGTGTCACGCGGGTTTAATTAAGTTTTTGTTTTTAATCATATTGCAGTTATATTTTTGTAATTAATTATTTTAATTTAATATATTATAAGATAATTTGTTATATTCATTCAAATTTATATACTTGGATGTGTATTACATGTTTTTTTTATTATATTTATTGTTTATATTTTTGTGGATTTTAATTTAATGTATTGTACGAAAGTTTGTTTAGATTTTATACATATATATTAGTTTTTGTCTAAAAATATTTCCCCATTCCTTGATTATATGGATCGCAGATCACGGGTCGGTCCATATGGCACCAACTAGTTGTGCTATATCGTCGTTTTTTTATTTCTTTTTTGTTATTTTATGGTCTCACTGTAAGTAGATGAGTTTAAATAATTACTTTTTATGTATTGTATAGAAATTAATCTATGAATATATCAAAGTTAAAAGAGAGGGCGTGATAAAATGCTATAATATATTAGCATTATGTTGTAATATTTTCCTAAAAGTATCTTTTCATAACAAAGTTTGATTCTTTTGTATTCTACCCCAAACTAACCTTTGTTGTCTTTCATTTCAATCCTAAATTCTATTTGCTGTACTTTAGTATTAACCATGGGGCACCGCAATGGACATCCCCCGTATTATGGGGGTTGTTTTATATTATTCCTTTCTAATATTTATAATTTTTTTGGTTTTTATTATAATAAAGTTAATAATATACTTAAAGTTTGATGATAAAAGGGTTTCACAAATAATGAGATATTATAATGTTATATATCTGGGTTTGATGTTAAATTCATGCTGAAATGGCTTATAACTGAAACCGAGCTTGGAACCAACATCTTTCAGCTTCTTAACTTCATAATCGTGTTTTAACCATTTCCAACCGGAACAACCAAAAAATTTATTTATTTTTTTAAACACATTGAACAATTAACCGAAATTATTCAGCTATGGTTATCGTCTTACCGAACCGACTTCAACATGCACGGTTAACCAAAGCAATAGTAAACAATTTTAAACTATGGGTTTAAAACTAATAATGACTTTAACATAAAAATATGCGGGCAAAAATAACTTGAATTTTGGGAAGTGTGTTTCTAGTCACACATACTAATTCAACCTACTCACAAAAAATACTCAGAATAGTTTAACACAATAAGTAGAGTTTATAGTTAGAATAGATCAAGCCATATCTACCACTTCACACTATAGAAAATTAACACCAGATTCAATAAACAAATTATCGGACCGTTTTCATGTTCGTTACTAAAATTCATATACCACCACATCCAGACAACCCGAGATCTTGGAATCATATTAGAGTCTTCTTCCCGTCCTTTATTTTAAAATGGCTTTTTGTTGTGGTGTAATATGTCCCGATAAGTGTTACCTATTTAAATAGTAGATGTAAAGTTAAACTTGAAGTTATTATAATTAACAAAAAGTTAGCCACTTACAAAGAGAGAGGAATGATCTTTGTCTTCAACCAATGGTCATATAACTTTCTATTTAGACCATAAGGCGAATTCGCGTAAGAATCCTGCAAAACGTAACAAAGATTTTTAAAAAAACTTAAGTTATAATGTTGCATGATGGTCAACAATATTACAATACCTCTAGATTCAACTTCTTGGTTGCTTCCCACTTGCAGTTAGCTGCATTAACCCCCCATCTATATTTCCATTTCTTGGTTGAAAGATTTTCAATCCCTTCTTTTGTTAATTTGTACTCCAGGTGATCGGAGAACGAACTGCATCAAGATAAATAACCTTTAGTGCAAAATATACATTATATATGTCATCCGTTTAACTCCTCTTTTTCTAGGCCGGTACATGAACCGAACGAACACAACCATGCCCATGTTCATTTATTTAACTTTAACAGACGTAGCGAACTATAAATGAATTAACCGAGCCGAACAGATAACCGATCGTCATTAAGACTGTTAACCAATAGTTGTAGGTTTGCATGTTTAAAAACATATTCATTTTTTAAAGCTTTTAATTAAAAATTGTGGGTTTGCAATTGCATGTTTAGAAACACATTAGTAATGCTGTGAAATAACGGGTTAAGGCTGCAAACTGAACGGTGTAGACTCTTAATCTATATATATTCGACTTAACTAAACTGTAAATAAATTAACCGTACAGAAAAAATAACCGATCGGTTTGACCAAAAAAATGTTTGATTGCACGTTTAAAAACAAACGGGTCAGGGGCAATCTAGTAAAGTCCATTAAAGAGAAAAAGGAATAGCTCATGAAAGGGCAGTTTAGGGCATCCAAAATTTGTGGGTCTACACATTTAAAAACAAAAGGATCAGGGGCTCTCTCATCAAGTCAATTAAAGAAAAAGAACCGCTCATGAAAGGGCAGTGCCTCCAAAGAGGAAGAAGCCTTGATTCATCACCCAAGTCATTCAATCGTTGTGCACTGCATAACACCATGGAACCAAAACAAAATAAAAAGTTCACAAAATATTTTTAATCAAAAACAATAATCCAATTTGAATGTCATACTCATCATGTAATATAAGAATAATATCCAAATAATGAACAATAAAGAGACATAAACTGATGAAGCATAAGATAAAGTATACATATAAACAATACAAGAGTTAAACTGATGAAGCATAAGATAAAGTATACATATAAACAATACAACTCACAATAAAGGTTAAAAATATGATTTGACATGATATAACATAGAGAAAAAGAGGGACCTTAATGTAATGTTAACACCATATGAGAAGTAAAGGCCAGGAGTCTTCTCTGCAACTTTAAATATGGAAGCAAACTCTGACTCCATCGTTCTCTGCCATTTATGGTTTTAACATATTATGAATACAGTAATAGACAAAATGAACTAAAAAAGTTTAAAAATGAAAAGGGAGACCCACCTGTTCATCGGGAGAGTTTATCACAGAACGATCAGAGGGAAAGACTTTAAGTTTAGAAACTATGAAAATGGGATGACCCAATGTAACACCCGTTAATTCCGGTTTGAAGAACTAAAGCTTGTAGAGTATGTATAAATCTCGGGACTTAACCGACGTTTCTCGGAAGCCTTCACGTCATCCCGGTACGTTAAAGAACCTAACCATTCCTTCCATTTTGCCTTACACTTAAATCTAGAAGGACTAGAGTGTAATATCTTAAGTTATAACATAAAAAAAAAAATAAAACCCTAGCCACCTATAGCTGTGCGATCGGCAGCTTCTTCAAGACCAAGACCCACGTTTTTTTTTCTTGTGCAGCCAATTCTAAGCCTTAGAACTTCAATTCAAGGTATGTACTACGATTCCCCAAGTCTTTTTCACGTTAATTGACCCTCATATTGCGCGTATTGATCGAAAAACGTCTTGTTGTAGGTTAACCGGGTGGATGCCCAATTGAGCGTTTCCGGGGCTGTTTTGAGTGAGGTTTTCGCATCAAAATCCCACTAGGTATGGCATTTACATCATATTAAAATTTCGTGGTCATTGGAGGTGTTTAGGTCGGTCAATCGATTTTAGCTCAAAAACTATGGTTTATCGGGTGTAGAATTGCAAATTATTGAGTTTGATGCGTTAGTTGATCGGGTGACCGACCGATTCTGTTTGTGCAGCCCTATGGGGGTTTAAGGGCTGTGGAAAAATTATTTTTTTTGGTGCTCGGGGCTGTCGGGGTTAGTGCTTCGTCAATCGAGTCGACGGTGCACGAATTTTCGTTTAAATGTTAAACTAAGTGTTGTAAAAAGGAACCGTCAACCCTATCAACTCGGGTGACATAATTATGATGAATGAAAAGGTTTAAGATGGAATTTGGTCCATTCGGGGCTGATTCGGTTAACAAATGGTTTTAAGGATTATTTCACGCGCATTCGACCCGATTTGACTATCTTTGGGCCTTGGGCCAAGTTTTGGGCCTTGGGCCAAGTTGTTGGGCCTTGGGCCAAAGTGTTGGGCTTGTACGGCCATTAGGCTAGAGTGTTCCTACAGTCTAGTTTAGTAACGCGTTATATATAATTTACAGGCCCTTGCTTGTGATTTTGCCCTTAGGAACTTCCTAGCTCGTTGCAAGTATTCGATCGATCTCAGGTGAGTTCATGATGCCCCTTTTACTCATTTTACTTTTGGGCTAGCATGCGCACCTAAATGTTTCCTTACTTGATGAAATGTTTTTAAAATGATTTTATATAGGCTTGCTAGTATATGGTAAGCCTTGGGATGTTAAATATATATATATGTATAAACATTATTTCTTGGCCTCTATTTGGCGATGTTGTAGTCGTTTCAACTACTGATGTTGTGTATGCATACTTCGTGTTTGCATGCACTGATGTTACGTGTTTGGGTTGTACGTTTGCTCGACCCTGATGTTATACGTGGATGTTATATATATATAGATATATATATATATATATATATATATATATATATATATATATATATATACTGTTATGTATATAGGGATGTTATTGAATGGATGTTTACATATACATTTGTATACGTATGTATGAAGATGTTTAAGTTCGATAATGATGATTAGATAGATATACCCTTTTACTTTTAGAAAACCTTTGGTATGGCTATCATGATTTTACTACTGATATCTTTTACTTAAAACTTGAACTCACTCAGCTCAAGCTGACTTTGTGTGCATGTTAGTGTAAGTTTCAGGATTTGGAAGAGGATGCCTTATCGCTTGGACGTGCACGGAGCTACTTGGATGGTGAAGGGCATACTGGAAGGAAGAATTGTTTATGAATATTTTATTTCAAGGAAACTTATAAAAGTTATACTTATTTTGGTTCTTGGGCAAAATTCCCGGGTATCGGGGAACTTATTTCATTTTTCATGTTTTCCGCAAAATTTATACTCTGATACGGTTTGTTTTAATGGAAGAAACGGTTCTTAAGTTTTTTAAATTTTACGAGTGTTTGGATGATTACCACTGTGGGGTTCTCGGGGTTCGGGGGCCTTACAAGTTGGTATCAGAGCCATGGTTCGAGGGATCTGAGCATCCCCGAATGCTTGGACTCGAACTGTAAGAAAAGAGACCAGTATTCCCACCGCGAGTAGCTGCACGTCAAGAGGTAACTTTAAATTATTTAGTCATTCCTTTGAATTTGAAAGTTTCCAGTATGTGATTAATTGTAAAGTGTTAGATAGAATGCTAATGTGGGTAGGGGTAGGGGGTGCTTAGAACTGGTCGGTGAAGTAAACGACTAATAACACTTGATCAACGTTATTAGCAGTTTACCCTTACCTTCCATGTTTTAAACACCACTTGTGTCTGACTATGTTAGGGTTCCGTCTTTGTAGGGATAGGATTTGGCTAACTCTCGAGTCGTTAGCGTTAAAGTTTATCTTATTCCCTAAATTCTCCTGTTCGTTTCCCATCCTCTCGAACGCTTTGCGCATAATTGTTTAGCTGAGGCGTAGCATACTGTCACTCTGGGTTCCTTGGTACTTGACCGCTTAAATTCCTCGCTCCTTCAAGAATGTATGAGCAACTGTTTAGCTAAGTAGGAGCGTGATGTTATCCCAGATACCTTTCTACTTGATGAATTACCGGCGTCAGTCTTATTTGATTCGGGTGCCAGTAAAAGTTTTGTGTCTACCGCTTTCTGTTCCTCGTTGAATAAATCACCCGAGCGCGTAGTCGATGTGTTTGACGTTGAGGTCGCCGTAGGAAAATCTGTTTTCATGTCTAGGGCTACCGTCGGTGATGTTCCTATCGTTCGGGATTTCCCGAATGTATTTTCAGATGATTTGTCAGATGTGCCACCGGATCGCGAGGTCGAGTTCCAGATAGACCTTGTATCGGGCGCCAAACCCGTTGCCCGAGCTCCCTACCGCCTAGCGCCGAATAAAATGAAGGAACTTATGGCTCAGTTGGAAGACTTGCTCGATAAGGGCTTTATTCGACCGAGCATCTCGCCTTGGGGTGCCCCGGTCTTGTTCGTTAAGAAGAAAGACGGTAGCATGCGAATGTGCATTTACTACCGTGAGTTGAATAAGCTCACTATTAAAAATCGGTACCCGCTCCCGAGGATCGACGACTTATTCGATCAACTCCAAGGGGCTAATTGGTTCTCGAAGATCAACCTTAGGTCCGGGTATCATCAGCTGAATATTTGGGAAGAAGATATTCCTAAGACTGCCTTCCGCACTCGTTATAGACATTACGAATTTCTGGTGATGTCTTTCGGTTTGACCAACGCACCGGCTGCGTTCATGGATCTTATGAACTGGGTGTGTAGACCGATGCTCAATCGTTCGGTTATTGTGTTCATCGAAGACATTCTTGTGTACTCAAAAAGTGAATCCGATCACGCCGGTCATCTCACGGAAGTGTTGGAGGCCTTGCGGAAGAACAAACTGTATGCGAAATTTTCTAAGTGTTCCTTCTGGTTGCGTGAGGTTCAATTCTTGGTCATGTTATTAACCCGAGTGGTATTCTGGTTGACCCTGCAAAGGTGGAAGCCGTGAATGATTGGGAGTCTCCTAAGTCTTCAACCGAAATCCGTAGTTTTCTGGGTTTGGCGGGGTATTACCGCCGCTTTATTCCCGATTTTTCGAAAATTGCTTCTTCACTAACCAAGCTGACTAAGAATAGTGTTAAGTTCGTTTGGGGTACGGAACATGAGGAGGCTTTTCTCGAATTAAAGAACAGATTGACGCATGCCCTGATCTTAGCTTTACCTGATGGCACCGACGATTTGTTGGTGTATTCTGATGCCTCTTATCAGGGGCTTGGGTGTGTTTTGATGCAGCGAGGTCGGGTCATCGCTTATGCCTCACGACAGTTGAAGCCTCACGAGGCGAATTATCCTACCCACGATTTAGAACTGGCAGCGGTTGTGTTTGCGCTTAAGTTGTGGAGGCACTATTTGTACGGTGTTCCTTGCGTTATTTATACCAATCATAAGAGCTTAAAGTATTTCTTCGAGCGAAAAGAACTGAATATGCGGCAGCGTCAATGGTTGGAGTTGATTAAGGACTACGACATGGAGATCATGTACCATCCGGGTAAGGCTAACGTGGTGGCCGACGCGTTAAGCCGGAAGGAGAGACCAAAACCTATTCGTGTGAAATCCTACCAGCTTATTCTCAAAACCGACATTTTGAAACAAATAGCCAACCCACAGAATGAAGCGTTGCAGGTGGAATGGATTATGTCAGAGCGTATTTGGGGTCAGGAAAAGTTGTTGGAAGACGTAGGTGATGGGGTGAAATATAAGGATGGTCGTTTATGGGTATCGAGGTATGGAGGATTCAGAGATAAAATTTTGGATGAGGCACACAAGTCGCGCTATTCTATTCATCCGGGCGCGACCAAGATGTACCAAGACTTGAAGAAAAATTATTGGTGGCCTGCAATGAAATTTGAGGTGGCTCAGTACATGAGTAAGTGTTTGACGTGTCTACAGGTTAAGGCCGAGCATTAGAAGCCATTTGGGAAACTTCAGCCGTTGGAAATACCTGAGTGGAAATGGGAACATCTTACCATGGATTTCGTGACTAAACTGCCTCGTACTCCTAGGGGCAATTATGACACCATTTGGGTAATTGTGGATAGACTGACCAAGAGCGCTCATTTCTTGCCGATTCGAGAGACTTTTAACTCAGAGCAGCTGGCTGATGTGTTTATTCGTGAGATCGTCTCTAGGCACGGGGTGCCGGTGTCTATTGTTTCGGATAGGGGATACACGTTTCTCCTCCAGGTTTTGGAAAAGGTTTCACGAGGAGATGGGCACCAAACTCCTCATCAGTACTGCCTATCACCCGCAGACGGATGGTCAGTCCGAGAGGACCATTCAGACTCTCGAGGATATGTTGCAGGCTTGTGTTATCGACTTTGGTGGTAGTTGGGACCGTCACTTACCGTTGGTGGAGTTTTCGTATAATAACAGTTATCACGCCACGATTGGGATGCCACCGTTTGAGATGTTGTATGGTAGGAGGTGTAGGACTCATGTCTGTTGGGGTTCCATTGGTCAAAAGCAGTTAGGTAGTTTAGAGGTGGTCGAGGCTACGACTGAGAAACTCGACAAGATTAAAGCATTTATGAAGGCCGCGCAGGATCGTCAGAATTCTTATGCCGATAAAAGGCGAAGGCCTATCGTGTTTGAGGTTGGGGATCGGGTTATGTTAAAAGTTTCTCCCTGGAAGGGCATTATTCGTTTTCGTAAGAGGGGGAAGCTCAGTGCGAGGTTTATTGGCCCGTTCTGTATTTTGGCCCGAGTTGGCGAGGTAGCTTATAGACTGGATTTACCCGAGGAGCTCGCGGGAATTCATCCTACTTTTCACATGTCTCATCTGAGGAAATTCTTAGCGGATGAGGAGGCCCATGTGCCTCTTGACGATATTGAGCTCGATGGTAAGCTGAATTACGTTGAGCAACCGATTGCTATCCTTGACCGTTAGGAGAGGCGCTTGAGAAATAAGGTGGTTAGGCAGGTGAAGGTGCAGTGGAAGCACCGTAGGGGTTCCGAGGCCACTTGGGAGTCCGAAGACGAAATGATGAGGCTTTATCCGCAGTTGTTCCTGTCGCATCGGGATTCGAGGATGAATCCCATTGTAAGGGGGGGTGGACTTGTAACACCCGTTAACTCCGGTTTGAAGAACTAAAGCTTGTAGAGTATGTATAACTCTCGGGACTTAACCGACGTTTCTCGGAAGCCTTCACGTCATCCCGGTACGTTAAAGAACCTAACCATTCCTTCCATTTTGCCTTACACTTGAATCTAGAATGACTAGAGTGTAATATCTTAAGTTATAACATAAAAAAAAATAAAACCCTAGCCACCTATAGCTATGCGATCGGCAGCTTCTTCAAGACCAAGACCCACGTTTTTTTTTCTTGTGCAGCCAATTCTAAGCCTTAGAACTTCAATTCAAGGTATGTACTACGATTCCCCAAGTCTTTTTCACGTTAATTGACCCTCATATTGCGCGTATTGATCGAAAAACGTCTTGTTGTAGGCTAACCGGGTGGATGCCCAATTGAGCGTTTCCGGGGCTGTTTTGAGTGAGGTTTTCGCATCAAAATCCCACTAGGTATGGCATTTACATCATATTAAAATTTCGTGGTCATTGGAGGTGTTTAGGTCGGTCAATCGATTTTAGTTCGAAAACTAGGGTTTATCGGGTGTAGAATTGCAAATTGTTGAGTTTGATGCGTTAGTTGATCGGGTGACCGACCGATTCTGTTCGTGCAGCCCTATGGGGGTTTAAGGGCTGTGGAAAAATTATTTTTTTGATGCTCGGTGTAACGTCCGTGAATTCCGACAAAAGATTTAGCCTTGTAGTGGTTGCGTACACCTTCGGGCTTCACCCGGCATTCTTCCGAGAGCTCATTTCCACCCCGTAAACGTATCTTGCTTAACTTTTCGTGCAAGTTCAACTCTTAATAAAGTGGAGGGGCCAAAGTGTTTTATTGTTATTATATTTTATATAAAAAAAATAAACCCTAAACCTAAACAAAGTAGCCGATCGGCGCCCCCACCCCCCCTTTCCACCTCGTTTTGCGTGCAATCAGCCACCGTCCGGCCGTCCAAACTTCAATTACAGGTCGGTATTATACATATACAACTCTTTTTCACCTTAATTCATCCTTATGGCGCGCTTATTGGTCGTTAAGATTGAGTTTTGATGATAACAGCTTGCTGACAGATTCGTATACGTTTATTGTTGGGTCTGTAACGCGATGTTAATCCACTGTTTTTGATCGATTCTTGATTCCATGATGTTCTACTTTGAGTCTAGTTTCCAGAAAGGTATAATACGTAATTTTTGGACGAGATTTGAATAGTTTTTATGAATTTATAAAATCGAGTGTCAAAGCTGATGCGGGATGACGGATTCTGGTCTGTCTTCCCGATGTCATAACCTTTTTTCGACAAGTCCAAATTGGTTGGTTCCACTTCTAGAAGTTAGTGTTTTGAGTTAGGAACCAAACCCAATTAGAATCGTTTAATTTGGTTCTGTAATGAATTTTATAAAAATAAAACCATTTTGTTGCGCGCTGAAATAGCTGCACATACCTTTCTGTGTTGGACGAATTTTTATGATTTTTGTGTCCAATAGAAAAATATAATAAAAATATTTTTATAAACCTAAGACATTTATTAAAGTCTGGTAAAAATTTAATAATTTAATTCAAAGGTTATCCTATGTAATTAAATGCATCTTCGCATGCTAAAATCTGCACGTTTTACTCGTTATTAATCAACAAGTTCGTTTTAGGCTTAACCGGTGGTTTTAGTTAGTTGAAAGTTTTTAGGGGCCTTGGGCCAAGTGTTGGGCCTCGGGCCAAGTGGTGGGCCTGGGGCCAAGTGTTGGGCCTTGGGCCAAGTTGTTGGGCCTTGGGCCAAAGTATTGGGCCTTGGGCCCAGTTGTTGGGTCTTGGGCCGGAGTGTTGGGCCTGAATGGCCCATTAGGCTAGAGTGTTGTTACATTCTAGTTTAGTAACGCGTTGTGTATAATTTACAGGCTCTTGCTTGTGATTGTGCTCTTAGGGATTTCCTAGCTCATTGCAGGTGTTCGGTTGATTCAGGTGAGTTCATGATGCCCTTTTTGCTCTTTTACGTTTTGGGCTAGCATACACACCGAAATACAATTTTAAACGATTTTACTCGTTACAATGATTTGAATAGTTTTACATGGTCTTACTCGTGATGGTGCATTTTGAAAGCTATATTTGAATTATTTTATATGCCTTAGGATATTTTAGACTCATTCATGGTCTTGTGTCCTTAAGGTTACATACACTATTGATGGTCTAGACTCGAGGACGTTAACAGACTTGGTAGTAATTGAATATGAGTAGACCTATCTACTTAGTTCCCGTATGGGATGATATATATATATATATATATATGTGTATATATATATATATATATATGTAGGAATATATATATATGTATGTATATATGGAGGTATGTATGTACGTATGAGGATGTGTACCTTATAGCCTACGATTGTGTAATGATATTTAGTTTCTCGTGACTAAGAATGATGTATGTAGGCTTATTGTTGTGTGCGTGCATGGTGATTCACGGCCGGGTCAAATATATTACTCGGGTTGTACCCGTGGTGAAGAGGCCCGTGTGACGTGATCATCATTTTGGCGGGTCAAATATATTACTCGGGTTTTAAAATCCTGTGGTGAAGAGGCCCGTTGGATGTTGAGCCGTGATCGGGTCAAATATATTACTCGGGTTGTACCCGTGGTGGAGAGGCCCGTATCACGTGCTTGGATGTGTGAGCCGGGATCGGGTCAAATATATTACTCGGGTTGTACCCGTGGTGGAGAGGCCCGTATCTCGTGCTCGGATGTATAAGCTGTGACCGAGTCAAATATATTACTCGGGTTTGACTCGTGGTGGAGAGGCTCATGTCACATGCTTAGGTCTTACCGCGTCCGGGTCAAATATTGTAACATCCCGAAATTTCAAGATAATATTAATTATATTACTTAATAATAGAGGGAAAGTTTACTCGGATTATCAGGAAATAAATAAAAGAATGGGAGTTGGTATGGGTCGGGCTAGTGTCGGGTAATGGACGTGGGTTATGGACTCGGATTAATAGAGATGGGTTAAATGAGAATGGGCCTTAGGTCCATGGGATTTCAGGGGTATAAATATCTCCTAAACCCAAAATATCTTTCATTTTTCACCAAACTCCCTAACACACACACACACACACCACACACTAACTACGCCGGAACCGGGCCGAGCCAAGGGAAGAATCGGGCAGGTCCGAGAGAAAGAGATTAGCGTGCTAGCAGGTTAACGAGATCCAACAAGCTCAAAAAGGTATGATTCTTGGCCTTTAAGGTTTAAAGATCCAAGCTTTTTAGTGTATAAGCGACCGAAGATGGTCGGGAAGCGTAGTGGGTGATATTGAACCATAGCAAGGGTGTTAAAATCGCTCAAAATGCTGAAAAGAAACCGAACAGCGGCTGTCTGGATAACTTCGCCTTCATCTGGGCAACTTCGCCTTCAACGCGATGAACTTCGCCTGCAAGCTAAGTTCGCCTGATGAACTTCGCCTGCAAGCTAAGTTCGCCTGATGGCAACTTCGCTGTAAAGTTAAGTTCGCCTAACTGGTAACTTCGCCTGAGGCCAAGTTCGCCTGATGATAACTTCGCCTGAAGCCAAGTTCGCCTGATGGCAACTTCGCTGTAAAGCTAAGTTCGCCTAGCTGGTAACTTCGCCTACAGCTAAGTTCGCCTAAGGTTAACTTCGCCTAGAGCTAAGTTCGCCCGAGGGTTAACTTCGCCTAAAGCCAAGTTTGATTAGAAAATAAATTATAAAGCGATAAGTTAAAGTAAGCTAATACTAGGCCACCAGATTAGATCAGACGAGTATTGATACGTGTAACTTGTACAGTCAGCCGAGCTCAGATAGAGAAGGGATTTACAGCTATCAGAAAAAGAAGCAGAATTCAGGTGAGTTTCTAGCCCCATTCCTTGTTATGTTTTCGGGGCTGTGTGCATACTTGATGTGTTGTTAATACATTTATTCTAAGTGATAAGTGTATGCCCTATGTGATATATGTGTTATATATGAATGATTGCTTGATGGTACGTGAACGATCTTCGGATATTGCACGTACTGTCAGGTTGCAGCGCTAAGAATAAGGTAAGTATGTTATGTATGTTTATGTGTATGAACATGATAGAGATAATAGAAGAAAGAAATGATAACGTATGGTTGTATGGTTACGAAGAGGGTATCGAGCCCTAGTAATACTCGAGGAATGTAGGGCGTAATACTCTTTATAACGTAAGGTATGAAAGTAAGATAATACTAAAGAAAGTAAGAAAGTATGAACGAAAGGATATAATTTTATGTGTATGCCGTGTATGGTATATGTGATCGATACGATTGATTGCTTGACGGTACGTGAACGATCTTCGGATATTGCACGTATCGTCAAGGGAAGTGACTAGCTCCTTACATGGATATTAAATAATAAAGTATAGTGTTCCTTTTATGGAAGGTATAGTGTTCCTTTTATGGAAAGTATAGTGTTCCTTTTATGGAAGGTATAGTGTTCCTTTTATGGAAGGTATAGTGTTCCTTTTATGGATAGTAAAGTGTTCCTTATATGGATATTATAGTGTTCCTCCTATGGAAATTATATATGGTAGGGTAATGGTAATGGTTCTCTTAATAGATATTACGTGACGATCCTCCTATGGATATTTATACAAGGTTAAGGTAGTAATATGTGTCTTCGGATACGGGAAGTAATATATGGGAATAGATTGTATGTTGCCTGATTAACTAGAACTCACTCAGCGTAGCTGACTTTTAGTATGCACGCAGGTGAGCCGATTATAGAGTTAGCAAGAGGATGACGCATGGCATGGATTGAACGGCTGGCATCTGAAGAAAGAAGTAAAGATGTTTTGAATATAAAGATTTGTGTTATGGTATCAAAGAAAAGATTTAATGTTTTATAACAAATGATTGATGTTTTATATTCCGCGAAAAGTTTTAATAAACTCTGATTTGAAGGACTGTGTTTATGAGTAAATCCGACGCTAAATTAGGGCCACCGGGTTCGGGGCCTTACAAGTTGGTATCAGAGCATAAGTTCGAGAGGTTTAAGCATCCTACATGCTTAGACTCAAACAGAGAATGGGATTTAAGTAAGAAAAGAAAGAAGATGCCAGTTCAAGAATGCCATGTGTCGCTCAAGCAAAAATCAGTAAAGGTAAGGTGTATGATTAAATGATATATGTTAATGAGAAAGAAAAGATACGTGAACGATAAGGATAGAGGTAATTGATTGTTTGATTTGACTAACTGCTTAAGTAGAACCAGCACAAATAGACTCATAAAGGGAAGCGAATAGGACACGGAAAGCAACGTGATCAGCTAGTCACAGCTGGCCACTGTTATTACCTGTTAGCCTTGCTATCCTTGTACTAAATAGTTCCTTGAGTAATGATGTTTGTGTTGTCCCTTTAAGAATACTGATGGCTGGAGCTGGAGAAGTTGTGGGAACTTGTGGTCGCACTGGACATCGTGGCAGGCCTCGTCTTGTCCGGCAACCCTCGGTAGAAGAAGTTTCCCACACCGAAGATGAAGGGAGCGCCGCTGGAGGAGACCAGAACAACAACGAAGAAGTTCAACTTAACCCTGCGGTTCAAGCAGCCATTGTTCAAGCTGTAGTTGCTGCTGTGAAGAACCTGAATCCCGAAGGATCTGCTGGAAGCCGTGAACGAACCGTTGAAGGGGCAGGTGGTAATAATAGAAAGGATGACGAGAGGGAAAGGGGTGACTCGAGTGAGGTAAAGTCTGTGAAAGATGATGATAGGAAGAGGGGCCGAGGCGGTTGCAATTATAAGTCCTTCAAAGGTTGTGACCCGCCTAAGCTGACTGGTTTAGGAGACGCAATCGCTACTCTTCAGTGGATAACCGCCATGGATAAGGTTATCCGCATTAGCTAGTGCCGTCCTGACCAAGCGGTCGGTTATGCCACTCAATCTTTTGAAGATGAGGCAATGTATTGGTGGGAGAGTGTGGAGCAGAGGAAGACCCGTGAAGAGATCAAGGCGATGAGTTGGAATGACCTAAAGGACATGGTGATGAAGAGGTTCTACGCTGATACAGAAGTTGAAAGAGTGGAGATGAAGTTTCTGAATTTGAAAGCGGGAGAGATGACACAACGGGAGTATACTACTGAATTCAACCGCATGTCTAGGTTGGTACCTGACATGGTGAACACCGAGGCTAAAAGGATCAAGTGTTACGTAAGGGGACTTCCACGGAATGTTCGCACTTTGGTTAAGTCTAGTAAGCCCGCAACATTTGACTCGGCCGTGGAATTGGCCGAGATGATTTATGAGGACCTTGCCAACTGTGAAGGGGAGAAGATGGAACCAAAGAAAAAGAACCCAACCCCAGAACCAGAGGAAGCCAATGAGGAGGATCCACGCAAAAAGAAGGCAACGCAAGAGGGGTTCACTGCTTGTGAAAAATGTGGGAAGAGACACCCCGGAGAGTGCAGAAAGGGATTAGGTGTTTGCTACAGGTGTGGAAGAGCAGGACATTCCTCTTGGGAATGTGATGATTACCATAGGTGTCACAACTGTGGAGGACGTGGGCACCTAGCAAGGGATTGCAAGAAGCCAAAGGGAGGACATGAAGGAGAAAAGAGTGCTTGAGGTTTAACAGATTCCTCCGTATGCTTAGAGAAGACATTCAAGAAGGCTAGATGCTATCCATAAGTATTAAATCTATGTGTAACTTATTGATGACTCGATGCGTGTTGTTTTATGTTGAAATTTAGACTGGTGTTTATTAATTATGGTACGAATTGTCTGAATGCATGTTAGTCATGATGAATTGACGTGTTGTGATAGAGTGTCGACTTAGGCTTTAGCATTAATATGATATAAGACAAAGCCTCTTAAAGATCGAAACGAGACTTGGTACATTGAGGGCCTCATGGACAAGCTACCTTAAATAGCTAATACACGTGACCACCATTCGATAACTGCAAAGTCGGAAGTAAGAAGGGTAACTCAGAAAACGAAGGCGATTCAATAAAGCGTGTAAATATAAGAAGTTTTCCTTTTATAAGGAATAAGTTAGGTTTCGGGGACGAAACCTCTTTAAGGAGGGAAGACTTGTAACATCCCGAAATTTCAAGATAATATTAATTATATTACTTAATAATAGAGGGAAAGTTTACTCGGATTATCAGGAAATAAATAAAAGAATGGGAGTTGGTATGGGTCAGGCTAGTGTCGGGTAATGGACGTGGGTTATGGACTCGGATTAATAGAGATGGGTTAAATGAGAATGGGCCTTAGGTCCATGGGATTTCAGGGGTATAAATATCCCCTAAACCCAAAATATATTTCATTTTTCACCAAACTCCCTAACACACACACACACACACACCACACACTAACTACGCCGGAACCGGGCCGAGCCAAGGGAAGAATCGGGCAGGTCCGAGAGAAAGAGATTAGCGTGCTAGCAGGTTAACGAGATCCAACAAGCTCAAAAAGGTATGATTCTTGGCCTTTAAGGTTTAAAGATCCAAGCTTTTTAGTGTATAAGCGATCGAAGATGGTCGGGAAGCGTAGTGGGTGATATTGAACCATAGCAAGGGTGTTAAAATCGCTCAAAATGCTGAAAAGAAACCGAACAGCGGCTGTCTGGATAACTTCGCCTTCATCTGGGCAACTTCGCCTTCAACGCGATGAACTTCGCCTGCAAGCTAAGTTCGCCTGATGAACTTCGCCTGCAAGCTAAGTTCGCCTGATGGCAACTTCGCTGTAAAGTTAAGTTCGCCTAACTGGTAACTTCGCCTGAGGCCAAGTTCGCCTGATGGCAACTTCGCTGTAAAGCTAAGTTCGCCTAGCTGGTAACTTCGCCTACAGCTAAGTTCGCCTAAGGTTAACTTCGCCTAGAGCTAAGTTCGCCCGAGGGTTAACTTCGCCTAAAGCCAAGTTTGATTAGAAAATAAATTATAAAGCGATAAGTTAAAGTAAGCTAATACTAGGCCACCAGATTAGATCAGACGAGTATTGATACGTGTAACTTGTACAGTCAGCCGAGCTCAGATAGAGAAGGGATTTACAGCTATCAGAAAAAGAAGCAGAATTCAGGTGAGTTTCTAGCCCCATTCCTTGTTATGTTTTCGGGGCTGTGTGCATACTTGATGTGTTGTTAATACATTTATTCTAAGTGATAAGTGTATGCCCTATGTGATATATGTGTTATATATGAATGATTGCTTGATGGTACGTGAACGATCTTCGGATATTGCACGTACTGTCAGGTTGCAGCGCTAAGAATAAGGTAAGTATGTTATGTATGTTTATGTGTATGAACATGATAGAGATAATAGAAGAAAGAAATGATAATGTATGGTTGTATGGTTACGAAGAGGGTACCGAGCCCTAGTAATACTCGAGGAATGTAGGGCGTAATGCTCTTTATAACGTAAGGTATGAAAGTAAGATAATACTAAAGAAAGTAAAAGTATGAACGAAAGGATATAATTTTATGTGTATGCCGTGTATGGTATATGTGATCGATACGATTGATTGCTTGACGGTACGTGAACGATCTTCGGATATTGCACGTATCGTCAAGGGAAGTGACTAGCTCCTTACATGGATATTAAATAATAAAGTATAGTGTTCCTTTTATGGAAGGTATAGTGTTCCTTTTATGGATAGTAAAGTGTTCCTTCTATGGATAGTATAGTGTTCCTCCTATGGAAATTATATATGGTAGGGTAATGGTAATGGTTCTCTTAATAGATATTACGTGACGATCCTCCTATGGATATTTATACAAGGTTAAGGTAGTAATATGTGTCTTCGGATACGTGAAGTAATATATGGGAATAGATTGTATGTTGCCTGATTAACTAGAACTCACTCAGCGTAGCTGACTTTTAGTATGCACGCAGGTGAGCCGATTATAGAGTTAGCAAGAGGATGACGCATGGCATGGATTGAACGGCTGGCATCTGAAGAAAGAAGTAAAGATGTTTTGAATATAAAGATTTGTGTTATGGTATCAAAGAAAAGATTTAATGTTTTGTAACAAATGATTGATGTTTTATATTCCGCGAAAAGTTTTAATAAACTCTGATTTGAAGGACTGTGTTTATGAGTAAATCCGACGCTAAATTAGGGCCACCGGGTTCGGGGCCTTACAAATATATTACTCGAGTCTTGACTCGTGGTGGAGAGGCCCGTGTACGTGTGTTCGACGATGATTGTATTACTTGGTGAATTATATATAATTTATTTTATTTATACCTTCTCTATTGTTTATAACTATAGTTTTGAAATAAAGTATGAATTATTGTTTATGAAAACTTGAACTCACTCAGCTCAAGCTGACTTTGTGTGTATGTTAGATTGACTTTCAGGTTGAGGATTAGAGATTTCCGCTTGGACGTGCTAGAGACTACTCGGACGGTTGAAGGCACATCTAGTCGAATAATTAATAACGCAAACTGTTTCTTTTAAATTATTACCATATGTATTTATATTTTAATTTTTGTCCCTTTCCTGGTTTTGGGAATTTTGATGTTATCTATTCCGCTGTTTACTACTCTGAAACGATTTTAATGAGATGAAGATTTCAAATAAAACGAATATTTTATTTACATTTGATTTTTGCACACTTGCACCCGTGTTTGGGATTTTTAATACTTAAACTTTTCCGCTGTTATTTACTATGAACTGGTTTTTAATAATATGAATTATTTGGTTTTAAATTTTTGTGAATTTGTGGAGGTGATTACCAACTGTAGGATTCCCGGGATTCGGGGTCTTACACTCGGGGCTGTCGGGGTTAGTGCTTCGTCAATCGAGTCGACGGTGCACGAATTTTCGTTTAAATGTTAAAGTAAGTGTTGTAAAAAGGAACCGTCAACCCTATCAACTCGGGTGACATAATTATGATGAATGAAAAGGTTTAAGATGGAATTTGGTCCATTCGGGGCTGATTCGGTTAACAAATGGTTTTAAGGATTATTTCACGCGCATTCGACCCGATTTGACTATCTTTGGGCCTTGGGCCAAGTGTTGGGCCTTGGGCCAAGTTGTTGGGCCTTGGGCCAAAGTGTTGGGCTTTTACGGCCCATTAGGCTAGAGTGTTCCTACAGTCTAGTTTAGTAACGCGTTATGTTAATTTACAGGCCCTTGCTTGTGATTTTTCCCTTAGGAACTTCCTAGCTCGTTGCAAGTATTCGATCGATCTCAGGTGAATTCATGATGCCCCTTTTACTCATTTTACTTTTGGGCTAGCATGCGCACCTAAATGTTTCCTTACTTGATGAAATGTTTTTAAAATGATTTTATATAGGCTTGCTAGTATATGGTAAGCCTTTGGATGTTAAATATATATATATGTATACACATTATTTCTTGGCCTCTATTTGGCGATGTTGTAGTCGTTTCAACTACTGATGTTGTGTATGCCTACTTCGTGTTTGCATGCACTGATGTTACGTGTTTGGGTTGTACGTTTGCTCGACCCTGATGTTATACGTGGATGTTATATATATATATATACTGTTATGTATATAGGGATGTTATTGAATGGATGTTTACATATACATTTGTATACGTATGTATGAGGATGTTTAAGTTCGATAATGATGATTAGATGGATATACCCTTTTACTTTTAGAAAACCTTTGGTATGGCTATCATGATTTTACTACTGATATCTTTTACTTAAAACTTGAACTCACTCAGCTCAAGCTGACTTTGTGTGCATGTTAGTGTAAGTTTCAGGATTTGGAAGAGGATGCCTTATCGCTTGGACGTGCACGGAGCTACTTGGATGGTGAAGGGCATACTGGAAGGAAGAATTGTTTATGAATATTTTATTTCAAGGAAACTTATAAAAGTTATACTTATTTTGGTTCTTGGGCAAAATTCCCGGGTTTCGGGAACTTATTTCATTTTTCATGTTTTCCGCAAAATTTATACTCTGATACGTTTGTTTTAATGGAAGAAACGGTTCTTAAGTTTTTTAAATTTTACGAGTGTTTGGATGATTACCAACTGTAGGGTTCTCGGGGTTCGGGGCCTTACACCCAAGTAAGATCCGTTTAGTTATTACAAATAGATATGATCCTAGAGACAGATAAACAGTTGATGAGTCAATGTTCGAAACATTACAACCAAAAGAGCATATGCATTAGTTTATTGTCATTTTGAATACGTATATTCAAACAATTTGGGTTCAAAGTTACACATGTAAAATGCCACTTAAAGTAAAGTCATTAAAGCTTGGTCAATTTAGGCGAATATTTTATTGAACCTTGGTTCAAAGTAACTTGTGTATGACTTATGATAAAACGAATAGATCTTGTTTATCTTCAGTCAAATAAATCTCCATATGTAGTTTATAAGTGAAAATGTTTTAAAACAACGTGCCTCAAGTATGCAGGTACTTGGATGTATATATTATATGTGCTTATTTTGACTTCTAGAATCATAACCAGATAAACAGTTCTTTAAATTGGCATATATGACATCATGCAAATTGAAGTATTTGCATGCTTAATAAAGCTTATGATAATTTACAGGCATATGTGTGTAACATATTAGAAACAAACTTGAAAACTAGTATGCCTTACAAAGATCTAGAAAAGTTAAACACTGATATAAAAGGTTGCTGCTATAATAATCATCTGACTTGCCAAAAACTTCAATATCCCAACAACACCAAAAATGGTCTAAATTTTTGGAGCATGGCCAGTAGAGCTTGGAACTTCATCTACACAGAAGACAGTAACAAATTCATTAAATAAACTTTGAATGCATATGTAACAGATACATAAGGTAAAAGAATACAAATTTTGAGTTATCTACCCATATCTGTTAACTTTGTTAACAAAGTGCAGAGAAAAAGAAATAGTGAACTTAAAGCAACTAAAATCAACTGTTAACTTCCACAACTCAAAAAAAAAGTTAACAAAGGCGGTTTGATTGTAAGGGCATCCTGTAAATCAAAGAAACTAATTTATGACAAAATATTTACCTTAAAATCAAAAGAAATTAATTTACGAAGTTGCCTTAAAAATCAATCAACAAAATCAAAACTAATATCTGAATAAAATTAATGTTTGTTTACTAACTGTATAAACGAACAGTTCACGAACAAACATAACATATTTGTCAATCCCTTGCTTGGGTAACATATTTATATCAATAACCATAATTCGAATAAGTCAATTTGCGTACCAGATTTAGTCACGAACCAATTCACCAACCAAACTACACACTATACAACTCTTAATTCTAGAAATTTAAGACTTGAATAAACTGAATCAAACAACCAGTTAATCAATTTGCAACTTAGGGTTTCTAAAGAAATTTTAATCGAAACACACACCAGTCAAAAATATTACCAGAACTTGCAAGTGGAAATTATCCAACGACCAGAATTGGCGATGGTAAGGGTCTGAATAAGAATCCTTTAATGAGGGAATTAGATGGAGAATTGATTAGGGGTATTTAAGTTAAGGAGATTTGACTACACGAAGAAGTAGATTAGTAGAGAGATTCGATGGTGAAGGACGCGAAGTGGAGATTAGGGTTTGCAAGAGAAAGATCAATTATTGAGTCTATGCCACAGGAACCAACGAATTAGGGCAAAGATTAGATGGTGGCGTTACCTCTGGCAAACGTTGATCACAGTATTAGGGTTTAAGACCTATGAAGAAGATCCGTGAAATTCTTATGACCCGTTTCAAATCCATCAGAAGACCCATACCCACAAACAGGTTAAAAGCGGGTTAAATCAATGAGAGATCACCATTTAAAAATCAAGCAGATCTGGTGACTCCAAAAAAGGGGGAGCGACCACATCGCGACACTTAGGATTTTAGGGTCTTCGTTTATATATATATATATATATATATATATATATATATATATATATATAATATATATATATAGGGAGAGTATCAAGAGAGAACTCGTTCTTAAAGAGAGAACTAGATAACTAATAAAAAATATTTTTAATTTAATTAAAAAACATATTTTTGAATTTTTGGTTTTGCCATTATTCTTATATTTTGTTACCATTCACTCAAAAAAAATAAAAAAATATTAAAAAAATAATAAAAATAATAATAAAAAAACTCTTTGTAGTGTCGTATGCAATACATCGACTTTTTTTTATTGCATATATGCACTAATGTGTATTTTGATATGTGCAATAGTGTTGAATAGCATATATGTAATTTTTTGTATTGTATTACTGCAATAGTGTTATATTATATCCATAAATACAAAAAACTCAATATAGTGCATATGTGCATTAGTGTTATATTACGTATATGCGATAATATGTTTGAGTACAAGTATTAGTGTTGTATTTACATATATTCAATAGTGTATATTGTATAATGCAATTGTGTTGTATTATATGCAATAAAACACTATTGTATATATGTAATACACATTAGTGCACGTATGCATTACATCGACGGTTTTGTTTTGTTTTTTTTAGGAATAATACCATCTTATTAGAAGGAGGAAAGAAAAAAAATCATAAATTTTTTTTTTTAAAAGTTAAAAATAATTTTTATTAGTTCTCTAGTTCTCTCTTTAAGAGGAGTTCTCTCTAGATCCCACCCTTATATATATATATATATATATATATGTTTAAGTTTATGCGAGAAGTCAAGTTATTGGGAACAGTGTGAGAAGTCGATGTAGCCAATCAGATTTTTTGTTTTTTATTTTCTTTTAATTAAATATAGGGATAGTATAGTAAATCATCATAGTTAGTTTATATTAAAACTTTTAATTATATTCTTGAACATTTTATTATGTTTTCATACGTTTAAATCAAACACATATACGGTTAAATTGAAATCAAAACCCGAAATATCGATATTATTATCCATCAAACCAATTCAATTTTAATTTAAACCCAAATACGGATGAATGCGAAGATTGTTCTTCCTACATATTCAACTCAATTAGACAAATTCGCTAATCAGGATATATATCGTATACTCAACTCAATCTTGTATATTCCACATATCTTGACTGTCAGGACCAGATCTCGTGCAAAACTAATGATAGTCGACAAGAGCACACAAGATCTAAATAATGAAGGCCTTCTGAATATACTGGCGTAATCAGTATAAACAGAGAGTAGTTGTTAATGCATTTTCTACATGGCATTACCTGTATAAAGACACACGTGAAGACCAACTGAAAGCGACAAAAACTAAAAGTTAAACAAACTTGTGAATGGAAGGTCAAGCATAAAGAAAGGGGTCGCTAAAGGGAACGAATGAGAAGCAATCAGAAGATAACGAATGGCTGCTCAATCATGTAACGAATGTGAGAATTGGTAGCAAATGAGGCTGATCAAGACTTAATGAATGAGGAGTTAGTGAGTAATGAATGAGGAGTTAGAATATGCGAATGTGCACAGTAGTATAAATAGATTGAGTTAGACAGTTAGTTACACAAGTTCATTCATTCTTACGAGACATCGATTTGTACCGTAACTCTGCCGAAATTTCTAATGAGCTTCAACGAGTTAATATTTACATTTTGTCTTCGTACTCGGTCATTTTCATTCATCGATTAGCACCGAAACTAACTCCGTGCGTTTTCGGTTTCGTAGATCAATATCGAGTTCATCGATCCTCATCGGGAAAAACAAGTGGTATCAGAGCTTTCGGTGCTTGATTCTACGTCTAATCGCTGAATTTCGTGTGAAAACGATCATTATAACATGTTCGATTTTGACTCCGAAACGCTCGTGTTCTTCGGTTTAATTTTTACTTGATTCGGAGTATAATCGGTTAATGTGTGACGTATAGGATTGTTTAGAAGTGATCTACGATCGTTTTTGTGGTTGAATTTGTGCTTGATTTGAAGTTTACGGTGATTTTACGTTTTTCCGATGAATTTCCGGTGTCATAACCGTTTTTCCGGTGGCACAACAACTTTTTCTGGCAATATGTTGTCGTCATGAATTTTGAGTTGTTTGTATAGGCTGCTTAACCTCATTCTTTTTAATCCGTTTCAGATTCAATTTGAGTTAGTTGTCAGTTCTTTTGTTTCGTCTTCCGAATCTAATTCCGGCGTTCCGGCAACAACCATTCGTAACAATATTTTCCGGTAATAACTGATTTTTCTGGCCACCGGAAAACTCAAAATTTCATTACACGTGTTCCGAGTGGAGTTCAAGTTACGAGTTAGTGTTGATTTTGTGATTAAGTGAGTTCGTGTCTCTGTTCGTAATAATCCGTATTCAAGTTCATATTTTGAGTTTTGGTCACCAAAGAAGAAGATCTTATTTCCGTTTGTTTTGGTCACCAGTGTGTTCATTTGAATGAGTGTTGCATAAATTTTGAATGAGTTAAGAGGACTTATCATTTGTTAATTCAAATCTGATATGGTTGTAATCAAATGATTATTAATTCATGAGCTGCTCATACTTTTGAGAAAGTCAACATCATACGTCACAAAAGCATTTGCATCAGATTCATTTTCAGACTCCAGGGGTATTATGGGAAATTAAATACAAAGGGGCAGATTCGGACTTTTTGGGCAACGGTTTAAAACGAGAAATAGTTCAGTTCATATTTGAGTATAGTCCGCTAGGGGTATTTTTAGAATCGGTTGTTGACCCAAAAAGTCAAACGGACAAGGGGTATATTGGGCGTTTTAGTCATTACGGAAGATGGTGCTTTAAATGAGTATTTTGGTGTTCTTAGCTCGGTATAAAGTTGGTTGATATTTTGGGTTGACAACAAGTGACGAATTTGAAAAATTGATTGGATATTGGTTATTGACTCGAAGGGGCGAATTTACAAGTTCGGTTAGAGCTTCATTGTTTGGTTGTTTGACTTTATTTGTCAAACGGGCCAAAGCGGAAAAGAATTGTTATCGAACTTTCTCGGTGAAAGTATTTGACAAAGTTTTTCGTCAACGCGAGTGTGAGTCGTTTAAGGGAAATATTTGGAGAAATTTTATTTCCGGATCATCTCGTATGCTCGATTATTTGAGTTTATGCTGTTGATGGCATTTTCGTAAATAGCTGTTGATGGCAGTTTCGTAAATAAGTGCTGGTGGCATTTTTGTAATATTGCAGCAGTGGCAGTTTGATAAATACTGTGAAAATACAAGCTGAAAGTGTTTAACAAGTTCAACCATTGTCTTTTGATCAAACTTTTCAACGGGTTAAAGTTTGATTCGGTCAAACACATCATTTCGAGTTCAGATCAAGAAAATATTTCGATTTTCGATTCTTTCTTCGTGTTCAGTTCGTTATTTGTAAAACTCCAAGATGACAAATTATTATGAGATTGGTCCTCAAACTAAGTGCCCGAAGCTTTTTAGGTTGGATAATTTTTCCAAATGGGAACCGAGATTTAAAGCTCACTTGGGTTCTCTTCATCCAGAGTGTGTTCGCAATTTGAAAGATCTTTATATGAATCCAACTGTTGGCAGTGATACTTCAGGAATTACTGAAAAGGAGTTCAAATTTTATAATATTGATGAGAAGAAGAATCTTGAAAATGAGACGAAGGCATATTCTACTCTTACTATGGCATTATCTGAAAACATCTTTCATGAGTTTAGCCATATCAAAAAGTGTGCTACCCTGTTTGCTCAACTAAAGGCAAGAAGTTTAGGAAACACACTTGAAAGCAAGAAAACAATGTTGAAGTTTCGATTCAGAAACTATTCACTGCTGAAAAATGAGACTGTGGAAGAAATGCTGAATCGGTTCTGTCAATTGATTGCCGAAATGTCCAATGTGAAAATGGAGCCGAGTGAATGTGATCAAATTGACAGATTAAAAAATGCATTACCTCCTTTCTACTCAACTTACTTGATGGGTCTCACAGAAAATGGGTATTTCAAAACGTCAGATCTCAAATGTATAGATTTTGTTGACAAATTGAGGAAGCGTGAACTAGAATGTCAAAGCTCATCTAAAGCTAATCAAGAGCCTTCATTATCTAATGAGATTTCATCTGTAGAATCTTTTGATTTTGAAGTGGACGAAGATTGGTTAATGGATTTGAAGAAAGCTCATGTTGATGATGGTTGGTCTATGCTTGCAGATGAGATATCCAAGACCACCTCATCAATGAATGTTGATAAAGATCTAAATGTGATGGAAATTATCATGCCTACACAGGTAATTCTTCATGATAATCTTTATGAATCTTTTGATTCCGTGCCAAGATCACCTAAGGTATCTTCTAAACCATCTGATTCATTCGTTTGTGAAACTTGCGCTTAAGAGTTTAAATTCAACTGTTGTTGATGAACCTCAGAAAATTGATTGTTCTCAATGTGGTGAATACAAGTCTAAACTTGAATCAATTCGTCACCACAATGAGCAATTAGTTTTTGATTTAACATGTATTCGTGATAACTATCGACAAGTGGTTGAAAATAATCACAAATCTAAAGATAAGATTGATGCGTTGTCGATTAGTAATCATGACTTGAAAGCAAATTTTGAGTGTAAATTAATAATCATCGAAAAGCAGTTTCAAAAAATTTTAGAATTTAGAACCAAAATAACTGAGCTTGAAAATGAGGTGCTGGAGTTAAAGAATAAATTGGATAAATTTAGAAATTCATTTTTTTTACTCAATGAAATCATTGAAGTTAACAGCAATCACCGAAAGGGTGGTAAAGCTGGTTTAAGGTTTGTTGAAATCCCTCCTCCTTTTCGAAATGAGTACACCATGCGACCAGACACGGTAGATCTAAAAGAAGTGGACATTGACTATCCACTAACAGTGGATCCTCCTGTGATTGTTAGTAAGTTTAATATAATCAATGAGGAGAAAGTTAAACCAGTTGATCCAAAAACGGCTGTTAAGAAAGAAACAAAGTGTTTAACTCCAATATCTCATATTCAAGGCAATCTGGTTTTCTGTCAATCTAATGATGATATTCTTGTTGAAGATGTGGTTGAACCAGTGGTGATTCACAAAAATGAAAATATACTTGTTGAAAATCATATTCTTTGTGATCCACAAACTTTAGAGAAATAAAAAACTGGTAAACCAAAATTGGTTGGTACACCAAAGACATGTGAAAAGAAAGTTGTTTATGAAAAGATATCAAAATCATTTTCAAAACCGAGTGTTAAGGGTAAAAACTGAAAAGTTTACAAGTTAAAAGGTGTTGACAAGATGTTTGCTGATGAGCTCTTTCCAATAGCTCTTGTTAAACCTGAGTGTGTTGAAAAGGTTTATAATTGTGATCACTCAGATTTTCTTATCATGATGCATCAGTGATGCCTATTGGGGAAATGAAAAGGATAAGATCAAAACCCCACAAGGAATCTAAACCAGTGTTGTTTCAACAGAACAGATTTGTCAAATCTACTGATTCTGATGTATTGAAAAATTTTGCACAGTGTTCAAATCTTGAATTTTTCCAAAAGAAGAAAAGTGAGAAATTTCAACCCTCTGCGTCTAAGCTTGTAACAGAATCATCTTCGATCTGGGTTGAAATGAGAAAATGTTTTTATTGCAATGTCAAAGGACATTTGATTATTGATTGTCCTTATAGGAGAAAACTCAAATTGCCAGATGCTGTTAACAAGGTTTCATTAACTTTTGGGCAATTTGAGACATTTGAACGAAAAGCTAAACAATAAAGAGTTTATCTTAATTCATTGTTAAAGTCTCCTGAAACGTCTCACAGTTCTGATAGTGTCAAATTTTTGAGACAACAAGCTGATAAACCTTTACCAGCTTGGAAACTAAAGATTCCATCAGCCGTTGCTGATCATGTTGAGGATACTGGTCGACCTAAGACTATGGTCTGGGTTCCAGTTTCTCATTAAATTATCTAGTTTTTGTGCAGGGATATCCAAGAAGATCTATCAATGTCATATGGATTGTTGCTAATCAAATTTGTTGATAGTGGATTATCTCGGCACATGATGGGTGTTTTTGTTTAGTTTGATATGATTGTTACTTGCAAAGATTTAAAATTCATAAAATTTCAATAGGCAAACTTGTTCACCATTCATATTTTTAAAATACAAGATTTCTTTTTTGGTGAACAAGATCTTCAAAAGATTTATCCATGTTGGAAGATCATTTTTCATTTTTTGTTATGTTTTTGCAAATTTTTGTTATTGTTTATATTTTTAGGGGGAGAAAATTAGAAAAATCCAAATATATTGTGTTTCTGTATGAAAATATAAAAAATACAAAAATATGTTGTTAATTTTGAAAATTATAAAATTTGAGAAATGTGATTTGACATATATGGGAAATGATAGTACATTGACTTAGCAGACCTAACACATGAATAAACAAGACTAAAAAGTGCCGTAAGATCAATTGCATGATGTGTATGATAGATCGTATAAGTGCTGAAAAGATATAAACCTAAATGCTTGCCAAATCTAGTGGTGTTACATCTTGATGCATAGTTAATATCTGTATTAAGTACCAAAAAGTTTAAAGATTGCTGTGTGTGCATGTGTTCATTTTGTAAAGAAATTCATCTTATTTTTCTTTTTATTTTGCAAAGAAATTCAACTTCATTTTTTCTTTATTTTTATACAAATATTGGATCCTCTCCTGCGCGATAAGATTATCCGACCTGAGGGTTAAGATTTAGATATTCTGCTTTATTTTCTTGATGTTTCGTATAAAGCCTTGGACTTTCTCCACGCGATAATACGGTATTATCCGAATTGACTGTTACCGCCTTATACAACTTCAACTTATTTTTATCTTTTTATTTTGTTAAAATGAAACCTTATCTGCGTGTAGTAATACCGATCTTAAAGGAAAATTTTAACTTTTTGATTTATTTTCTATTTTTTATTTTTGCATGAGTCACAGCTAATCATTTCAAGAAAGAAAAATGAAACACATACATGTGAAATTCACTGTATAAGAGATATAAATATTGTGTCTGATAGGTGGGATCCACATAATATTTGTGCTTAATTGAATCTTAATACGTATCGTAAAGTTACTAACGAATCTTTATAAAGTTTAAAGTGGACAATTATATCTGCAATCATCATTGGGTTACACACTTAATAATGTCAAAATTGAAGTGTCGTTTAGGACGTTACTAGTCAATATGATCCTATGTTCTGATGTTTCTCACAAAAATATGTACTGCTTACATTTACTGCTTTAATTTCTTTTCGTTATTTTGAGAAAAATACAAGAATATGTGTTTTGGTATAAATTTTGAAAAATCAAAAATATTTTGGGTATGTTTTAGCATAAAGTTTGTAAAAACCAAAAAGATTTTTCTTTACAATTTATTTTTGATCTTCCGACAAGCGATATACATTTTCAAATTGTTTATACCGAGTTAAAAAATGTTTTCACCATTACACATTTATTTAGTGCTTAAATGCTAAATCAAGATAAACTTTACGGTTTATTGATGGAATGTGTTGATTGACTGCAGTTTTGAAAGAGTGATGATTATTCAATCCTTGAATCTTCTCAAGATGATGAATTTAAGGTATGGCAGAGTGTTCGAGTTAAACGGGAGTGAAGATACTGATCGTGTGTACAAAATTGATGCTGATAAAGATTAGAGACGTACAACTAATGCTAAGAGGGGGTTTGTTAATGTTTATTCTACATGGCATTACCTGTATAAAGACACACGTGAAGACCAACTGAAAGCGACAAAGACTAAAAGTTAAACGAACTCCAGCAATTGTCAAGGGGGAGTTTGTTAGTACGCGAAATGTGACAAGTGCTGGGAGTTAAACCGACGAGTCGCAAATGAGGCTGATCAAGACTTAATGAATGAGGAGTTAGTGAGTAACGAATGAGGAGTTAGAATATGCGAATGTGCACAGTGTATAAATAGATTGAGTTAGACAGCTAGTTACACAAGTTCATTCATTCTTACGAGACATCGATTTGTACCGTAACTCTGCCGAAATTTCTAATGAGCTTCAACGAGTTAATATTTATATTTTGTCTTCGTACTCGGTCGTTTTCATTCATCGGTTAGCATCGAAACGCACCGAAACTAACTCCGTGCATTTTCGGTTTCGTAGATCAATATCGAGTTCATCGATCCTTATCGGGAAAAACAGTAGTATTGAATATAAGATTGTTAAAGCAAACACAAAGAAAATAAACAAAAGATTCCAATATATTCAATAAATCGTTGATGAACAATGGAACAGTTTATCGGGTTTGCATGGAATGTCTAGGGTTTCGTGTATTCAATAACGGCCGTACTAGGTAACATAAATGAGTAATATTCTCTCAATGATCGTTATGCACCAGTACCACCCTATTTAGAAAACCTAGGACTTTATTTATAGGCCTATAGACATTCCTTCTAGAAACCCTAATGATTACATAATGAATGACAAATAAATAGAAGTGTAAACTGGTCTTCAAATATGATAAATCCTTGTCGAGTAGTGTATACTTGAAACATGTGTTCGAGCAGACTTTACTTAGAATATTTTGAGATCTTTCTTTATTGTATCCATGCTCGACCCACCAAGATGCTCCAATGACTTGGTTCATGTTGGATAGATCGAGTGTTTGCTCGGATAGCAAACTATACTCGATGAAGAACATCCTTGCTTGACAAAGTGTAGCTTTCTCGAAGCCTTCTACACTTAGAAGAATTCCAGAAGATAATCTTACAAGCGTAAGATATCATGCTCGAGGTAGTAATCTTCATGCTCGAGGGTCCAAGCTTGCTCGAAGTCCATACTTAGCCATTTCTTGAGGAGGTTGAGAAGATTCCAATCTTCCTTTGCAAATATCCGACTCAACAATCTCCCCTAGATTGGAACAAGCTCAGATGTACCAAAACATACTTGCATTTAGTTACACATTTGTCAAAATATACTTACCAATCATATGAAAGGAAATAGTCATTACATTACATAATCAGAATTATGCCTTTAAGACATTACAAATCAAATTACAAATTTATCAACTTACAAAATTCAAACCAAAATACATAAAAAGATAAAAACTACAAAAATTCTCAAAGATACTCCCTTTCAGAACACCTCCTGTAGTTCACTATCCTTACTCCAGCCTCCGAGCCCTGTTGAATCTCGCATTTCTAAGCACTACGGCTCGTTGCTTGAACATATACAGCTCTACACCATCCAGTGAGTCCAGTGGTATCTCCACTCCCATAATGTCAGTCAAATCTTGGATGTGTATGAACTACAATTCAGAATCATGCTCCACTATAGCAATCACTTTTCCTTCTGAGTTTATGAGCGACACATTATCACTTTTCTTATTGAACGTGATGCTTGTGATTCTTCCATTTTCTTGAACTTGAGAATTTGGTACCAACATCTCCCTCCTCATAGCAAGGCTCTATCTAAGTGTTCCTTGAGTAGAGCTAGAACTAGATATCTTCTTTTGTGTGCTGGAGCTTGATGATGATCCTTGTTTCTATGTAGTTCCCCTTTTCTCTTCTTGCAAAAATGAATATTCTGATAGTCTTACCTCTCTTAACCTCTTCTCTCTCTTTGTCTTTTCAGCTTTAGAATAAGTCCATTTTCGTTTCCTGTCCAACAAAGGAAATCCTTTAGAGTGTTGTTCATGCAAGAATTTGGAGAGATTATTCCTTTGTTGTCCAGCCAGCCTGTCCTTCTGAAGATAGTCATACAGATCCAACTTGGCCATTTCTTCTAGTTGTTCTCTCATGAACTCTTTAAAATCATCTTTGAACACTATCATGCTTTCCACTCCATCTTGTGTGACCATTTTCAAAGTTTTTGACCTCGAATCAAAATACAGATTTGTTGGCAAATTGAAGTAGTTTCTTTCAGGTTGTTGCCTTTGTTCTTCTGATCTCACTGTTTGCTTGAGGGATCTTGATGATGATGTAGATGGTGTCTTTGAGTGTTTCTTTTCTGATTCATCATACAATCTCTTTATCTCTGACTTGGCTTTCAAGATTAGCTCCATGTACTTTGCTCCTCTTTTACATAATACACCAACCATTTCAGCCGTTTCAACATCCATTAAACCTTCATCTTCTACATGCTCTGGATTATCCTCAACAGGCTATATAACCTTTCCCATCCTTCCTTCTTTTTCCAATTTCTTCTTCTCCTCGTTATATAATCTCAGCTGTCTGTTGTAAACTTCAATCATCTCCTCTTATGATAGATTTTCAATTTCAGCATTAGTCAAGCCTTTTGTTAACAATAGCTTCTTCAAGATTTCAACTCTTTCAGGATCTTCAAACCATTCCTTAACCTTAGCCCTCTTTTGCTCATTTATCAACCTGGCTTTTTCTTCTTCAATCTTTTTCTGCTTTCTTTTTCAGCCCTTAATTTTTCTTTCTTTTCATCATGAGCTTCTTTCACTAATCTAACTTTTTCTTTCAGTATGGTCTTTGAGAGATCTTTGATAGCATTGAAATCATATCCATGTTCAACTGAGAATCTCACTTCAACCTTATACTCTGTTAAGCCCTTTCTACAAATCTTCCTCTCTCCAAGTCAACCTATTTATTGTAAAGTTTATCTATCTCTTCAAATATTTGTCTATTCAGAAAATAGATGACATGCTTGTTCTTAATTAAGTACTTCCTTTTAAAGGTTCTCTTCTTCCACCCTTCAGCTAAGTTAACAACATCCTCTCCTTTCATCAGTTCTAAGTGCTTTAGTTCATATTCCAAACTCAATAAAAATTCTATACTTTCTTGTAATTCTTTTCTTTTCTTTTCTTTTCCCTGGCTTCCATTCTCTCCTTGCCCTTTTTGGCAACAAAATAATCCAGGTCAGCATCAGATAGCTTTTTGACAGTATCAAAGTCTACTCCACAATTCACAAGAAATACAATCCTTAGATCTGATCTTCTTTGTTCATCAAGACTGGCTTGAATATTCTCTCTATGTTCATCAGACACATGAATCTGAGGAGATTTCACTTCCTCTTCTTCTACAAAAATTATATCATCATCAATACCTTCCAATGCCTCAATTCTAGGTTCATTTGATTCAACATTCTTCATTTTCCCCCTTCTTTCATACACTTTCTTCACAGGAGGCTTTCCTTCTTTCATTGTTTTCTGTCATCTAGGTTCAAGGATTTCAACAACTATCTCTTCAATTCTCTCCACGGGTTCTTCAATTATAGGTTCTTCTGTTTCAGTAGGTTCTTCAATTATTGGCTCATTTTGGTTCAATGATGTGTCTTATTCATTTATTTCTTCAACCCTTGGCTCAGGTATATTTTCAAGTAGATTGTGCCAGCCTATCTTCTTCTTGCATTTTTCTAGCAGCCTCCACAGTCTCCTTTGCCGCATTAGTGTTCGGCATTTTATTCGTATTCATATTTGTATTAATGCCTGCAGCGAATTGTGCTGCTATTGCCGGAAGTACTGTCTGCAGTTGCCGAGCAATCATCTCGGACACATCCGCCCCAGATAATGTGTTTACTTTCTTCAAGACCATTCTATAACGATAATTAATTATACCGAAATTAATATTGATTCACTACATAACTTATCTCAAAAGGAATCACATTAGCTAGTGATCATGTATTTCAAATAGTACATTTGTATCACACACGTCTATTCATGTGTCTATTTACCAAGGATAGTACATAGACTTTACCTAATAAAGGTCATTGTTTGCATGTATATATCAAAAGTTGCCACCCAGTGACAAGTAATTTTAACCCGGTAAGGGTCAATATTGTAATAAAAGATCCAAATTGTCCTCCATATCAACATAGCATACTACTAGATAATACCATAATACCTTGTTAACCCGTGCACAGCAGTTCACAACTCGCACAACAATTATTCCAATACGAACCCACCATTGGGCAATTGTTTTGTCTGACACTCCCGTAAATAGGCATCTGACCACTATGAGTTTAAACAGTTTGTTAAAAGTTAGAATGTACTCATACATCTCACTTTACCTCTGAATGTTACTAAATATAACTATAAAATATTCTTTCACCAAGTCAGTTAGTACCCTTAACCAAGCCGGTCTACTAAAGTGATGATTTATTAGTTGGGAGTTAGTATGTTCCATACAAGCCAAGATACGTCTTCGACCCGCCAGCCTGAGGGTTCTCTCCTATAGCAAGTCGAACTAAGTGGAGATGACGTATGAGTAATTGGAGATACTTGCTACACAAATGGTTTGATGAGTTTGCTGGTTAGGGAGGTTCGTTAGGGTCGATAACACTAATGATGTAAAAGATTTTTAAACTATAGCTGGTCATTGGTATATACAAGTGCACGGTCTGTTATAAAATTCAGGACTCGGTAAGGTAATTATTATATTTATAATTTGATAAATCGGACTCGTCACTAGGTGTTTCTCTAGGAATAATGTTTGTTCCTGAACGACGGAAGTAGAAAGATGACCGGAAAGTAGTTTAGTTTACTGTTAGAAAGCGGGTATATATGATAAAGATTAGGCCCAAACTAAGAAGTGTTGTACCCC
This sequence comes from Bidens hawaiensis, assembly GCF_021521415.1. Lineage (NCBI taxonomy): Eukaryota > Viridiplantae > Streptophyta > Magnoliopsida > Asterales > Asteraceae > Bidens > Bidens hawaiensis. The sequence continues at coordinate 20,751 of NW_027492693.1, read as the reverse complement.
CTTGAAATAAGTGTATACAGATCACACCTCCTACAGTTCTTTTCTGGGTCTTAAATATTAAGCCTAATCTGTGGTTCTGTCATACAATAAGATCCAGTTTGGACTCGATAGAGAATTCTCAATATCCTCGTTTATAGGCAACATCAGTTCTTCATCCAATACAAAACTGCCTGATCTTGACATCTTTCCGTGCAGCGGTTAGTCATAAAAATATAATATTTTTCGATAGTATGAATTAGAGTAAGGAATATTTTTAATTGGGGCAAAATATAATGTTAATTATAATTAGGTATAATATTAATAAAAATGAAATATAGTATTAATTATAATAAAGTTTAATATTAATTATAATTGGATATAGTATTTATTGCAATAGGATTTATCATTACTAACAATACACTACATACACGTATTCATATACATTATATGTAAGGCCCCGAACCCCGGGAACCCTACAGTTGGTATTCATACAAAATACTTAAGAAAATATTTAAACTTGAAAACGGTTCCTTCCATTAAAACAAACATCTCAGAGTATAATTCAGCGGAAAACATAAATAATAAAATAAGTTCCCAAAAACCCTGGGAATTTTTGCCCAAAACCAATTTAAATATACTTTATAAAACTTTTTGAAATAAAATGTTCAAAAATAAATTTTTCCATCCACGTATGCCCTTCACCGTCCAAGTAGCTTCGTGCACGTCCAAGCGATAAGGCATCCTCTTCCTAACCTGAAACTCACACTAACATGCACAAAAAGTCAGCTTGAGCTGAGTGAGTTCAAGTTTTAAGTAAATAACATCAGTAATAATATTTATGATAGTCATTCCAAAAGTTTAAAAATAAAAAGGGTACGTCAATTAAGTCATCATCACTGATAAATAATCGTTCTCATACATATATATATATATATATATATATATATACACATAAATATATATAAACATCCTTACAAGTACATCTCTCTCTATATATATATATATATATATATAACATCAGGGTCGAGCAAACGTACAACACAAACACGTAACATCTCATCAACTCATGCAAACACAAAGTAGGCATACGCAACATCAGTAGTCGATACGACTACAACATCGCCAAATATAGGCCAAACAATAATGTGTATATATATATATAATATAACATCCCAAGGCCTACCATATACTAGCAAGCCTATGTAAAACAGTTTAAACGTTTCATCAGGAAAATCACTTAGGTATGCATGCTAGCCCAAAACTTGAAAAGAGTGAAAAAGGGGCATCATGAACTCACCTGACACAAGACACGGATTCACCACGAGCTAGAGAATCCCTAAGTAATCCCAAAACTCAAACACCTGTCGGTTTACATTCAGTCAATACTAATGACATCAAGATGACTCGTTTATCCTACGAGACGTTCTAACATGGTTCGAGTTACCTAAACCCTCGACCTCATCAAACTTAATCACAACAGCCCCCGAGGTCTCACACTCACCAAAACGACCCTTAGGTACTCCCGGGAATAAAGAATTCCCAAATTACCCCCCGGAAGCACTAGGTGATACCAATACGCGCGTTTAAGAGTCGTTTAGGCCGTTAACATCCAACTCAGCCTTGTGTGGACCCATTATGATAAAATCACATCCAACAAGCCCACACGATTCAAATGGGTCGGTAACTCGCAAGTACAATGCACCAACTACTCAATAACCGCAATTGCGTGTTGTACCGACCCGTTGGAGTAACCGACAACCAATTCAGCCCCATAACTTATAAAAATGATTTTGCAACAGCCCGTACATCAAACCAAGTGTCCCCGAGCTGAATTGGTTGTTAATCACTTCAACACTCGCGTTTAACGCATCAAACTACAATTCTAGTCAACCGAACACTAACAATCTAACTACAACTAGCTGACCAATCTAACGAACACCAATGAACATGATTTTTAGGTATGATATACGGGACATACCTAGGAAGATTGTGGTGCAAAAACTCACTTCAAACAGCCTCGACAAGAACACAATTGAACATCCACTGGTTAAGCCTAGAACGAAACCTCGATCAATAACAAGTAAAACGTGCAGATTTTAGCATGCGAAGATGCATTTAATTACATAGGGTGACCTTTGAAATAAATTATTAAATTTTTACTAAACTTTAATAAATGCCTTAGGTTTATAAAAGTATTTTTATTATATTTTTCTAGTGGACACAAAAATTATAAAAATTCCTCCAACACAGCAAGATACATGCAGCTATTTCAGTGCGCAAAAAAATGGTTTTATTTTTATAAAATTCATTACCGAACCAAATTAAACGATTCCAATTGGGTTTGATTCTTAACTCAAAATATTAAGTTCCAGAAGTGGAACCAACTAATTTGGACTTGTTAAAAAAGAGTTATGATGTCGGGAAGACAGACCAGAGTCCGTTATCCCGCATCAGCTTTGACACTCGATTTTATAAATTCATAAAAACCATTTAAATCTCGACCAAACATTACATATTATACCTTTCTGGAAACTAGACTCAAAGTAGAACATCATGGAATCAAGAATCGATCAAAAAAAATTGATTATCATCGCGTTAAAGACCCTACAATAAACGTATACGAATCTGTCAGCAAACTGTTATCATCAAAACTCAACCCTAACGTGTTCGATAACGGGTTTAATGGTGAAAAAAACGTGCATGGAAGACTAACCTTTAATTGAAGTTTTACGCTCATGACTTGGCCGGAAAAAAAGAAAAATCGCAGGGTTCTTTTGGCCGATCGGCTGCTGCTAGAGTTAGGGTTAGGTTAGTTTTTTTCTGTTTTTTTTTTTATGTTATATATAAGAAGTTACATCCAAGTCCCTCCAAATTGAAGTATAAGGCATTATGGAAGAAAAGTTAAATGGTTTAACGTACCGAGATAACGTAAAGGCTTCCGAGAAACGTCGGTTAAATCCCGAGAATTGTACATACTTTACAAGCTTTAACTCTTGGAACCGAAATTAACGGGCGTTACATTATACCAGATAAGCACGTGTGCATGTTACATATATATACTTAACATCACCTTTTATACACATATGTTGCCATTTTTACCTATCGGTATGTTCCGCGACTTCTTCCCGAATTCCCTCGTACAAGCAAGTCTGTTATTAAGTTCCAGACCATAATAACTCACTTGTCCTTCTAGTTCATCCCGGTATCCATCAGTATATATCATTACTTATTATTAATTTTTCCCAAAGATAATCGAGCCTACAGTTATATTTTAGGTATCCTAAGGGATAAACTAATCCTTTATAACCAATGGCTCTGATACTAACTTCTGACACACCCCGACTAGCAAATGCGGAAGCGTAAAACAGGAATGTAACAGACACCTCTTGTATCAACCACATTGTTTATAAAGAAATATTACAAACTAATTTATAATATTTTACATTGTTATAACTTCTTTTACAAACTATGTGTTACAACCCAATTCCAGCCCGTTAAGCTGCTTTACCCAGCATTGATCACAAGCCAAACACGTAGCACATTAGCTTTCTACTCCACTTTGCTGGACACCTGAAAAGCATGTTAAAACGGATCAACTATAAATAGTTTGTGAGTTTCACGATTTTCAATGAAATTAGTTGTGCTTACCGTACTATCAGATTATAATCTGTACGTACACGCGCATGTAAGTATGCATGTATGTTTACATGTCTGTATGTACATCTGTATGATTGAATGTACACATATATGTTTGTATATTTACGATATATTTGTACTAAGCAACAGTGAAACCTTGATAGTTGTTCGTGCAACGTGGCTCCATTTCCCACGTCTACAACTGTGGCCCCCGTTCCACCCACAACATATTTCAAGTAACTGCGTTTAATATTACATAATGTGTATGCATTAGTATATAAGCAGGTATAATCACAGTAGATTCTTGGCATTCATGCCATAATCAAGTTAGTTTGTTCAGTTGCAGTAGAAACTTGGCATCAAGGCCATACTCAACTTAGTTTGTTCAGTTGCACTAGACTTGGCATACGTGCCATACTCAACTTAGTTTGTTAAATTATAGTAGAATCTTGGCATTCAAGCCATACTCAATTTAATTTGTTCAATTGCGGCAGAACCTTGGCATTCGCGCCATACTTAATTGAATACGTCATATATAGAATCATGTATATAATCAATAGTACTATCCACATTCTATGGCTCATAATCAATTACTATAGGGCCCTTTCGTGTGTCAGCACTTAGGTAACTCATATGATAGTGCATTTCCAAATGAGTAAATACACATAAACATGTTGTTCACCCCAAAAATTCGTAAAACAGTTTAAAAAGAGGGGTCATGAAACTCACGGTTTAGTAGGTAATCTGTGCGATATTAGCTCGTGGTTTGTTTCTCGTGCTACCACTTATTCCCTATAATCTCCATACTAAGCTGAGCTGTATATCTAGTCTGGGTATGGCTGTCACGCCCATGCAGAACATGTCAATAGGCTTAGATTGTGAAGACGTTCAGTGTCTAATGTTGAAAATCGAACTTGGCTCAGTTTCACCGTTTCACCTGCTGGGCCAAGTTGATCGTTTACGAGTTTAGAAAGCAGTTATGATCACATAAACTTGGTTAAATGTGATGGTTGATAAAATAATTAAATTTATAAAGAAAAATCATAGTTTAGAGGTTTGGATTCGCTACAAGGCTCATTTCCGCTTATTCAATCTGGTTTGGAGAAAAACGCGCATAATTCATCTGAATTGTCCGGATTTCTCACAAAAAGCTCGGCTTTACTTAATTAAGCCAAAAATATGATTTTTGGCACTCTTGATGTTATGATATCCCAGCAGGTTCGTTAATTACAATACTGTCGGTTTTTGTTAGAATCGAATTTGTTTAACTCTCGAATTAGCATAACTAATTATCAGTTTATCGTTGCATTATGCACTTAATAATTAAAATATGTAGATTTTTAAAATTATTTCTGGAAATATTTGTTGATTTAATAATTTATAAAAATTCATTTTATATGTTATTTTTAACCCGTAATCAACCGTTTATACCAAACGACTTCCTAAAAATCAGATAAATTTTTTGAGTGACCCAAATGGCTTCCAAAATACCCTGTAATATGAACTTCACAATATTGCCAACATACCTTTTTGAGCCAAAAACGACCATAAAATCCTGAATAAACGCGAATCCAGAAACCAAATCTAGGGTTCTCCAATTGAGCTAAAAATTTAGATGTGATCATTTGGTGCATTGCCTGAGTTCTCCAGAGAATTTCATAATTTTCAAGCAATTTAAGTATTTTTCACAAATAAAAGCTCATAAGCGGTAATAGTATCACCAAATATTCTCGGGTTATTGAAAAATTACCAAATTTAGGCAGGAACTCATTAATATGATCTCTGATGTCCCTGTAAAGTTGCAAAGGCTAAAAATGATCACATCACAATAGAATCCTAAACAACTCCTAAGCAAGTGTTTCGGTAATACCTTTGCGGTTTTCGGTTGTTTCGACCCCTTTCTTGCTTTTCTGGGTTCTTTTCTTTCTAGTTAAGGTAACTAAAGGTCCTATATCACAAAACCAAGCATGCATCAGCAATCAACCAGACTTGAAACATAGGGTTTTGGTTAGGGCTTCAAACCGAGTTTTTGAACAGTAAAAACGCGATTTAAACCTCTTAATCCTTGTTTATGGCCAAAAATGTGTTTGATTCTGATTTCTAAACATGTTTTGGATCAAAAGATGTTTTTGGATCAGTTTGAAGGTTTTTACATGGTCAAACATGATTTTACTAATAAAACCCTAATCCTATGTTTATCTACATGTTTAAAACAAACTTCAAACTCACAAATCATGTTTGTACCTTGGATGTTTTGGCTGGAAATGAAATATTATTAGGTGGTACAGATGTGGATATGTCAAAAAATGATATTTGAGTTGGTAAGAAACTTAAAGGGGAAGGAAACCAAAAGGAGGTGCCCACCCCCCACTTGTGGCCGCCACCTTAGGGGGGGTCCCTTTGGCCCCTCTCTTGGTAATTTCCTTGTTTTACATGTACTATGTGAAATCCCAAGTCCAAAAACTATTTCGGGTTTGGTTTTTGACAAGAAAAATATATCGGGTATGACAAACAGCGCGAAACGAGTGTTTTTCAGCCAATTTTTTGTAAATTTAGAAAAACATACCATTTGTTTGTAAAAATCCAAAGTATTTTCATGGGTCACTTAAAACATTCCAAATAAATGTTTTATAAGTCTTTTTCGGCTTAGTGGATGATACAATCCTTATGTTTGGAACTATCTTTCTCGTTTAAAGTCATAGCGGGTGGTTAAACGAGTATCTTTTCGTTTAACTGGTTTGCTATAGTAATAAGGCCATAATATCGATATGTTAGATTATAATATACGTATATCACTTATAGATGGCCCTCCAAGATATCCGGGTCATAAACAGACTTGTTTGGTTATTCGTTTGTTCGTTACGTAATACGCGGTTCATCACTTACTCGATAATTAAATACTAAGGCATACTTGGTTTTGTCACGAATGTCACACATAGGAATCATAACAAATTATAATAAAATGTTTTTTTTACCTTTTTAAAGTTATGTCTTGTGATCTTTTATTTGTTTTATGTTTTTCTTATACCTTCTCAACAGCATCTACGGATCTTACCAACACGACACAAAGTTCGCCAATCGTTAGCAATGCATCAATCGGTGACACAAGTTCGCAACACAATATTAATAATGAACGTAAGAACAAAACTCAAAGTTTTATAACATAATTACCATTTCTCCTTTTAAATGTTTTAAATTTTTTTCCAATGTGTTAGAAACTTTGGAACCTATTTTTACTTCTCCCAAATGGAACAAAGTACTGGATCTCGAGTGTCCCCGCAGCTGAAAAACCTAAAATAGATGCAGAATTTAACTACTGGGAAGATGTTGTCACCATGTACAAGTCCTACGCAGAAAAACACGGTTTTGATATCAGGATCTCGACCAAAACCTACACAATTGTGTCCCTTCGCATAGGTACATTGTTTGCTCGAGAAATAGTAAGCGGCATTTCAAACCAATTGACACTGCAAATACTGCATCGTCTTCAAAGCAACGCAACACGAAGAGTAAAGTTACCGGTTGCGATGCATGTAAAAAAGTCAACATTAAAGTTGTAGAAGGCTTAGAAACATACACTTTATATCACTTTAACGAGCCCCACAATCATGGGCTTGTGAGTGAGCATAATATAGACCTAACTAGAGATAAAAGATAGATAGATTTCTCAAATAAGGAGTTCACTCAAGGTCTCCAATCAATGGGGTTCGGTCTAACAAAAGCTCATCGTGTCCAAAGCTCTTTGAAGGGTGGTCAGCACCTTGTACGAGGGACTAAGGATGACTGGAAGAACCATATTCGAGACGTTAGGTGTTACATTGCATACCGGGATGCATAGATGGTTATCAATAAGTTAATTAATAGTAGCCTCCATTTCAAAAACAACTTTTTCGAGTACCTTGCTAACACGAGAGAGCTAAGAAATATGTTTTGGGCAGATGATATATTGCAAAGCAACTACAAGTTGTTCGGCGATGTGTTAGCATTCAACGCTACTTACCATAGTAACAGGTTACTATCCATATTATTATTATATTCTCAATAATTTGCTTAAATATATTTATTAAGAGCCTTAATTTTTATTGTAGCTTTTCTGTCGATCTCGGGCGATTTTCAATTTGCTTGTGATTTTACAGATTTTGTCGATGGTTTCTTGAATCAAGTCAGATCGTGTAATTTGGGTATCTCCAACCTCAGTCCAACACAAGGGTGATCTACATTTCCGTCCGTACAACACTTCATACGGTGCCGCTTGAATGCTACTGTGATAGCTATTGTTGTACGAAAATTCAACCAGTGGAAGACGTTGATCCCAGTTTCCACCGAAGTCTAGTACACAAGCGCGAAGCAAATCTTCTAAAGTTTGAATGGTTCGCTCAAATTGACCGTCGATTTGGGGATGGTAGGCGGTACTTAGGTCAATTCGGGTTCCCCAAGCTTCTTGTACAGCTTGCCAGAAACGAGAAGTGAAATGGCTATCGCGATCAGAAATAATTGAAACGGGTACGCCGTATTGGGATACGATTTCATTGATGTAGATGTGAGCAAGTTTTCATTTTCCAAGTGATCTCCTTTCAGAGCTTCGTTTTAAGCAATACGAATTTGCTCGGTGAGACTAGTTTGGACGATCATTCCAAGTGCTCGGACCCGTAGTGGTTTGATCCTGTCTTTTCTGCTCAAAGCATCTGCCACTATATTAGCCTTGCCCGGGTGGTATCGAATCTCACAGTCATAATCGTTCAATAGTTCTATCCATCTCCTTTGCCTCATGTTTAATTCTTTCTGGTCAAAAATATGTTGTAGGCTTTTGTGGTCGGTGAATACTGTACACTTGGTGCCATACAAATAGTGCCTCCAGATCTTGAGTGCGAAAATAACCGCGCCTAGTTCCAAATCATGGGTGGTATAATTCTTCTCGTGCACCTTTAATTGTCGAGAAGCGTATGCTATGACTTTGTTTCTTTGCATAAGTACGCACCCTAAACCTTTCCGGGACGCATCACAATAAACTACCAGATCATCAGTTCCCTCTAGAAGACTCAGTATCGGGGCCTGGCATAGTTTCTATTTTAGCAACTGAAAAGCCGCTTCTTGATCTTCTCCCCACACATAAGCGCGATCTTTTTGAGTCAAAAGGGTTAAAGATTGGGCTATGCTTGAAAAGTTAGCAATAAAACGCCGATAATACCCAGCTAAACCCAAAAATTGGCGGATTTCTTTCGGTGACTTTGGGGCCTGCCAATTTTAATGGCTTCAATTTTGCTCGGGTCTACATGGATACCATGTCGGTTAACAACGTGCCCTAGAAATTGTACTTCTTGTAGCCAAAATTTACACTTTAACAGCTTGGCATACAACTTTTCCTGCCTCAACAATTCCAAAATAGTTCGTAAATGCTGCTCGTGTTCCTCCTTGGTTTTCGAATATATCAAAATGTCATCAATAAACACGATAACAGATTTGTCGAGATACGGTTTATAAACTCAATTCATAAGGTCCATGAAAACTGCGGGAGCATTAGTCAGTCCGAACGGCATAACTAAGAAATTATAGTGGCCATAACGAGTTCGGAACGCCGTTTTAGACACGACTTCCTCTTGAATCTTAACTTGACGGTAACCGGATCGAAGGTCAATTTTCGAGAAATAGTTTGCCCCTTGGAGTTGGTCAAACAAGTCATCTATTCGTGTAAGAGGGTATCGGTTCTTGATGGTAACTTTGTTTAATTCCTAGTAATCGATGCACATTCTAAAACTTTCATCTTTCTTCTTTACGAACAATACCGGTGCTCCCCAAGGAGAATAACTGGGACGTATAAAACCCTTATCTAACAACTCCTGTAACTGGTTGGATAGTTCTTGCATTTCAGAGGTTGCCAATCGATAAGGTGCCTTAGCAATAGGGGCTGATCCTGGAATTAAGTCTATGCGGAATTCAACCTGTCGGTTCGGTGGTAATCCGGGTAAATCGTCAGGAAAGACATCGGTGTATTCACTTACAACGGGAATGTCTTCTATGCGTTTCTCATCAGGATTCTTTATAGTCACGTTTGCCAGGAATGCCATACAACCTTGGCGTAAACATTTCAACACTATGAGATGAGACACGAGAGGTAATATCGAACCAGACTTCTCTCCATGTACTACAATCACCTCACCGTTCGAAAAGTGAATTTTAACTGTCTTGTCATTACACACAATCTCCGCCTTATACTTGGTTAGCCAGTCCATGCCAACGATTACATCAAAACTTCCTAACTCTACCGGGAGTAGGTCAATAAGGAATGGGTGGTCATTAAGAATAATGGAACAGTTTTGGATTATTTGGTTGACAGTTATGGAGTTACCGTTAGCGAGTTCTATAGTATAGGGATTTGTTAGTTCACTAACTGGCATGTTACCCAGGGATACAAAGCTAGAGGAAACAAAGCTTCAATCGGCACCAGTATCAAATAATACAGAAGCATATTGATCAGAAACAATAAATGTACCTGTTACCACGTTCGGGTCTTGTCGTGCTTCTCCAGACCCGATAACAAACGCGCATCCCCGAGACGCACTTGAAGTCGATGCTTGGTTTCGACCGGTGACTGCTCCTTGATTTAGCTTGGGGCAGTCCCTTCTAAAGTGTTCTGTGCTCCCACATTCAAAACAAGCACGGCGATTCACTACAGTTGAGTCTTGTTGGGCTGGTTGCTGACGAATCAGTTGTGGTCTCGGTAGTTGGGGACGACGGGGTTGAGTTGTTTGAGTTGGTCGGCTCACAATTTCCATACCGATTCGGCAATTGGGACCACCATTGTGTCCAGTCCTTCCATACCTTTGACATATTATCGGTCTACACTCACCCACATGATGAAAATTAAATTTATCACATTTTGGCCACGGTCCCTTGTACCTATCTCGTTTCACTTCAGAACTGCTCAAGACATAATTTTGTATTGTTGGGCGTGCACGTTTATTTGCTGGCCTTCCTTGTGATCCTGATCCATAATTGGTTCGCTTCATACCTGATGATTCCCCGGCCATTCTCAACACTCCGCTTCTTACCAAGTCGAAAGTTACGATGCCGGCCTGAGTCACGGCATTCTCAAATGATGTATGGCCAACAGAGTTCACCAAACTCCTCACTTCTGGGGCTAAACCCCAAATATAACGTTCAACTCGTTTATCTTCAGGAGTTACTAACCATGGTACTAAACGGGCCAATTCATTGAAGCGGTTCATGTATCCCAAATGATCCGCTCCTTTCATCTCCAAACTCCAAAGTTCGTGTTCTAATCTTTGAATTTCGTTCTTTGGGCAGAAATGTTCCAGCATCAGTGTTTTGAGTTCAGCCCATGTCATGCGATTAACCGCATCCTGCCCTTTTATCTGAACTGTAGTGTTCCACCACATCAAAGCATGCTCCGCAAAAGTAGAAGCAACATACTTGACAATGTTTTCCGGTGGACAATTGCTGATATTGAGGACAGATTCAGTCTTTTCGATCCATTTAATCAGCCCGTGTGGCCCTTCAGTGCCGTTGAAATCAATCGGTTTACAAGCCATAAAGTTTTTGATCGAATATTCCCTTCGAGGGGGATTAGGGTTGTTATTGTTATTGTTTGGGTTCGGTGGGGGATTATTGTTGTTGACATTATTTGCATCAGGTGGGGGATTATTATTTGTAACTGTTTCATTGTTGGTTGGGGGAGCATTATTGTTTTGTTGTTGGTTTGTTTGCATATTTGCGTTTACATCGGCAGTTACTTGTGTTACAATAAGCGGAATTACTGCCTGCATTTCCTGAGCAATCATCTCGGCTATTTCTGCCTCAGTCATAGGGTTTGCTTTTTTTGGGGCCAATCTATAATGATAAACAAATATAAGCCAATTAGTACTCATTCCAGTCTACGGCACTGTGTAATAGTAATCATAATAAATGTTGTACAGGTAAATCAGATAACATACTAACATTTCACAAATTGTTCTGTACATTGATATCAAAAGTACATAGACTTAGCCTGATAAAGGCCAGTGCTTGCATGTATAAATCAAAATCTGTCACTAAGTGACTGTTAAACTTAACCCTATAAGGGTCAGTGCTTGAATAATGTACAAAGTTGTGCTCCCCGTTAACATAACATACTACTATATACATACATGGAGTATCAAAAGATCATTTATACATAATTGTAATATTCCGCATCTATTCATACAGACGATAGGCTAACCACAAACATAAAAATAACAGCACCGTAATCACCCAGTAACAGTTCCACAGCCGAACTGTCACCCAATCCAAACAACAGTGGTGGTAGGAATCTGACTGCTGCAAGTTCAGTACTATCTGATGTAATGTTGATAAGTACTGGGTCACGTCCCTCCTCTCCTGGTTAATGTTAGTTATGGCTATCGAGTGGTCTATCACACGGTCAGTCAGGACAGCCATCCAAGAGTTGTTTCCTGCGTTTGGGAGGTCAGGGCGAGGGGTAGGTATACTCAATGAACGGGAAGATGAAGTATCTACCCTATGGCGTGAAGGTCCTCCCCGGTCGTGGGTAGATCTGAATGGAATCGAGGTAGGGTCAATCGGGGTTACCCTAATACGAGCAGTCTGCCGGACTCGCGCAGTAGCTGAAGTCGTCGGCGACAGGTGTATGGGTGGAGTGGGTGATCTGGCTACTCTAGCAGGTGAACGATACTGACTGTTAACTTTGTCTTGATCCCTGCGTGGTGACCTGGGTGGATAACTATCGCATCTGTAGCCGGATAGATCAGGCACATTCCTGGGTAGCTCTCTACAGATAACTTCTTCTTCCACCTCTTCCTCTTCCTCCTCCGGCTCCTCTTCTTCTGGATCCTCCTCTGATTCTTCCTCGGGATCCTCCTCTACAGATATTACCGGTTCTTCTTCCGGTACGTAGTCGTTATTTCTTGATATGACTCTGCACAAAGGTTAGTTATAAGAATAATATCTATTGCTATCGCTAACTATTTTCGAGGAGATTAATTAATTAAACCAATTTTAATATTAATTATATCAGAATATAATATTAGTTTTATTAAGATTTTTAATTATTATTATTATTATTATTATTTAAATCAATACTGAATATAAATGAATATAATATTCATAGTAAAATTTACCGTCATTAACAGTATCGTACATACACGTATTCATACACCTTGTTCCACATAAGAACGTATGAGTGTTACATATATATATATATACTTTCAAATTACCTTTTATACACATATGTTGCCACTTTTACCTAATCATACGTTCCGCGACTTCTCCCCGAATTCCCTCGTACAAGCAAGTCTGTTATTATGTTCCGGACCACAATAACTCACTTGCCCTACAAGTTCATCCCGACATCCATCAGTATATAATATTAATTTATTATTTAATTATTTTTCCCAGAATTAATCGAGCCTACGGTTATATTTTAGGTACCCTAAGGGATAACCTAATCCTTTATAACCAATGGCTCTGATACCAACTTCTGTCACACCCCGGCTAACACAATGCGGAAGCGTAAAACGGGAATGTAACAGATATCTCTGGTATCAACACATTGTTTATAAAGAAACATTACAAACTAATTTACATTATATTACATTTCTTCGTTCTATCATTGTTTTACAGTCTAGGTGATACAAACAAAACTAGTTCGTTAACTAAACGTTCTTACTACTATCGCCCTTGCTTCTATTCACATAGCATTAACCGCACACCTTGGACAAATAACAGATCACCAAATCATTCCGATTTAGGTATACCTGAAAAGCAGTTTAAAACGGGTCAACTACTAGAGTTGGTGACTTTCACGAGTTTCAAGAAAACAGTAATGAGTATTCACAAGTCAACACTTGTAATCATGAAATAAGTATGTATGTATGTAAATGATGTATGTGATGTAATTATGCTAAGCTACAGTGAAGCCTGGACTGTTCGTGCTGCGTGCCTCCATTTCCCACGCTCAATCAACCACTGTGGCCCCCTTTCCGCCCACAACATGCCCCGAGTAGCTATGTCTAACACTACACAGCGTGTTTGTATAATTATGGTCATGTGCAAACGGTTTTGTGTCTCGGCAAACCGTGCCGGCTCCGTTTGGGTTTGTCAAACCAATAGTACTATTCACAAGCCACCGACTCGAAGTTAATCACTGTGATCGTGGGGACTTTCATGTGTTAGCACTTAGATAATTCACATCATCACATGTTTCAGATAAGTATATAGATATAAGCAAACATGCTTTTTACCCCAAAAGTTCGTAAAACAGTTTAAAAGTGGGGTCATGAAACTCACGGTTTAGTAGATATTCAGTACTGTATCCGCTCGTGGTTTGTTCAGTCCGCTTATCAGTAGTTCCTATAATCAATATTATAATAATATTAATATTTTAATATTATTATAATCTCAATACTAAACTGGGCTGTATAACTAATCTGGGTGTAGCTGGAACGCCTAGAAAGTGACAATAGGCTTAGGTTGTGATGTTGTTCAATGTCTAATACTAAAAACTGAACTTGGCTCAGATTCTCGTTTTCCCAGCTGAGCCAAGTTGTTCGTTTACGCGTTCAGAAAACAGTTATAGGAAAATAAGCTTGGGTAAATGTATTGATTAATAAAATGATTAAGTTATAAAGAAGGATCACCTATTAGGGTCCCGGATTAGCCACGGGGCCCGTTTCCGTTTCTTCAGTTTGGTTTAAGAAGAAACGTGCACAATCCATCCGGACTGTCCAGGTTCTTCATAGAAAAGTTCGTTTTTACTTAATTAATCCAAAAATATGATTTTTGATCACTCTTGGAGTTTTGATATTCCCGCAGGTTCGCTAGTCGCAAACTTGCCGGTTTTTATAAAAATTGAATTTGTCTAATATTCAGATTAGCATAATTAATTAACCGTTAATCATTAAATTATGAAAATTTAATCACTTATCAATTAAAATATGTATATTTTTATAAAAATATTTCTGGAATTTATTTACTGATTTATTAATTTATAAAAATTTATTTTATCAGCTATATTTCGCCTGAAAATCGTCCGTTTACCCCAAACAATTTCCAAAAATTCCACAAAAATTGCTGAATGCTCAAATCATGTCCCAAATCAACCTGTATCAATTCCAGAATGTAAAAAGTTCGTGCAATATTCTTTTCAGCCCAAATTCGGCTGTAAAAACTCACACGAATGCAAATAAACAAAACACCTTTAAACTTCTCCAAATGATCCCAAAATTCATATATGATCAAAATACATCAAATCTGAGTTGCCAGAAAAAATTTATAATTTTTGAAGTATTTTAGCTATTTTTCCCAAATAAACCGTCCTAATTCGGTATTAAATTCGCCAAATATTCTCGGATGGTCGAAAAATTACCAAATTTGAACAGGAACTCATTTACATGGTCCTTGATGTCCCTGAAAAATTTAAAGTCCTAAAAATATGCACAACACAACGTTAACCTAAATAGCCCGTAAGCGAGTGTTTCGGCATTACCTTAGCGGGTTTGGCTCGTTTCCGACTTTTTTAATCAAGTTTTCAGGTTCTTGTGCTTCTAAGAAAGCTAGGTATAAGTCCTATATCACAAACCAAGCAATATTTCATCAACATAACAGCCCTTAACTTAGGGTTTCGGCTAGTGCACAAAAACGAACTTTCGAACCGTAAAAACGTCGTTTCAACCCTTTAATCCGTGTTTATGGCCAAAAAAACTATCAAAACAGGTTCCTTACCATGTGTTTGATCAAAACATATTTATGGACCATTTTTAGGATTTTTACACGGTTAGGAATGATTTTTAGTAACCAAGACATGTTTTTATGGTATTAAACAAGTTTAAACAAGTATAAAAGCTATTTATTTAAGCCCCTTACCTTAGGGTTTGAAGGTTTTTCTGGAATTTCAGGTTTAGAGCTACTTGGACCTCAATTTTTATCAACCAAAATGAATAACCAAGCTTGTAAAACAAGTTTTATAAAAGAATGGGGGTGGGGGTGGGCTGCGGCCGGAAGAAAGATTGGGCCCAAGATGGGCTGTTTTGGCCCAACAATCTGGTTTCTCAAGCCCAAATACAAAAAGCCCGGTCCAAATTAGTTCGGGTTCGGTTTTTGGCGCGGAAAAACTTATCGGGTGCGTTAAACAGCGCGAAAACGAGTGTTTTTCGGCTAGTTTTGTGTAAAATTATAAAAACATACTATATACTTGTAAAAATCAAAAATATTTTCACGGATCGCTTAAAACATTTCAAATAAGTGTTTGGTAAGTCTTTTTCGGCTTAACGGATGATACAATGCTTGGTTTGTAACTATCTTTCGCGTTTAAATCTATAGCGGGTAGTTAAACGAGCATATTTTCGTTTAACTTGTTTGCTATCAAACTAAGACCATATTATAATATTTTAGCTTGTATAGATCATATATCACTTATAGATGGCCCCTCGAGATATCTGGGTCATAACCCGACCTGTTCGGTTAATCGTTCGTTTGTTACGCAAAATGCGTTTATTTGCTTAATCGGTAAATACATACTGAGGTGTACCTTGTTTTGGCTCAAATGTCACATCACGGGTGTTGATTTCCACAAAAATGTGTGACTTTTGGGGTAGGGTTAATATCTAATGAGACAATTGACTCCTATAAATGGTTATTGGAGGTCTTCATCAAGGCTCATGGCAAGAAGCATAAGTTGGTTTTGACGGACCAAGATTCGGCTATGAAGCAGGCTATTTCGGCTGTTTTGACGGATTCACATCATAGACTATTCATGTGGCATGTGACTGACAAAATCTCTACGAAGGTAATCACTTCATACATATTACTGTTCCTACATAAGCTAAACACGTCTTGGACATAGTATGACATTAATCATCCTACACATATTAGACTCAAATAATAATATAAACCAATAATAACATTATTATAGGCCCCTATTATTATATATATTGTAATCTGCCATAACACATAGACACATAGTTATCTTGTTACTCAGGCTACACATAGCAACTCCTCATGTGGGAATATTATCTAATAGATAATCAACAAACATGTAGGAACATTTATCATGTAGGAGCACACAGTAACTGATAACAATCATTCTACACTTAGTCTATGCATTAGAATTTTTCTGACGTAGGAAGATAATCCAATAGGAAGTCAACCAACATATAGCTACTTTATGACGTATGCAAAGAACCAAAATTCACACCATGTGTTGCTAATCATAATACACAGTAGTTGTACGTAGGTGACTTCCTAATCATAATGCATAGTAGCTACTTTATTTTTAACAGCCTACACATGCAGCCTACACAGTAACTTCTTTAATAATTTTATTTTCTAGTTCGCTCATATAAACATTGTATTTTACCCAACTTACTTCATCTACAGCTGAAAGGAGAAATGGAGCGTAATATAGAAATAAATATCGTGTTCATAAGCTTGTATGGAACTTCTTCATAAAGCACGAGACCTTTGAACACCGATGGCATGAAATGATCAACGACTTTGATTTATTAGGTAACAAGTGGTTGACTGACATGTATGCTATACGTCAGTAATGGGTCCCTGCTTACTTCAGAGCGTTACCCATGTGTTGTTTAATGAAAATGACATTTCGATGTGAGAGTTCGAACTCACAGTTCAAAGTCTATTCTAGCGAAGGCAACACACTTGTCCAGTTCATGCTTTGCTTTGAACAAGCTTTGAACTCTCAACGTTTCATTCAACGACAACAGCAGTATGATACTACAACAACGTCAGCGCCTCTATTGACCCAGTTGCCATTTGAACTTCATGCTTTGCAAGTGTACACAGAAACTATTTTTAAAGACGTTCAAGAAGAGATTTATGAAGGAATTTATCGTTGATCTGGTGAACGAGTCGAGTCAGGTAACGAATCGAAGATTCACTTTGTTAAGAACAACGATAAAAATAAAAGATTGGTTGGTGAGTTTAATGTATTATTCCACCAACGTTAACCATTCGTCATATTTACACATTCTCATATTCTAGTTTGCCAATAACTATCGTATTGTCTTATGTAGGTAACTAACAACATAGAAAAAAAAACTCATTTAAATGTTCGTGTAGGTTGTTTACTCGAATTGGCTACCTTTGCAGACATGTATTTTGTGTGTTCATAAAAGATCTTATTGAGAAATACCCGATAGGTACATCCATACGCCCTGGAAGAATGATGCATTAACATCTGAATTGTTCAACATTAAATACCGATGTGGTGTTCCTCTTGATGAAAAGTCTAAACTACGCCTTGAGTTTATCAGTTTAACCAACCAATTCATTTATCGTGCATGGGGAGATATGTCATACTTCAAGCTATGGTTGGCCAGATGAAACAATTGAAGGACAAAATATGGCAAGACATGCCCAATGAACCTTCATGTAACAACAAGTCAATCATAATTCAAGATTTGCCTGGAGTGACAGAACCTGAAACTATATATGTAACCGCACCGAATGGAATACGAACTAAGGGTTCCGGTAAACGCAGGCGGAAGATTAGGCCTGGCGGAAAGGCTAGAAAGAAAAACAAGAAGAAACACATAAGGGAGTGTAAGAAGAGTAAAACGTTTGTGTGCGACCATCATTCTCGAAACTGCAAGAAAGTTCGAAAGGAAAAGGAATTGAGGAGGAAATTACGAAGAGAAAATGGAATTTATAAAGATAGCTTAAACGATAACGAAACCACAGATGAAGAAAACGGTTCAGAAGATGATGAAGAGGAATACTATTCGTCCAGTTCTGATTAATTTGTCATTTTTCCGATATTATGATTTTGTTAAGCAATAAGCCGTGTGTTTTTTTTTCTCCGCATAATGCAATGCCTTTTTTAAGGAGTAAACTTTTTTTATTCTTGTTTACCACATTTTAAAAGCATAAACTTTTATTATTATCTTGTCATTTTCTGCCACAATGTTTGTTCCTCTTTTATGCCCCTTATACAATTTTTTTTTTCCTGTTATAATTAACATAGGCAACCTGCACAAAGGTATAATTGGATGCTTGTATTAAATCGATATCGTACTATTTGTTGATGCTCTTCCTATACACATAGACACAACTTGTGTAGGTACTTTCTGTAAGGGTATGGTATTAAACCCGGTTTACAATCCTAAATTTATTATATTTGGTTTGTTTTATTATATGGGCTAATACATTTGTTATTGGGCTGAGGAGGTTTGTGGAGGTAGCCCTAATTGGGCTAGGCCCATTAGGGTATCATGATGGTGGCCATGAGACTCTATATAAGGAGGTCTTCACCTCCTTATCATGGGGTCATGCTCAGTAGGTGCCACCACCAGTTTTTGTGTCTGTGAACAAGAGATCTTCAAGATCATCTTAGCGGTCACCTCCACACCCCAAAACGCCACTGCAGATCGCGAGCAGCCGGAGGAGAGGATCAGCAGACCAGGATGCGGTTCATTCATCTCGAAATCGTGGAAGCTCCGTCATGGGTCAGGTCAGATTCCATTTCGTGCTTCGACATTTGGCGCCATCCGTGGGACGGCAATGAACCACACTAGCCTCTCTTCTCGGCCCTCCGATCCGTTCATCAAAATCTCAGGAAGAACCACCAAGCTTTTGGGGGAAACCCTTAGATCTATGTTTTCAGATCTGGAAAATACTTCCAGATCTGGAAGATGCAGGAGGAAACCACCAAGCTTTTGGGGGAAATCCTTAGATCTGTCTTTTCAGATCTGGAAAATACTTCAGATCTGGAAGAAACAGGAAGAAAACAACGAGCTTTTGGGGAAAACCCTCAGATCTGGGTTTTCAGATCTGGGTTCGTCCGAGCAGCAGCCACACCTCATATTCATAAGTTTATAAACCCTATCAGATCTGTTGGTTTTACATAAAACCTACCTGATGTGGATATTCAAAAACTTTGGGTCGCGCGCGCGCCCAGGCAATTACTCTGCGCCTCAGCGGGTCGCGCAGCGCGCCCAGGCAATTACTCTGCGCCACAGCGGGTCGCGCGCGCGCGCGCCCAGGCGATTACTCTGCGCCTCAGCGGGTCGCGCGCGCGCCCAGGCGATTACTCTGCGCCTCAGCGGGTCGCTGCGCGCGCCCAGGCGATTACTCTGCGCCTCAGCGGGTCGCGCGCAGCGCCCAGGCGATTACTCTGCGCCTCAGCGGGTCGCAGCGCGCCGCCCAGGCGATTACTCTGCGCCACAGCGGGTCGCGCGCAGCGCCCCAGGCAATTACTCTGCGCCTCAGCGGGTCGCGCTGCGCGCGCACCCAGGCAATTATTCTGCGCCTCAGCTGGTCGCAGCGCAGCGCGCACCAGGCGATTACTCTGCGCCTCAGCGGGTGCGCGCGCCCAGGCGATTACCTCTGCGCCTCAGCGGGTCGCGCGCGCGCGCCCAGGCGATTACTCTGCGCTCAGCGGGTCGCGCGCAGCGCCCAGGCGATTACTCTGCGCCTCAGCGGGTCGCGCGCGACGCGCCCAGGCGATTACTCTGCGCCTCAGCGGGTCGCGCGCGCGCGCGCCCAGGCGATTACTCTGCGCCTCAGCGGGTCGCGCGCCCCAGGCGATTACTCTGCGCCTCAGCGGGTCGCGCGCTGCGGCGCGCCCAGGCGATTACTCTGCGCCTCAGCGGGTCGCTGCGCGCGCGCCCAGGCGATTACTCTGCGCCTCAGCGGGTCGCTGCGCAAGCGCGCGCCAGGCGATTACTCTGCGCCACAGCGGGTCGCTGCGGCGCGCCCATGCGATTACTCTGCGCCACAGCGCGTCGCGCGCGCGCCCATAGCGATTACTCTGCGCCTCAGCGGGTCGCGCGCGCTGCGCCCAGACATGAAGGCAGAGCATGCTCAAGCAATAAGCATGCTCAAGCAATAAGCATGCTCAAGCAGCAAGCATGCTCAAGCATCAAGCATGCTCAAGCAATAAGCATGCTCAAGCAGCAAGCATGCTGAAGCATCAAGCATGCTCAAGCAATAAACATGCCCAAGCAATAAGCATGCTCAAGCAGCAAGCATGCTCAAGCATCAAGCATGCTCAAGCAATAAGCATGCCCAAGCATCAAGCATGCTCAAGCAGCAAGCATGCTCAAGCATCAAGCATGCTCAAGCAATAAGCATGCTCAAGCAGCAAGCATGCTCAAGCATCAAGTACGC